>NW_020955266.1:642268-834103 GCF_003031625.1 Empidonax traillii
AAAAAAAAAAAAAAAAAAAAAAAAAAAAAAAAAAAAAAAAAAAAAAAAAAAAAAAAAAAAAAAAAAAAAAAAAAAAAAAAAAAAAAAAAAAAAAAAAAAAAAAAAAAAAAAAAAAAAAAAAAAAAAAAAAAAAAAAAAAAAAAAAAAAAAAAAAAAAAAAGTATAAAAGGCATTTTGGGAATAAACTGGGGAGATCACTATAAAAGGTGATTTATATTTCCTCTTTTAAAACACACAAACGTGGTGGGGGACACAGGTTTTCCTAAAAGAGAGTTAGGCTCTCAGGCATTAAGCAGCAGCTAATTGTGTGGCCCTAACTCAGGAGCACAATTCCTGCCACAGACTTATTTTAATGAATGCTAAAAATGAGTGATTTAATCCAGCTAGGCTGGATATTTCAGTATGTAAGGGAAAATCAGACATGTCAGCTCCTACTCACCAAGCAGATCAGCTGAGTACAGACAACACGTTTAGCCATTAAACCTGCAGGGTGTTTTACAATTTGTAGAAATATTTTTATTATAGGAGAGGTAATTGGAATGTCTTCTCTTTCCAAGTCAATTCCAGTGGTATATACATTATTAAAAATTAATGATTAAGTATTAATACCTGAACAACATAGGTTATAAATAAGGTATGAGGACTGGATATTAGTTTTCACATTCTGAATGCAATGCCTCTTGTGACTAAAGGGTCTAAAGCACACCATAACTTCAATGTATATTTTATTAATACATTATCTGACTATATTTTATTATTCTATCTGACTACATGATGTACTGATGTTATGCTTGAGATACCAGTAAGTGTACAGGGTAATACTCAATAACACAATTAATACCAAGAGCAACATTTCTTGGGCGCTGAAGGAGTTGGTAAATAAAGCTGCAAAGTGAATCAAAAGGTGTTGTAGCAAAACTGACACCTTAAAAGCATATTTTGAAAGCGTTAAGTATTGCTACAGATGATTACTGGAGGAAATAAAACACAGTTTGCAAGGATCTGGTTCTTCCCTTCAGAGGGAAGATGATGAAAGAGGAGAGTTTAGAGTGTCTGTGCACCCTTTTAGAAGAACTCTTTCAGAAGTAAAATAATGATGTGCCCCAAGAGGTAAGTTAGCAGGTGAACCATAAACTTCATGACCAACAAACTGCTGCCTAAAACACCTTACTTATCCCACCTGTCCCCTCTTTCAAAACAGAACAACGTGGTAGACACTTTTCAGAAAAAAATGGCCCACGGTGGGGAAGCACAAACCTTCCTGTTCTATCTGAAAGCACTGAGGAATCTCAGCCTAAATCTTGTCTTCACTTAGAGAATTGACTGTGGTTGTCTCTGCCTGAACCCCTGAACTACCAAAAACTTTTTTATTTGCAGCATGAGGACCTTGGAATAAGATCACTCACATATTTGTGAGCCGAAGAACTGGACTTCCAGGTACAGATTACATTCAGGTCACTGCTCAATTTGCTGTTGAACTCAGCATTCAAAAGGGCAGTAAAACATTTCTGCATCCAGCAAGCAGAGCTTTCCAAGGTTAGTACCCAAATTCACTGCTCAATCATTCACAGATAATAACCCCAGTGCAAATAACAGACACTGAGTTACATCTTGACCTCAGCTTATTTTCAGATTGGTAGTGTTTTTCACTTTTTCTTGTATGAAAAAAAAAAAAATAATCACACAGGTTTGAATTAATCTACTTGTATTTGTAGGAAAGAAAACCTTTTCTTATTCCCTTTCAATTAAGAAGAAAAACAGCAGGACCACGAGGGACGAGAAAATATGAGGAATTCCTACGGAGCAAAATGCAAGCTCACAAATGTAGCCTCCTTCACAGTTCCCTCTCTGTGGGTATGTGATGGTGGTGGTATTTGTAATTATACATCTAGCAGCAGCAGCACAAAACATTTAATTATATTTCTGACACGTTTATTTCCATACCCTCTGATTCCCTCAAGTTCTAGATGTGATCACCCTGCTGGACTCCAACCTTCTATAAATCACTTGCTCAACGTGGTTTGTCACTTCATTTCTATAAGCCAGAAAACCCAAAGTAAAGCTGGAAATACCAACCCCCCCCCCCCCCCCCCACAGCAGCTTCTTTACCTCTCAGGCACACACCTGGATGGCATTAAAACATCAAAACTCCTGCTGCAAACCCTGTGGTACCCACCTAGAGCTTCCTTAGCGCTCCCTGTCCCTCACATTTATGCTGGAGAGGGTGAAGGTGCTCAGCTCCACACATCAGATTTCTTTCATGAGCACAGAAACATCCCTTTTGGTTTTGTTTTTAAGGGCTTGGAGGCTTTATGATACCAAAACCTTTCCATAATTTTTTGGAGTTCAAATAGGAGAGGTCACCCCCTCAAAGTTTCCACTGAAGATAAAATTTTCACTTTTCTGCAAGTAAAACATAAATTTTTGTCAGTTATTTAGAGGAGAATGCAAGGGGGAAAGTACTCAGCATTTAAAATTCTAGGAAAAACAACTCTTCTTTCAGATGATGTTTGGTTGAGTAGTGACCTGAAAGAGGCAGAAGGTGTCTGTTGTTTTGGTATTTGTTAAAACAGTGTCTACTGTGTAAACAACGAGTACAAATATTTTTCCTAATGCAGTCAAAACTTGGCTTTCATTTGGCAACAGCTTTAACAATTCTGAATTCTGTAAGAGCCGAGATTAACCATAATTATGTTCAGTATGTCAAAGGACAAAAAGAAAAAAACAACCCCTTCATATAAAAACCATCAAGGTATGCCTTTGAATTAACATGCACAATGCATATGTCATCACTCTGTTCCAAGCATCATGGTATGTTTATATACATGTTTATATTTATATATATAAATATATAGATTTATATATATAGAATATATACTGAGCAAGTGTTGTCAGAAATTGAGATGTCATTTTACGTAGCGCTGCATTTATAGAACTTGTACTGGTCAGAAGGTCAAACATAAGAAAACCTAAGGGGGAAAATACATGTATCTGGTATTTAAAAGAAGTAGTATTAGGAGATCCCCTGTGAACCATACTGTGCAGTTTTCTGGTTTTAAACAAGCAGCTTGATCATTTTCTAGAAAAAAAACCTTGGGAACCAGCAAGTATTATGGTTTGGTAAGATTTTTGGTAGCCACCTGGTTTCAAAGCAATTGGTTGCCAAACTATTTCCTGCAATCATCATTTAAGGAACATACCCTGATACATTTCTAGCTCATCCTAAAAAGCCAGAGGTTTCATGTGGCACAGGCAGAAAGAGAAAAAATAGAGACATGAGCTGCAAGAAAAACCCGGAAACAAGGCATGAATTTGATAGCACTGTAGCAATGTATTCAAATGAACTATTGCCCTGCTACCATCCCAACAGGTCCCACAAAAACACATCTGCATTCCTACTTGATAAGTTATCCACAGCATTCCTAAATCAGTGGGTTTACTGTTGTTTATGAGCAAAACCAGGTACAACACGACAATAAACTTATATAAATCTGCATACTTTAATAAGGCAATTAATTTATAAAGTAGATTCTACAACAAGGGAAGTAAAAATATACTGATGCAAAGGGAAATTTAAATGTTTAGGTATAAGTCAAAGTCTAGTTTTCTACTGCATGCAGCAAGAATTTTCAGTATTGTTTTACAAAGGATACACAGATTGGATTTCAAGTCAATATATGCAAGCATTGATTTGGTAGTACAAGAAACTTAAATTTTCTTACCACAGCAAAAAAAAAAGCTTTGAGGAAGGAGGAACTTTTGTTGTATATCAGTCACCAAGGTATCAGTTTAGAGCTCTTTATAGCCCTGTGCATAAAGCACCTTTGACGTTTTTACTCCCCTTTTCTCACTTAAATATTTTTGATTCTGCTCCTGTATGGAAGCATCACTGTAGCTACAGAACAGACCTGGCCCATTTCAGCTCCTTAGGTTTCCAGACAATGATTTTAAAAACACCTTAAACTGCATAAGCCTGAATTTGGAAGCAGCCTTTAACTTTGATCACACCCTTCTTCCAGTTATCCCCTCCCCAAACTGTTCTGTCTTGTATCTGAAGAAGCATTTCAGAGACACATGAGCTAGATCATGAAACCAAACTGAAATATGTCCATCTAAAATACACATTTAGTTTTAACCTGGCTCCCCCTAAGGAAATGCCTCTGCTGGCACAAAGGATGGGGCAAGACAAACCAAAAAGTGCCACCTTCAGCACTCACAGCATTTGTGAAATTAAAGCTTCACTAACTTGGCAGGAACAGCACATACACTGGTTTGTCCAATTGTGATGGGATTAAATGGAGCAGAGTACTTGTTTTGGACTCCCACTAAGCACTTAGTTCTTCCTCAGGTATTCAGACAAACAACAGCAGAGTCTGCATTGACATAAACAGACAAAGCCAAGAAGGCTGAGCAATGTGACCTAAATAAAATATGAGTTGCTTCAGACCTGCAAGGAATCCCAAATGATTCAGGCTCTTACATTAAATGCCAGGAAAAAGAAAAAAAAATCTATCAAGCCCTAATCTGTGTCCATCAGAGTGTCATTACATTTCCTTCAGTAAATACTAAAGGCGCTTCAAGTGCCATTTCAGGGGCATTTTAGTGCTTCTTGGCATCCTGGTAACAGTGCTGAAACAAACAGAAGTGATAAAATATTTTAAGTACTACATGAGTCTTCCCTAACCCCAAAGACCACTGGAAAAGTGGGGAGGGTGGAAGGGGTGTAAGGCAAAAAGAGATTAAAAGAAAAATTAGGAGACTTGTTGGAAAATGTCAAAACTCCTAAAGAATTTCCCATTCTGGCAGTCTTTTGATAATGCCACTCTCAGGAGCCCATTGCTCAGGGTACCTGGGTTTCCTACACCGGGGTACATCCATCTTTCAGATGGGGAGAATGCCACAGGGATGCATCACAGCAGGGCCCCAAGATTTTAAAATCTCAGGTGCTCTGAGCTTCTCAACTCCAAGATTTCTTGTAAGAGCCAAGTCACTCTCTGTCCACAAGTCACCTGGTTTTTCTTGACTTCATTACAAGAAGCCATGTCCTTCTGCTGCATTTCAAAGCAGTGCCCCAGGCAGACCCCATCCTTTCCAGCAAAGGTTCAGTCCCTGATGGGCAGTTAAGAGTATTTCCCTGCAACAACAAAATTTGGTTTTGCAAGGTAAATAGCTTTGTATTTAAGCCCCTTCCATTATTTCATTCACCTTTGGCACACACCGAGTAAAAGAAGGCAAGGGAGAAGCATGTGCTGAACATGCTTAAGCTACAAACTAAAAAACTTACTCTGCCAGCATGTTGATGATGTTTTAAGAGACATAAGTAAGCATATAACTGGATGCACACAACTGAAGAGTCAAACAGCATGAGGAGCTACAGCAGGCCAGGAAAATGTTATGGTTATAAGAGCAGAGAGATCTACAACATTATTAGACTCCAGTTGCCTTCCTCCCCCACCACTCTTTCAGAAGAGCTTCTAAGCACTTGAAAGCATGATCTTGTCTAAAACATTAAATGCTAGAATAGCTCTTTATTCCTCCATAGTTTAGAATCACAGCAGTAAGATCAGTGTCTGCTTTGAAAGCCCTTGTAGCTTTTAAGAGCCAGATGGGAAGTTTTAGGAAACAACTGCAGTTTTCAGTGGACTCTGAATTTGTGTTAAGAGCTGAATAAAGTTATTTTATTCATTTTTGCTGTGATTTCACTCATTTTATGCAATTATTTTTAAAACATATGCAGTCAGAAGTTTATAAAACTCCCTGCACACAAGATATACCAGGTCACACTTTGTTATAACCCTGCTTATCACCCCTAGACTTCACAAAAAGATACAACAGTCTTATCACTTTATTACCTCAAGATCTTTTATCCTACTGTATAGACCCAGGAGATAAATCTTGTACAATCTACAAGTGCACAATTGAAGACAGACAGGAGAAGGGGAAAGTTCGAGCTGGTGGCTGAAATTCATATGCTCTGATAAGAAAAATGAGTGCTGTTAGAGAAACAGTATTGGTGTGGTCAGCAGAGGCTCTCAACACCAGTCTGGAAAACACTGTCTTATGTCTGTACCCATGACCTGTGAGAGAGTCACACTCCAAGCAAGACATGAACTCTGGGCTCTGAATTGTCCTAAAAATAGTTAATTCCATAAAAAGAGAAAGAAAACCCCTCTCAAGCTCCCCAGAACACCCAGTTTCAACTCTGCAAGACCACATCCCCAACCTTCCCCCAAACACTTGGGCCTCATGTTCACCCTTGTTTTACTCCTCCTTATTGCCTCTTTTTCTCCCCAAACCCAGACCCCCCACCCTTGGATGATCCACATGGCCAGGTCATGTTTCCATGTCCTCATTTCATCATCTTCCTTGTAGAAACAGATCCCAGGTCTGTTTCTGAGTGTTGCAGAGCAGTCAAGTAACCACTCCCTCAGAACCTTCCCGTGCACAGCACAGATCACCTGCCACACGATCATCGAGGCCTGATAAATAACCATTTATCACTAGTTCATTATCACATGTTCATTACATTATGGCTCTCCTTTAAAATAATCTCTGTGCTTATTGCTGATGTTCTAGCATTATTTTGTAAGCTTCCTAGTTAGATTTGATGTTAGATTAGAATCAGATTTAAGCACCCTATAAAAGAACCTGTCCTCCACAGGGAATTACCAAATCACGGACACGAATTGTAATGCAGAGGATAAGGAAATTACCCTCTTACCATATAAATTGGATTAGATAATCACAAATTTATCATGCACAGTCAGAGATGTATCTCAGAATTTTAAAAGACTGAGATTCTTCAAAGTCCACAGAAGAACAAGAGAGAATGGAAATGCACATCATTAGTTGCTCTGTGCAATTCTCCCTTGACATCTCCAAGTTGGTTTTCCCATCAGCACTGAAACAGTGTCTTAGTTTACCAAAACAGCCTCTAGTTCTAAGTCTGGTCTCAACTAAATCCATCTGTCATAAGTGTTACTTTTGCCTCAGTGACTACATGTGGTTTGCAATTACTTCATACTCAGTGATAAATCGTCGATGGAAACAACAATCTTGGATCAAATTTCATGTAAATGCAAAAATTTACACAATGTACAAAAAGCTGTTTGGGTATAAATTCTGTTACTCTCTTGACTATATACTAATACCTTTCTTGGAAGTTTCCTACTCTCTTCACTAATTAAAAAAAATTAAGCAAACAAAGCAAAAATCCCACACACCAAAAAAAAAAAAAAAAAACAAACACCAAAAAGATGCTTAGCAATTAAAATTTTCTCACTGCAGAGTTTTTCTGAATATTGTCTTGGCCAAAACTGTGACTGAAAGAGCTTAGGCACAACTCAGGTCCTGCTGCCAATTTATCCATAACACCTTGTAATGCTGTCATGCAACACACCACCTCTGCCAATGTTTTGTTTGCTTCTCAACCTGAACTGTTTCTCTTCTCATTCAAAATTCTCATCAAAATACAACATAGCAGAGGATCTCTATCTGCACCCTTTTTATCCACATTTGGGCTGCTTATGAAGAAATGAACATCGGAAATGATGCCCTAGAAACACCCTGATAAATAGAGTTAATATGCAATTATTTACAGAAGTAGGGTAAAATGCCACTTAAAAAAGTAAATCTCAGCTCATGACAGGACTTGCAGGGCACAGGGAGCTTTACCCTTCTCCTGCTGTCCATCACACTCAACCTGTGAAGTGCAGCTCAGAGACCAAGTGTGTGTCATCACAGAAACAGGAGACACACAGGACAACATGAATAAATGCATTTTCCTTTAAAGATAATGGCTTTTTAATTCAGTGGGAGTTAGATCAGACTATAACCAGCAATCAAAGTTCACAAAGCCACAGATTGAACTAACCAGCAGACAGCCACACTGCTACAGAAATCTATCTCTCATAAAATTTCCTTTGTTGAAAAGTTGGTATTTATGCATTCAAGTCATCTAGAAAACTGAAGAGCATAAATTATTCCACCACACATTGGCAGTAAATTTGCACTTACTCAGCTGGCTTCAGATCTGATTGTTTCAGGTGGCAGAATAGGAAAAACTTTGATGTTTGACTAAATCTTAAAGTTTTGCCATCTGTTCACAAGCAATTTGCCAACAGAAAGATGCCAAAATTCATTTAGCATTTGTCAGGAGTTGCTCGCTCTATTATTGATTGTGCATGACTGTAAGACAAAAAGCAGCTCATGACCTGCCTGGATTACAACTGACTAATGATCAGACTCACAAGTGTAAGTTCCAGAGGAATTCAAGTGGATAAAATAAATATACAGCAGCAACACCACCAGCCCTCCCACAGACTCAAATAAATAAGCAGAGGTTTTATTCTTGCAGTGGTTTGAACTGAGAATTTACCTCTTCACACAATAAGGGAACACTCACAACTAGCAATATTTCTGGCGTCAGAGGAATTGATTCTGTGAATAAGAAACTGGGGCCAAGAACAAAACCTGAACAATGTGAACCACTGAGCAAAATCTTCTTGCCAAGTGCCTACACGATGCTGAATGGGGCTCCCCAACTTGGTTTCACTTTTTTTTTTTATATGAAATATCCTTTCATTCACAAATTCAAGTGAATCTCATTCATGCTGGCTCTGCCAGGTTTGTCCTACAGAGAAAAAAATGAATATATAACAGCACACCAGACAACTCAGAGTAGTACATGCAAAGGTATCTTCAGAAAAAAAACCCCAACAAACAAACAAGGGGAATGCAGCCAACTTGTTGAAACTTTTCCACATCTCAAATATTCAAAATATCAAGATGGAAAATAAAAATATTTCCAAATCTAAAAATGTTTCAATTAAAATGGTTTGGGCACTTCATTGTAAAGGATTCAAAATCCTAAGAAAGCACCCAAATACAAGAGAAGGACTCAGCTGTTTCCAAGACCACCACAACAGAAATTCCATTTTTAGTTTTTGCCAGCTGGCATATACACTACATAATCTTCTGAGCTGTTGGAGCATTTCTAATGGCTCAACATTCTTAAAATCCAAAGATGCTAATTATAATAGGGACTTAAATTATAATTTAGCTGTAGAACAAAATGTTACCAAAAACTGGATACAGAAAGACACTTTAGGCTCCAATGTTCAGGAAGAAATTCCTGCTCATTTTAGCTGAAGTGGTCAGCCAGCAACATGAAAAGCAGCAGGAGTTTAAAACATTAACTTTTCTTTATTCAAAAGGCTTACACAATGCGTTTACTCATTGAAGAAATCTGAGCCCCTCACAAAAATAAATAAATAAATAAATAGCATCTTCAGAAACTGATAAAGGAAGCTTGAAAAGTAATGAACACAAGTGGTAACTGCCTCTAAAATTCCAGCCAGATGATTAAATTTATAGTTGTTTGGAGCATCCTTAATTGCAACTAATGCTTTCCAAAAAAATAAGGGGTGAATTAAAATGGACACTTCTTCATTCAAATGAGGACTTCTCCTCTCTTTAATATTCCAGTCGGTTTTACAAATGGATAAAAATGCAGACAGGGCAGAGGACAAGCACCGCAGCACCCAAATGAAAACTAACTTCCAAGATATTTGTCATTGCACTTGCAAGTGGTGGCAATTCCTGCGTTCTTGTACACTACTGAAGAGTCAGAAAGCATCTCCTTTAAGCTCCTTAACCAAAAAAAGCTTCTTAAGAAGTGTAAGTTTTACTCAACACCGACATTCCTCCCAACACAGGGAGATAAGGACAGCATTGTGCACGTCCCGGGGAGAACAACTCCTCAGCAGAGCCTCTCAAACCCCCTGGCTCTGCACTGATTAACTGAAAACAGGGACAAAAGTTAAAAATATTTGTCAAATAACCCTCTGGCTGCTTGCAGGCAATGGCAACTATTCTGCAGGTGGCAACTCACCTAGTCTCCTGCTCAGCCTGTGTGCATATACAAACAGGTCATTATCTTTACATTTGCTCTATGTACAACATTAATCCACAGACAGGTAGATCTTAAGGTGAAATAGAATTCCAGCCTAATAAAGACTGTATTAAACAGCAACAACAACAATAAAATATCTCAAAAAGCACATTTTAAACAGATATATTTCAGAAAAAGGAGTCATTATCAAGATACAATACTACTTCGGGCAGTATTTTAAAGTCTTCCTCACAGTCTTGTCTACACAGAACTCACCACAAGATTTCAAGTGTTTTAGGTATCCAGTGCATTACAGCATTGTTTCAAAGTATTTTGTTAGTTTTTATGTGTATTTATTTTATTTTTATTTGAATATTACAGTGGCTGCAGAGAAAGGGAACTATTTCCATTCCAGTTCCAGTTGATTTGCAGGCAGAACCAACTCTTTTCATCCAGCAGTAGTAGCAACTACAGAAAAAAGAAGAAGAAAAAAAAGAATGGCTAGGCCAACAATCTGTTTTACTGTGAAATCCAAATTTTGGGATGCAGAGATGAGGGCAAATGTGGACTGAGGGGAAAAAAAAAATGACAAAGTTTAATAATGTTACATCTTTGCCAAGCACCGCTGCTTGTTCTTATCAATTGCAAAAGGCTCCAGAACACATATTTCAGACTTGTTCCTAGTTTTAAGTGCCCTTTAAATCACCCAAGAGAGTCTTTAGGACTAGGATCTCCCAGGCAGCTCTTCCTTCATTAATCAGATCCTATTGAATTTGACAACTATTGAATAGCACAGATAATATTTCTCCAAGTCTGAACAAAATAAATAAAACATGGTGAGGTCAACGCCACAATAACAGGAAAGACTAAGGCTCTCAGAAACAAGGAAAGCCTTCAGCACAAAATGATCTGGTATTTTATGGGAAGTTCAAGAACAAAATAAAACCAAAACCAAAACACAAACAACAAAAAGAAGTAACCCTGAGAAATTCAGGATATTCTCCCTTAAATGCTGTCACTGCCACTTTGACAGATGATGTATGGATGGTAAATCACACTGGAAATGGACTATAAAAACAACTTGGTTTGGGTATTTTGGCGTATTTTGGTGTATTTTGGTGTATTTTGGAAGTGTGTCATTCTATTCCAAGCCAAAATACAATTAGTAAATTTAAAGTTCTATTGCAGCTCTCCATAAAGAAAAACAGCTCAACATTCAGAGCATGGACAGTATGCAGAAAGTGTATTGTGAACACATTTCCTCTTCCTTATCTCTGCACAGCCAATTCTGATTTAGGAATAAAAATAATAAAATTAAATTTTAAACAACTGCTTTTTCAGTGGAGAGTTAATATTAGATGTGTCACTTTGTGGGGACTTCAGGGGTGTGTTGTTTGTTTGTTTTGTCTTTGATAATGGCATTCAAGATGGAGAAATCAACTTTCAGGAAGATGGGTCTTGCTCCAAATTCAGCACTGAGGCTGGAAATTACTGCATGCACATAAATATGATAAGGGGTGTGTGTACAAATAAATATATATATATATATATATATACACACACATGTAGTTCTACTACAGAACCTTTTAACCTCCTACTTGCAAGGTGGGAAAAAGCAACTGCTGTTCCTCCCTGCATCTATGGCAACGATCCACCTTCCCAAAAGTATTCATTGCCCCTTTTCTTTTTTTTTTTTTTAATCTTTTCCCTCCACAGGCAGCTATTTACATACAGCTTTCAATTTGCTGGAAAATCTTAAAACAAACATATGCACAGCCTGCAAATTGAGAACATCCTCAGTGAGATGGAACAAGAATATGGTCTGGATGTACAGCCTGATTTTAAAGTAAATGACAAGGTCAGGATCATTTACCAAAATGGGCTGTTTAATCATCCTCTCAAAAGCACTTAACATTTTGTTTAACTTACAGAGGGGGAAAGAAATAATCCAAGCAGGAAAAAAAAATATGTTTTGTACTGGCTTAGAAGAGTCTGACTGTGAACAGGATTGCTTGATACTCTCTAAATAGGAAACCTGACTTCATTCAGCTGAACACAGAGTGAAAAAAATTAAAAAGTTCTATCTGGAAAAGTGGATGAGAGAAAATACGAAGACATATTTAAGTCTTTATTTTGGTAGCATTTGATAATATCTGTATCCCCCTTAGCCCACATGGTGCATCAGTAAGACCTACATTTCTGGTGAGTTAAGTGATGCCCCTTCCTGAGAATCACCTGAGCCTCATAAAACATCAGTTTGTTATTTTAGGTATAAATAATCGAGGGTTACACAGTAACAACCTGATTCAAAGGATTGTTAATCAGTGGCACAGTGGCATAAAGCTCAGCAGAATGATCCATTGCAGACAATGAATTCTTCCAATGGATTCTCAAAGTTTCAGAGTTTCCAGATGGCACATCAAGAACACAGAGACCACAGATCTGCTCAGGTTTGTAGACTGACTAAAAGAAGAGCAAGCAAAGCAAGGCAGTGCAGCAGAGTCTGATAAATCAAACCTAGATCTTTCAATGGTCACTGAGATTACTGCTCCAGTGTTTTAGAATTTCAAGCAAAAAACCAGCCATCTCCAATCACCCAACACAAAGCTGACTAAATCAGTTTTGCACGCTGCTGTCATTGGTGTCAATAGTTGCTCACTAAGCAAAGATAATAATAGTAAGATGGCACTTAACTATTTATTTCCATCAGCTACACACTTGCCCATGTAGGAAGAGAAGAACCTGTGAGGACATGGATGGCAGGTGGGTTTGATTCACTTAATCAGATTTCTCCCCCCAGTCAGAACATATAACCAGATATGTACCTGAAAGATAGGGAACCTGTCTGAAGTTAGGGTTGATTCTAATTTCTTTCAAAAAAAAAAAAAAAAATATCAGAGAAGGCACCCATCAAACACACACACAGACCAATCCTTTACAGGCAGGAGCAAACTCATTGGTACAGAGGTGGCCAAAGGCTGTAACTGTTTGTTTGCTTGGGCTGAGAACAGACAGACTGATGACATCAAAGGCCAGACATCTGCCTATGGCACGTTCCTTTTCACACAGGAGTTACAAGTCTCTGAGGAATGGGCTCTGTAATGAAAATGCCAGCACAGCCTCCACTAGAGCAGCCCTCAGATGTGCTACTTAAACAGAGGGAATTACAATGTCCAAGAAAATGATGCACTGGGGAACCAGTAAAGATGATTAGTGAGGCTTGGCATGAGGAGCCAGGCAGACATGCTTTTGGAGGAACCTGCTCCTTGCCAGATTTATTCTGACGTGCCATCAGTATTCAGGTGGCACCAATTACAGCCTTATCAGCCACACTATATTGTAATCAAACCATGTTTCACCATGATGACACCCTGACCGTGATTTATCAATGCTGCTGCCATGTCTGTCACATTCTGCCTGTAACACCAGCACAATTCGGTATTTTTCACTGGATATATAAAATTGCCTAATTCCGTCATTAGTAAGTCAAAGTCTTCACTCATAATTTTCTTGATTTGTAAAAACCAAGCTTGTATTATAAGAGTGGTTTTGACCAACATGTCATCAGTAAAAGATTTAAGTTAATTGCCACTGACTGGATGTGAAAAGCTTGTCAGTCTTCTCCAATTTTATTTTGCAGGTGAATAACAAAGTAATGACTCTGGCTGATGGATACATTGAGAAAGACAGTAAGATGCAGATTATGCTTTAAAAATACAAGATGTTAGCAAAATAATAATTCACTTTTGAACTGTATTGGTTATTTTAGTTATGTTTGGACACAGTGATCTACATTTTAATAGATATTTGTCATGCATACAAACTTGTGGGACCGCAGCATCTTTTCTTTGTGTTTGGAAAATGATCAGTGATACTGAACAAAACCCTTCCAACAAAACATTTATCTTTAGAAATTGTAGCAAGATAAAGAGAAAAAAGGATTTTTAAACAATGGATAGCCCACCCCAAGCTAACTTAAATACAGTTTCCTCTTCATTTACAGGGATGGAACAAACTGAATTACCCAATCACACGTGAGGAGAGTTTGGCTTCTTGTTGGGGTTTATTTTTCACTACAAAGCTAATTTAGGTAATTGTCATCTGGATTTGGCTATTTTAATCCTTATACCAAAGGATAAATAAATATATGTTCAATGTCACTGGTATGGGATCCTCAGTGTCATTGGTCTGAACCCCTCAGGATGGGGTAGCATGTCCTCTAAAACTTCCTTAACCCTATTTCTGATTATTTAGCCAGTTGCTTATGCCTTCCTAGTGATTTGCTGACTTCACTGCCCACCCCACCATTTGGATTGCTCTGTGTTTAGCTGTATCAAGGAAACCACAGGTTTCTATATCACATATTTTGAGACTCATTAAAGGGAAAATTCAAAACAATAAAATCAGAAATTGAAAGGCTGCCATACTGTAAGAAGCAAGGAAAGCATCCATGCCATCCAGAACAAGATGTTGAATGTCTGAATAATGAAGAAACTGTCATAGATTTTCCTGCTAATAGGAAAAGGCTATCTTCCAGAACACTGCCCAAACAATTATTCCGTTCTTATAAGAGGGGAAAGCCAGCAAAACAGCAACATGTCAGCTTTTCAGGCTGCCTGAATTTTTAGGAAAATGTGTTTCACTTCTTTGGAGAGAGCTTTTTATAATTCATATTCCTGATGAAGAAAAAAGTCGTCTTTTCTTAATCAAGTTGTACAGCTAATCAAATGATTAATGTCTTTGGCTGTTACATGAAAATTAGTGCTTATTACATACATTTAAATTTGGGAGACTATAAGCTACATAAATTTGAAATTAAAAAAAAAAAGAAACCTAAAACACAAACAAACTAAATTCTCACCACTTGTCTGTTTGCTTGCAGCCAGACTGAAACAAACTTTACATGAAGACAAAGGAGGAAATTGCTCTTAGGAACTCCACACAATTAAATTTATGAGAGACCTAAGCAGTGGACAGGACTTGGCAATTAAGGCTTTTTTCAAGTAATTTATAACAGGGCTGATTACCATTGCCTTTGTGGATATAAATACAGATAAAGATCTGAACAGAAGGATGCAGTGCCAATTCAAGATCCCCTTGCCAGTTGGATTTTGCCAGAATAGCACTGAAGGACTCATTTCCTGGGAAACCAATTTGAGAAAAGCATAAAACCTTTCATATCCTAAACAAATATCAAAATTAAAAAGTAACTGAATGACTTGTTAATTATTGTCCTGAATGTTTATTTCTGTTCTGAAGCTTTGGAATCATAAACAAAGAACTGAAAAGAATTAATATGAGAGCTACTAGTGCAAACCCATCAGAGATTTTATTAAACAATAGAGCAGCCATGAACACAGCTAAGTGTCTGCTACTCTACATATATATACTTACTTTTGAAGGACAGAGATGACATGGAAAATTGTTTCAGCAGCAACAGCCTCCTTTAGGGTTTGATCTTGCACTCACTGATGTGAGAAGCCAAGTCCCAGCTGACTTCAGTTGTGCAGCATCAGGGATTTAGGAACTCAACCACTGTAACCTATTTATTTCAGGTTTCTAGATTCACCACAGACATTAAAGGTAGTTTAAAAGTGTGGGACAAACAAAGAAAAAAACTTGCTTGTCTTTACATTAAACTCTTTCCCCCTCTCTTTTAAACTTCCATCACATAACTGCTCCCCTTCATGGATGTTTTTTTCCTTTTTACATCTTCATTTTTGGGTCAGTTATGTAAGCTTGTGTGTAGTCTTGTTTGCAATATTTAATTAAAATCCAGATTCGATAACAGCAATAAAACCAGACCAGGGGCTCACCTGCAGTGCCTGGGCACCCAGACCAGTGTGCTGGGTTCAAAGTCAGTGCCTTCACAAACCTCCCATTAATAGCAGGTGGCTCTCAAATATTTCAGAAAACAACTCAGAGCTTCCATCATATGTTAAGCTTAAAAAGGATGCAGCAGGGAAGTAAGGAAAGTTTATGTTGTGACTTTTGATATATGTGATAATTGCAGTGATTGACAAGAGTCTGAGGAACAAGCAGGAAGCTATGGAGGTTTATAATGCACTGACATTTACAGGCAAGGATGACTGTCACAATTGTCAGAACTTTAATAAACATGTTAACTTTCCAACTGCTGCAATAATGAGATCTCTTCTACTTTCTGATATTTTGTTATCCAAACTCCATTATCTGTCCCTCCCAGCCCAACACACAATGAAACATTCACAATGAGTCACCTTTTTAAATGTGATCAGAAAAAAAAAAAAACACACCTGACATTTCAGGCCTGACTCTAAGGTGGGCTGAGCACCAGAAATGCTTATGGAAATAAAGGGAAACCTTCAGAGTTTCAGTTCCCCTTCACTCTCCACATGGGCCAGATCAGCAGGAATTATGCACAGAATAAAGCAGAAATTTTCTTCTGCAAATCTAAGTTTGAAATTCCCCGAAGCTTGACCTATTTTTTGTTTTGGTCATCCCTCACTTACAATGAAAATCCAGGAATTACGTCAGAAGCTTACAGAATCCCTAAAGTAGTTAGAGTTTTTCAAGAACAAAGCAGGCAGAGCAGCACTCCAGAGGGCTTTTTTCGCTCATAAACTGCTTTATGTACAGCAAAGATTAGTTTAACTCTTCTCTTTACCTTCACACAAAACTGAGCCCTTCAAAGTTTGACAAGTGTCAGATTTACCAAAGACCAAAAGGTTATAAATGCAGAAATAGAAGACAAACACCTCAGCCAATTTAGTGCAGAACTGTAAATCAATGCTACCCAAAGCAGCCTCCCACAGCATACTGGCCACAAAGAACTAATTGGAAAATCTCTAAATCTAAGTCATTGCTATTATTTTAGAGATCATGCTACAACAGAAGAAATGAAGACATGAACTGTGATTAAGGAGACCAAGGAGCTCTCAAAAATCAAATGTGAGAAATTGCTTTCACACAAGCCACGACTGCGCATCACAGAGCAGAACTACAGGAGAGCAGCTGAAGTCAAGACAGAGAAAATAAAGTATTTCCATGCATTCCCTGTTACAGAAAGGGTCAATAAAGGACCCTTCCCACCAACGATTTCTTCCCATGTGTGAAAAACTACCGGTGTCTGGGACCTTGGGAGAAAGCACGTTATGATTTCTTGGCAGTGCTTATACCACTGAGCTCACCACCTGAATTTCCACTTTGGCAGGGAAAAAGGATAATTGGGAAGTCACCCTTACTAAAATATCCAGGGAAACAACTTCAGAGAAAGAGTATTTTTCCCCCTCCCTCCCCTAAAAGAGGAAAAAAACAGGTTTTAAAATGTACATAAGCAGGGAGAAGGGGAAGGATGCAGAGTCTGAGATAAAGCCATGTAGCATTTCCCCAGCCTAAACATCAGCATTCTTCTGTCAATATAATAATGACATTAACATTTAAACCAGAACTTGACCAGAGTGCACAGATAGGATTTAAATTTTGAAAATTCAGGTAGAGCTCAAGCTACTGCTTTGAAAATTGCTGTATTCGTACCATAGGGGTTGGTTTTTGTTGCTGTTGCTTTTTAAATGAAAAATCAAGCATCTAATCAGCTTGAAATTATTTTTGATTCCCTCTTCAGTTTAAAACAACAAAATGAAAAACAGCAGCAGCACAGAGCTTGTGTTAAGGAAAAAAAAGCCCCAGTGTTTTGACAAATAGCACCCACTATTTCAGGTGGGAAATGGGAATTTGCATAAAATCTATTATAATTTTAACGTGTGGGGGGTTTATTTTGCTTAACAACCTCCGCAGGTATATAAATTAAATTACAGATTTGCTGCATGTGTTATTAAATGGAAGTCTGGAGTTGTGCTGGAAACTGAGCTACAAGTTTCTCTGACAAGATTTAGGAAAAAAAAACCAGTACATCTCTGTATTTCTGTGCAATTGTAAAGCACTAAATCACCCTGACATACAGTATATTACTGACAACTTCCAGATCCCAAGTAATTGTGAATTATTTCTTTTAAACCAACACATTTCCATAATATTCCACTAACGAAGAGCAGATCTGTTCTGCAAAGAGCATCTGTGGAGGAACCATTTCAGCAAAACCCTCAACAGTTAAAAGGATGGGAAAAAAAAAATCAGCAGGCTCCTGCAATATTCTCTCATAAACATCACACAGTCCCAAAGTTCCTTTATGCTTGGCTGCAAAATGTTTGATGTCAAGATTGTTATTTTCACTGTAGCACAGCGAAAGGTCTTCCAGAACTAGGGGTAATTTTTGCAAGTTAAGACACATTAAAGACACATGTCATCATACTTTCTCAATCTGACCTAGAATTTAAAAATATGTATTTTTTTGTGCTTAAATTCTTGATCCTTCTGCCTCTAACTCCAAGTATCTCCAAAGTGTAATAAGTCCCACTGGTCTAATTTCAGGTTACCAGCTCATTGGTTCCTGTTAACAAGACAATTTTCCCAAGCATTTTTCAAGTCTACTTATTTAATAGCATTATCATTGTCTTCCAACTGAGTTAATGGACTCCACAAAAATAGACCCTTGTAATGAATATGCCTCCTCTCACCTCAGTTTTTAAACTCCTTGAAGAATTAGGTCCTTAAAGCTGAAAAAGTAATTCATATGTCAAGTTCTGCTGCCACTGAAATCAAGAGTCCTGTTGGCCTCAAAATCTGTCCAGTGTAATCAAGAGTAAGAACCTCATTATTACCCAAACCTGTGCTTTGTGCTACAGTGCGTTTCTCACATAACAAGCATAAAACCTTCCTTCTGCTCAGTGCACAACCCTCTGCCTTTGCATTCCACCAGCACAACATACCCTGAGAGACCTCCCCAGCTTACTCATTTACCACCAATTCCCCTTAAAAGTCAAGAGGGAAATAAATGCTCTTTCTTGTCTGCTTGCTGCTTCAAAATCAGTCCCTCAGATACCCAAACAAATAAATTGCTATTTTATCAAAGGACAGAAGGAAATAACTTACTGGCTACTCGTGACTTATGAGGCATCTTCAGGTAAAGTAATCCTGCTGAATATTTCATCCAATTATAATTCACATACTTCAGGCATCTGTATCAGACAGAAGATGAGGACAGACATTACCTCTGATGAAATGTCTGAATATCCAATACAACTGTATACTGCAATATCAAAACACATAATCAAACAGTTATTGTACTGAACAGGCAGACTTATGGTTTCAAGAAATCAATGCAATAGATTCGGAGATGATTTAATGTGAAAGACCCAATAGTGTTGTTCAGAGTCTGCTTCTGAGACATTTCCTTGGAATTAAAGAGCATGAGCTGAGTCCACAGCTTGTTCTACACAGCATTAGGAATGGAATGTGGATCTCCCACATCAGGAAAGCAGTAGGATTGTCACACTTAGATCCTACCTACTCATCTACCAGGTGGTTCTGGTTTAAGAAAAACAGAGATCACTGAAGTCATCACCACAGCACACAGCCAGCAGGGCAGTGAAAGTGATGTTACTACTGATTACGCTCTGGACAGAGGAGCAGAACTCAAACCAACAAAGTGGAGAGGGATAAGGAGACTGCTGGGGGACACCAAGAGAAATCTCAGGTAGGGAAAGGTCTAACTCTACAACCCTCAAGGGTACAGCGATGACCCTTCCATGGCAATTTTCTCTATTGTCCTGATTTTCGTCCTGCACTTCAGTAAATACACCATCCCAGCTAGTCTGAAGAGACTGACACACAGTTGGGTAAGGAATCATTAGCTGATGGCACCCAGATGCTTGACAGCCTTACACACAGAGCACTCAATAATGCACATTATCGAGAGAGAGAGAGAGAGAGGGAGAGTTGAAATTCAACAGCATCTCAGCCCTTAAAAATAAATAAAATCCTTCCATACAGTTTGACTTTTTCCTCACTGAATTCTCTCTAGAGCTATTTTTAGCCAGCCCAGCTGCAGAAGCTGGTGCAAAAGCGTCGATACAATCTGCAAAGCCAAACCTCCCCATGTCGATGGCACCGACAGGCAGGGCTGCCCTCCTCCGAGGCATCTTTCTGCACAAAAGGGAGCTTGCAAAGCAGTGTTTTGTTTCTTTAGAGGAAGGGAATAATGAGCGCTTTCCACAGGACACTAAGGGCCAGAATACACATAAAGGTCTTTAATTTCCCGGCTTTAAAAGCCCCTGCACAGCTCTCCAGGGAGAGGTTTTCCCTGAGAGGACAGTGGCCTCAACAGGACCCGGTGAGGGAACCACCATCACTGGGCAATACCCCACACACAGCCCCTTCCCAGGCTCCTCACGGCCTCCACCTGAGCTTCACCTGTTGCCAGGCAACAGCCTCACTTGTATTTTCTACATATTAAGGAAAGAAATTACCAAAAAAATTAAGTGTAGCTACGTGTGTGTGTAATTAGATACAGGTACACACTCAACTCCCAGCCACAGGTGAGCAGGGAGCTGGGTCGGGGGAGGAGAGAAGGACCTGGATCCCCAGGGAAAGCCCTCCTTTTTTTTGTGAAAGCCCTCCTTTTTTTTGTGAAATAAAGCCACATCATCCTCACAGGTCTCCCCTCCTCCTACACAGTTTGGGGGGGGGGTTTTTGCAGTGGCAAAGTGCAGGTTTGGCTCTGCCATGAGGGAACAAACCATTCCCAAGCACCACTGGAGCTACAGCTGCCACAGATGCCCTGTGGCGGCAAAGAGATTCAACCCAGGGGCCCTGAGACTTAAACACTGTGTGAAGAGCCAGAAAACATTTCAAAAATTAAAAAAAAGCCCAAACACAAAACAGACTTCCCACCTAAAACAACTTGAGGTTTAAGCTGCTGCATTTCAAAGCTAGACAGAGGCTGGGCACTCATGTCCCTGTTCCCTCATTCTCCAGCCTGTCCAAGCTGGTGTGGGATAATTTCACCCACATGCTGCAGGGGAGGGGGGTTTATAGACATTTGGTGAAAATTGGACTGTAGAGCAATATAAATGGGAAGTTATCACGATTTATTGGTTGGGTAAACACAAGGGAGTGAGTTTTTGGTGACAGGGAGAGATTACATGCCAGCATCCAAGTCGCATAATTTCACTTGTGATAGGGAAACAGAGAAAGAGTAGCACCAGAATGAACTTCTGAACGTAAATATGTGTAAAACCTGCAAATTTCTACTATGGAAAAGTCTAGCAGAATGTAGGTTCCCAAACCATTTCAATATTGTGTGTTTGAAACAACACACAGTGTGCTGTGTGACCTGCAGAGAAAAGAGAAAGAAAAACAGTCAGAAAAAACTCCACCTTTCTTGTTTCCTGCCGTAACAGCCCAAAACACACCGACAGGCTTGGGGAACCCACACTGGAGTCAAGATTAGGAGGAAAGCCTCAAAATATTTTATACCTTCTACACATCCAATACTTTTAAATTCTTATTTTATTCTATCTACAAGACACTTTCCAATGTGATTTTTAATGGCATGTTTTTCTTGTTTCATTTTGCTTTGGTGTCAGGTATTTTTCTCATTTACTTGAGAGAAATGAGTGCACAGGGAATCAGAGGGAGAAAATATGTGGAACCAAAGTTACCACTGTCTCTAGACACTGGTTTTGATAAAGAATTGATATGGGAATTTAAGGTGCTCTGAATTGTAGAAGGGAAAAACATGCCTTTACTGTTATTCAGGGGCAATGAGGGAGCACAGAGTCTAACAAGAGTTAGACTCTTATTAGTCCTACAATTCGACAATCCCTACGAGATGCTTTCTTGTTACTGGACATCTTATTGTTGAAAGCTAAGAAAAATATTTATTTCTTTTTAAATCAAAGGCCTTACATTATTGCACTAATTTAACCAGTTATTTTCTTGCAATAGGAGACCATAAACAACAAAAACCAGCCTGGACACAAAACATAAATCTCTGCATTGATCTCTCTGCTCTTGAAGAAATTCAGATCTCTTTTCACTGTGTGTAGGCACATCCAAATCACTTCAGCCTCAAGCAAACCAGAAACAGGAATACTAATATATTTTCATATTGTTTCTAACTCATTCAGTAGAAAGGATTGCTAGAAATTTCAGAAAGATGGGCTGCAAGTCTTTCAGCTTATTTGTCATAGCTGGTTCAGAAGCAAAATTCTGACTGAAACCCCTTTCTTGTCACTCCACCCCCTCAGAACATTTAGAATTAGACAGGTTTTGATAAACCAGCCACAGAAAGTGGAAACTTTAAATAAGAAGGTTTCTAAACTTGCCTAACTTCCTTTAAAACAAAGTAATATTCTACTTCAGCTGTCATTTCCAGCATTTACATAACAATGTGAGTTAGAATGCCATTAACCACCGTTCCAGTGCAACAACAAAGTCTGTACACAAGCATGTTGTTAATTTCAGTCACTTCGTCCATACACAAATGAGAATTTTAAACAAATAATTCATCTTAAGTGGAATTTCACGGCTTTGGCAAGTCATTCCAAAAGCACCCACAGATACAAAGCAATCACAAGATATTTTTTACCTTCATTCATATGTAAAGTTGGAATGAGGAATCCTCTAAAACCACACAACATCCCTATTTCCATAACTTGATTTTTTTGTTTGAATATTTTGACAAGTCCTTGATTATTACAGTTTTTAATGACAAGAGATGAGGGGAGGAGAAGCAGACTGCAGATGTTGATCTGCAAATTTTACCGGCGTATCTCGAAGGAAGGACAGTCACTGGTACAAGCAGTTTGCTTCTAATGGGCCTTGCTGTGGAAAATTAAAACTCCAGCCCTGCAAGTCTTACCAGTCAGAAGCTTCTCCACACTATTTTTGGCCTAATTCACTAACAAAGTGAGGCTTAAGCAGTTACTGTACCTGTTTTTCTCTCAGTCCTTGTAGTAACAACTTAACCTGTTGTCTGGCCTTAATGAAGTCAGCACAGGGGTAGCAGTCTCAAAGATATTAATTTCCCATAAGTTTAATGAAATAATGGATAACTCCATCTCAGGTATGCCCTGCTCTTCCATTGCAAATCCTTCAAGGTATTTTAACAGAAGATGGGATAGAGTTTTACTTATTTCTCAGCCTATATTTTCCTACCCAACAGGGAAGCAAGAAGTTGCTCAGCCTGATACACCAGAAAATGCACGTATTTCACATCACTGCCTTTTTGCATGTTAGGTCTCTGGAGTCATCTGTGAATGGCACCTCAAATTGCTGTGACCGTTCAAGGCTGCTGGACCCAGACAGGGCACAACCTCACCCCAGCCTTTCCCCTTCAATCTGCTCTCAGGCTCACCAGGCACAGCAGAGCTGACACCTGATCAGAATTTGGGCAGGGAGCATTTGGCAGATTGCTCCTGCAGTGGGAGGCAGAACAAATGAACTCCATTTTCACAGGATCAAAGGCTTGTACATTGAAGGGAGACGTGGGCACCTTGCTAGCATGAGGAAGTAATAAAACATGAATTATTATCGCAACAGATTTCGCTTTAGAACATTATATGATAGTTTGGGACTTTGCAACTTGCAACTCATGAATAGTAAACTGTGATTGATTTGTTTTCCCCACATGGCATCAAATCATCATCATGATATGAGTTCAGCAAAGGCTGCTTTTAATGGGGTGAAGAACTACAGAGATTTCTCATCAAACTAATGTGGAATAGGAAATCTGCTACATTGAAGATATGCTACTAATTATGTAATTAACAGAATCATCCTTCTTAAATCATTGTGATTTTAGTAGGAAAAGTCTCTACTAGTTTTGGTGTTAAGCCTCACTCTCGCTCACATCCTCAGAAAGGGCACTGACCTCACTTTCTCTTTTTGTGCACTGTCCACAGCTGCAGATTTTATTTGCCATTATGAAAAGCAGAGCAGCAGAGAAGGGCATCTCATCTAAAGCAGGTAACACTCCAAAACACCGCACAAGAGAGCACCCAAGGTGGGGAGGCAGACCCCAGGCTCAGGGAGAAGGATGCCTAAACACTGTGGAGCATCCCCAGCAACATCTCTGCGATTTAAGCCTTGTGATTTAAGAAAATCCAAGAGATCTGTGGCCCAGCAAAAGCCAAATCCAGGTACTTAAAATCCCCCATTCCTGTGTCTCAGGCAGTGGGTTCTCTTTGCTTTCCTTTAATAGCGTGACAGTTATGAAGAGAAAGGAATATATATATATATATATATATGGTTATAGTTATGAAAGAAAGGAATAAAATCACAAAAAAAATCCCTCACAGGAAATACCAATCTCTTTATAAATCTCTTTATAAAGGAAACTTCATTCTGGAACAGGCCTGAATTGTGAGAAAACACACTAGGCCTATGCAAGGTGACAGCTATCATCCAATCTGCAGAGGAAGAAGTGATTGTGAATTCTATTTTCTCATTGACATGTAGTGAATACTGTGATATTTCTGAGTTACAGCTCTCCTGCACAAGTCCTGTATAGGAGCACTGAATGCTTAATAAAACAGAATCATCTTTAAAAAGTATCTTCTTTCTCGTGCATCCCTCAACCCCTTCTTCCAAAGTTCCAAACAACTCTGAATTTCTAATACGTTCAAGTCACAATCATCATATGCCAAGTCAAGAGGTGTTTTGGTCATGTGCTGGTTCAGAAAAGCACTACACTGTTGCCTTTGAGGAGGTGACCTGCCATCATGATGTGATCGTGGTGTGGGCCAGGGAATGAGAATGTGCTCTGTTTCTACACGAAGTCCAAAAGGTTTGTTTTCCAGGAGTGGAAGTCACCTGCTCCAGCCTCTCCCAGGGAAACTTTTATTAACCTTTTGCCTGTAGAAAAGTTTGACTTCACTGAAACTGCACAAGTTATGAAAATTCAGCTGAAAAAAAACACAACCCAAAGTTTTCACCTTTTTTTCCAGCCATTTAAAAGCAAAGCAAATGCACAAGGGCAGTTCAACAGAGTCTGCAGTGGTTTCAGGGCTAGCAGTGAGCAGAGGAATGCTAAAATCCTCAGTTCTCATCCTCTTCTACAAAATCTTTCTGCAGCCTTAGTAAACAAGGGTAAGTCACACAAAGATTTGCTCAGCATCTGTTGATAGCTGTAAGTACTCAGCACTTTAAAAAAAAAATCAGATTTTGTCTACAAAGAAGGATCAATTTAAGTGTTGTTAATCTGGTGGTTGTTCTAACCTCCTCTGCCAGGACTTGAGGATAATAAACAAAGAAATGTCATAAGAAAAGGAAAATAGGTCTTTATAAAAACTCTCTCCCTCATTTGCAATGTGAGACGATATTGGAAAAATGCTCCGTTATCACCCACTGCCCCCAGGATATAAACAGAGAGTTTTAATGGATTCATGCAAGAAATTCATGGAAGTTTATCCTCTGTAAACAGCTCTTCTTCCTATTCTATCAAAGGCTATTTCAACATCAAGCAGCACAACCACCTCCCCTGGTGAATCCAATTTTGTATCTGCAATCACTGCTCCCAGATGGTGGATATTATCAGTCAAGAATCTGTTTTTAATAACAACTTGTTTGATCTGTACAGCCTATTGCAAGGAGCAGATCCCTCAGGCACAAAATACTTTTCACTAATATTTCGCAATTATCATAAAAGGGGGCTGTACTAAACCCTGTCTTGAAGAGATTCTTCACAAGTTTAATTCAAAAAGAGTGGAAAACAAAACCAGATGCTACATTAGAACCAGAAGAACTGAATGCCTTCCCAACCTCTTTAGCAGTGGTCATGATTAACGGGGCGTAAATAAAATATCCACAGTAAAAATTAAGTATTTGCAAGGATAGAACGGATGGATTTTGCACCAGTGCCTATAAATTTGAAGCAGAATAAAAATACTGGGTTTTGGGATACAGAGAGCTGCATTATCAGTTACCTGCCCTCACTCCAAGGGACACCAATTCCTTCACTTTGTCAAAACATTCAGTCTGTGGAAGGAACAGGGAACTTGTGCAGCTCCCCATCACACGGTCCTGCTGCCCAGTTCCCTCTGTCACCCCTGCCCCCAGGAAAGATCACTTAAGAAACCAAAAACCCAGGTAATTAAGGGTGACATTACCCAATGGCTGTGGCATTATAGGTAATCTTAGTTTATAATGGTGACTTTACTCATCTTCCCAGGAGCTCACCAATGTATACAAACCCTTAAAAACATTTTGTGGTTCCATTCCAGACTTTTAATCAAAGTCCTTTCACTGAAATCGAGCCAACTCATTTCCCACTATTATAAAAGCCCGTGAAATGCTCAGTTTTTATTACATGATGATACCTTTTACAAAAGCTCAACAAAACAACAGTAACCACTAAAACAGCCCCTTAAGAGAGGCTCAAGTCTATGCCTAGTAAAAGGGTTTGTAATTATTGCTGCATTCATCAAAACAAATCTATTAAGTAAACAAATTACAAACACAGAATGTTCAGCTCTTATGGAGTTTTCCTTTACGGTTAGCCCAGCACTGGCAGAATTGGACACATTAAAACTCTTCCAAACTGTGAAGGAGAAATTTCTCTTGTGAATGAAGTCATGCAGATGATTCCCAGCTGGATAGTTTTCATTTTTCATATTGATATTTGTTGTGCTCAGGGGACATTGGCAGCACAGCATGCAATGGATGGGAAAAAGCTGAGACCACCACTCTTTATTAGCTCCTAAATTTTTTTTTTAAATTGGTTCCAGCTCATGTGTGTATATATATATACACACACATAATATAAATATAATACATATATAAAGTATATATATAAAAATAAAGTGGATATGGGCATTCCTTCTTGCTTAAAGAGGTGGAGAGAGAGAGAACTGCGAGTGACACCACAGGATGCAAGGAGATAGGGGATCTATACTCCTAAAGATCATCAGAAGCCTTTGCTGCAGAAGAACTTGCTCTCACAGAAGTTATCTGAACAGTCTCATCCCAAGTTCCCTAAGGAGACCAAACAGACCCACAAGGAGGAAGACTGAGATGTGGTGAGAGAGCACAGTTTCACTGCTTTCCCCAGCATGTGTATTTATTCAGGGAAAATTACTCCCTGCTCCCAATTAAAAGCTTACCAGGTTCAGATTTCACATACCAGCCTCCCTTTAGGTTTTTTGAACAGATGGTCACAATAAGAAGCCGCCTTAATTCCGTGGATAAAAATGCCCCTTTATTGCAGGGAAGAGAAACATTTTTCCAACCACTTTTATCTTTCATCAGAACTGAGCAGCAACCAAAACAAGTGAAAGGGAGCTGCAGATTTCCATGCTTGCAGGTTTCTGGAGTTATTTTTGCAACCCAAAAACCCGAATGTGGTCTTTGGATTAGAGGGCAGAAATGGGATCAGGAACTGGAGAGTCATTTTCATGGCTCAGGGGATTTGCTCTGCACCACTGGTCAAATCTCTTAACCACTTTGGGCCTCCCTTGCCTGTATAATCGGGTTGCTAACACTTCATAGCCCTTACTGTGATGGGGGTAAAACATTATTAAGGCACTTAAAGATCCCCATAGCAAGGCACTCAGAGCAAATACAAACTATACAATTATTGGCCTAATAGCATCACAGTGCTCAGCATTTTCTGTGTTACTGGTGTGTGTTAGGATGTGATCCCTCAGGTTTTGGCTTTTGGAGTTCTAAAATCACCTCGACACTGGGACAGGTTTCTCGATGCTGCCTTGCCTGATCTCAGCAATGAGGCAGGAAATTCCTGGTGCAGAGCAACAGAAGTTTGTCACAGGTCACCACCACAGGATTTGTGTCTAATTCCCCCACTGGAAACACACCAAAGGTGTCTTGTACTCACTGACTGTGCAGCCTTTTGTTGCTCCATGTTTGGCTTTGTTTTGCTGTTTGTTGTTCTTTGTTGGGTTGTTTTTTGGTGGGTTTGTTTGTTTGTTTGTTTTCCCAACCACAACATTCGATAGTTCTGAGTTTACTCCAAAAGCACTCAAGAGCACTCAAACCCCACAAATTTTTACTTAACCTCTGTGAAACAGTAAAGGCTATAAGCTGGTCTAGTTGAGAAGCAATTTCTTCCTTCTCTATCCCTGATTGACCAGCTTGTCCTCAGATTGGTACCAACCAAGTGTCTAAGGAATAACAGACCTAGAACACCTCCTGAAGTGGATCCATTCTGCAATGCAGGTGTCCAAGCTCCTGAGCTATTTCCCCTTCTTTTCCATGTTGCTGGTAGGTCAGAGTAGGAGAGAGAGAGAGAGCTGACTGTGTATGGGAAAGTCCTTAGAAAATTTAAGCCACTAAGGAAAACTTAACTATCCTCTAACTTATGAGATATACAAAGGCAAACCATCTATGAGTTTCTTGGAGTGCTCCCAGCACAGAAAACTGGTGGCCCTTGCTCTGCCATTGCCTCACCCCTGAGAGAAACCAGCAAGGGGCACCAAGAAAGGAATGGGTTTTCCATTAAGCCATCAAAACTATCAAAAAACCCAGTTCTTCTCAGATGGCAGAAGAGAAATAAAGGCTGCCTATGTTTTTCTGACAGTTTTTAAGAAGAAATTCACAGTTTAGAGTCCCAAAATAACTTTAATTCCAGGCACATTAAAAAATACCCCAATGCTATGACAACACAGGAGAGATAGCAAGAGATAAGCAAATTTTGTTTAATACATTTTCACAAGAGAACACACTGCTACCCCAAATTCAATACAGCCAGCTCTGCATTTATAAACCATGAGCAAAGCCATGAAGATTAGGTTACTTTTTTTTCCCCTTTTTATTTAAAACAGATTCCCATGGTTCCAAGAGCTCAGATTTTAGTAAGAACAGCAAGCACTGCTAGACTGCCATCACTGCAATCAGCTTAACTGCCAAGGAACGTGCAGCAAAGCAGTCCCAGACTCCTTCCCCTCTGCTCAGTTAACTTCATTTCTAGGGCTGCCTGCTGCCTTTTTTAAAAGTTGAGTTATTGCACCGAGCCCTGAGGTGGCTGCCTGCTATCAGAATAAAAATAGCCGTGGTGTTTCCTAGGTACCCACAGATACAACCTAACACTCATTTCTTCAGGAAAAGAGAGTGTTATCCCCATCTTGCAGGAGACCAGGGGAAGCACCACTAGTTTAAATGACTTGCTCAAGGTCACAGAACAAAAATTAGCAAGTCAAAGTTTGAGTCTACTCCTTCTGTTACCCAGCCCGTGGTTTTATCTCTGCTCTGATCCCATATCACTGCAGCTGTAATGCTTCTCTAACTACTATTATTTTTGATTAAGCAGTTATAAAAAGATCTGAACTAAGAAAAGAAGCAACATTAAAATTTATTACCTTTGACCAGAAGCATAAATATCAATTTTTTTTTGCAGTGGGGATCCCCCCAGATCCCACATAATATTGTCCCTGATTGCCACTTGAAATCCTTTTGGCTGGCAGAGCCCATCAGTTCAGCAGTTGATGTATAGCTGTTGGAGATTATTTGACATTTGCTGCTTCAACCTTGACTCTTTAAACAAAACAATAATTCTCTTAATAGCACTGAGATGGTTCCTCCATGTAGTACAGGAATAGCTAAACCTATCTAAATGCACATGAGCTGATTTAATCATATTTGTTAGAAGGAAGGAAGAAAAGAAATTTAAAGAAAAATAAAACAAAGCTGATCCCTTAGCCAGGAAAAAGAGAAAAAGAAGCCACATGGATTTATTTTACGACTGCAGGCTAAAGTCATATTAATTTTATCGAAATTGTAGTATATGCTGGTGCAAAAAGGAATTACTGCAAAAGGTTCAAATCCTAAATCAAGCCCAGCTTCAAGTAAGGTCACTGGTGATGGGAGGAAATACTCTGAAGATGTGTAACCCTGATGGATACACACAAATAATGGAAGGGGGTGACCCTGCACCAGCACAGAGGTGACCAGCACTAAATTGCCTACAACAATGTAATTGTCCCATAACATTACTCAGATTTTTAAACGAGAATCTGCTGAAACTTCACAATTTTTCACATTTCATGAGAGCTGCACTGAAGGCTCCATTTGCTGTAAATGAATTCTGTTCGTGTCATCAAGTCTGACCTTCCATCCCTCTTCCATATCTTTCTATACACATTAGGTCATTAATCTCCAAAGCATCATCCACAGTCCACATGTGCTATTTAACATCACTACAACACTGCAGAGTACTTAGTTTCATCATCCCAGCATAACTACAGTTTGAATCGCTGGAGAAAAATATTGGGATTTAGCAATATTCAGGTTTTATGTCACAGTTGTTCAAATACTAAATTGAAGAGTTAGATTTTTTTCCCCAGAAACCAACAAGGATGCTTTGAATTTACATTACAGCAAAACCTAAACAGAAGAAAACACCCAGAATCCATTTACTTGTATTCACTGTCACAGAGAAAATTTGGCAGTGGTTGAAAAGCTCTGGTTTTGTGACCTGGGGATCATTTTCTCACATGGAAGGATCAATGTCTTCTAAAAAAGCTTCATTTTTCTTCACCTTCACTTTACATGCAACCTAAAATCACTTGGCAAGAGTGTGGTCCAGACCACAGGACAAGAGGAGTTCACCCACTGCCACAGGACATCACCCAGAGTAAAAATATTTGGGAAGCAAACCAAATCTTCTGGATATTTAACCCCATAGACTTTCAGCCTAGATTTGTATCTTATTTATCTTCAGACTAAAACCCTACTCTTGACACTAAATAATACTTCAAAACATACTTGTATTTCTGGACTGAAGCACAGCTGTATCCCATTGCCTCTGGTGAGCACAATGCACATGGAATTTGGGAAGCTGAGCTCAGGTTTTATGATGGACAAGAGAAGAAAGATAAGCTAACACTGAAAAAAACAGGTGCAGCACCCGATTTGAGCCACTTTTTCCTATTTAAAAAAGCTTTTTCAGAATCCTCAGGAGAACTTTAATTGCCATTGCAAACATGGTGAAGCAACGGGTTCCAACAGACTTCTCCAACAAAATTTAACATTTATATTTTAAATGGACAAGCTGCAGAACAGGTAAAGTCCTTAACTGCACCTAAACAGCAGTACTGGCAGAAGACTGAGAAAACACTTACAATGTTTTCAGGGCAAGGGAAGAAAAAAAAAATATGACTGCTGATTTAAAATCCCTTTTATGGCTACATTTATTGCTGTTCTTATTGTAATGTCTAGGCTTGCTCTGCTGCATGAGCCTCAGGCCTCTCTTCCCATCAACTTCAAACAGGGAATTTATTACAGAAATAAGTGTGGCTTTCACCCAAAAAAGTACACTCAGAGTAGTGCTAACTGTGAGCAGCCCCAAATACAGAATGCTCACAGCATAGCCCATTAAAAGCCAACCTAACAAAGCTAATAAGCAACCATCCTAGCTACTGAAAACACTCAACAGTGTATATTTTCTTTACAAAGCTGCAGTTTATTTTCAAATCATCAATGTCATAATGTGTGAAAAGAATTCCAATAGTCCAGAGGCTGGATGTTTTGCTGGTGCCAACAGGTCCCTACCCTCTCTGTGCATCTGGTGGAACCCTTATTAATGGGACATCAGATGGGTTTCAAGTCCACAGGATCAGAACAAACAGGAATAAATGATGTAGCATGCCTAGGGACAGGCTTCCTTTCAAACCACTGACAGCTGAAACAGCCTGGCTTTGGTATCTTGAAGGGTCAGAGATAAAATGGGCCCTCAGCAGCTGGAGAGGAGTCCCGGGGCAGGGGATGTTTTTAACCTCTGCCGTGAGTTTCCAGCAGAGGAGAACAGGAGATGATAAAAATGAGGATGTAACGAGCCACTGTGTCTCGATGGCTCGAGATAGACTTGACACTGCCAGGACAGCCATATCAGCCTGAGATTGTGCCAGCTCTATTAGGGAGCACAAACCACATTCCATTCAATGTCAGAAAGGAAACAAAATAGAGATGTGCTCTGGGTACCAGCTATGGCAAAGATACAGATAAGGAGTGTTCTGCATTCAGCTCTGAATCTGAGCTTTTCACTTTCCTGACCTTGGTGACAGTTTGGATCTCACAAAACTGGGAGGATTTAGTGCAATATCTTATCTCTGTAATTCCTTTTAATTAAAGAAATGAAACAAAATACTGGTTCTTTAATCTTTTCATACCTGCCATATTCCAACCAAGAGAAAGCTATTTCTTTCAAGACTTTCATGTCTACTATGCCTTGACTCCCATTCTACAGGTCTAAACTTGAGATATCTGTAAAACAAGATGGAGATTCTGGCACTGTTACAGTTCATGTTTAGGCTTTGAAGAGTTCAGAGAGTTTTTTATTGGGAAAAAATAAAATCAATATTTAGAGGTGACACTTACCTGGGCTGTTTATTATACATTACTAATCTATTCTTAGATTCAGATTTTTCCACTAGGTCCATAGGTGTTTCTTTGCCGTCCCACACCCTCATCTGACCTCTTGAGTTCTGATTTCTCCCTCTGATTCTCTCTGTTTTACAGACCTGCATTGCCACAGGGCAGTGTCCACTCTCCACACACACCTGGATCAGAACATTCAGCTGATGGGTCCAGGAAAGGAAACAGCACTGCAAGTTTCTGAGTGCGGAGAAGAGGAAAAGACCCACATGGGGAATAAAAAGCCAGCAAGCACATCAATTGATCCTTTTTTCCAGTTATTCATTAAAACATGCATATATTTAGCCTCCCAGTATCACACAGGCTCCTCATACAACCAGAAAATGTCGTTCTTTCCGATTTCAATCTGGCACAAGTTTGAACTTGCGCAAATTGATCACCCCAGAAATAACAATGCCATGACAACAGTTAGAGGAAAGGAGCTAGAAAGCCTCTGCATGGTGTTACACCACAGCACAGCCTCAAAGCTAATGGAAATACTCAAAAACGAGCTGGACTTCCTCCTGCTGCTGCTATTTGTATAGTTAACTGTTTTCCCAGGCTCACAAGGTGATGAGCATATTTACAAACATGCTTCTTAAAAGCAGAGGCCCCTCACTCCCTGCTTTGATTCTGCAGGAAAGTGCAGCTGCCCAAAGCACAGCCAGCCCAGCTAACCTGCACATCCCTGGTCATGTCCTCACTATCCCACCATGACAGCTCACATCAGACAGCAACAGACTGGACATCTACTGGGTGCTCTGTATTTCAAGAGTATCATAGGTAACTCTGGCTACTCTCTAAGTTTAAAAAGTTACCTGATAAATCCCACCTTGTCAGTATATTAGAAGGCAGCAACAAGCTGTGCTGCCCAACACTCAGTTATATCAAGATTCCTGTACCTGGAAGGTAATCTGGATCCAATCTGTTCCTCATACTATTATCTTCCCTCAAGACATGGTAGAGGAAAGTATAACCTGTTCCTCCTATGCTCCTCTGGGCTTCCCCAAACTTCTTTGGCAACCATTTCTTCCAGAAGGTGACACAGGGCAACCACTCAGTAGCAGATACACCATTCATCCCTATTTTGGGGAACACAAGTGTCTTCTACTGCACATGGAAATGGAACCACAAGGAGGCACTTAGAGGCTGAATCCCATCTCCAACAGGACAACAAGCCTGTGGGCTGGATCAGAGCCTTCCAAAGAGATGGGCACAAGCACAGGCAGCCAAGAGACACTGCACACACATGGAGTGAAGGCTGTAAGCAGGACTGCCAAGCAAGCTCACCTGAAAGGCTGCCCACTCCAGAGCAGCACATCCCTGCTTCAGAGGATATCGGCCTCTGCAACCTATCCTTAACTTCCATTCATTCCTGCAGCCACATGAAGCGATGCCTGACCTTTGCAGATTAGGAGATGCAGAGTGAGATGCAGGGAGAGGTGTTTTAATGCCATGATCACGCCGTGTGGGCTCTCAAATCCCCACAGAAGAGGCCAACACTAACTGTTGTTTCTGTAATAGTTTCATCACAATCAGCCCACAGCACCACAAGCCAACTCTGATAACACTTCCATATCCATTCACACAGCAAGAAAAACGGGGAGAAAGGAGAGGAGCTATTTTGCAGGATGTGAAAATGGAGCCTATAGCAGTGACGTACTGCAGAACTTGTTATTTTCTCTGTAGAAATATTTCATGTCATGCCTCTGACCCGTGAAAATAGTTTAACAGGGAACATTCCAAACTGATTTTTACAGTTATTTTTTTGCCCTCAGGACTGAAGTATAAAAGTAACCAGACAATTTGTGCAGCTTCTGGTAAAAGAGATGAAATAAAAAAGGCCGCTATTAAACAGCTTTATAGTGACTACAGTATGCTGGAATCATCATACGTATATTAATATAATACTGCTGCCTTCCACTTGCCTCAGCCCTAAAGTGATAAAGATAACTTTTTCCAGTTTATCCCAGCAATTGCCTGAAGCAGTGAACAGTATATTTACATACAGCACAGGGCATTTGTGGGGTTTAGTGAGGGAATACCATTTAAACAAGCACATGTTCGTTTTACATATGCATTGCACAGCACCTTTCCCTGCCCGCTGTACCATTTATATTTTATAGGAATCTTTGCAGCTCTAGGAGCCCGGTGTTAATTTAAACGCTGCATCCTGCAGAGAAGGATGGCATTTGGATGTTTCTGCTCTGTGATTGCCATCTTGTGGCAACAGAAACCCGTCCTGCTCCATGTTTACTGCTCCGAAACAAATCCACCTCGGAAAAGCTAACCTAACCTTTTGGCTACTGCTTGAGCTGCAAGGGATGATTTAGAGCTTTGGCTGTCGAAGAGACAGGTTGTGGTGTCTTAGCGAGCAGCTCAGCCAAACCTCCCAGCCCTGTGCAGGTAAATACTGGTGGGGAAGGATGAGGGTGAGCTGCTCCCAGATGCAGCTGCTCCACGGCTTCAGGACACCTGCCACAGGGGCAGGAGCCAGCTCTGCTTTCCCAGGAGCAGGGGAACTGCCTCTGGTTGGTGCCACTAATGATATGTTAAAGCCATCATTTGATGACGAATTAAACACGGCTGCAAGTCACCACAAGAAAAGAGTTCATCAGTTCCCGCAGTGAGACCCTTTACCCTTGTATCATCCCACCTGGGAAAGCACACATACATTTCTTGAAGTGCCATTTAGCATCTGTTGATTGAAACCCCATTAAATACCGTTGGATGAGCATCTAGTTGTGCTTAAAAAAAATACTTCTCTTCAAATATATACATTTCAGAATATACTGGCTTGGATTCACATGCTGCTACACAGCATAAGCAGAGAAAAAAAATAATTTTATTAAAATTACCACCCACACAGTGCCTTGCCATGAGTTTAGGGCATTTCATACAGAGAGACACCACAAATCTGAAGCCAAATGAGACTTTTCTACTGTGGTTATAAAATTTATCATGCAAAACATCATTTTATCCATGCCACCAACTGAGTATTTTGATCCTTGCTCTCAGACTCATTGTGTAGTTTAGCACATCTCCAGCATGAAATATGAATACATTGTAATTCCAACAACCACAAAACCCAGAGGCTGGAGCTTGGAAGGATTCCCAGCAAGAACTGCAAGGCAGAAAAATCACCCAAACTCTTTAATGCTCATTAAAGGAACAAATGTAATTCAGTCTTAAATTTCACTAACAGGTTTCAACCGAAAGGGAGCCCTAAGGCTTCCTAAAGCAGAGTTGAAAGGTTAAGCAAACAAACCCACACAAACCCAACAACAGCTTTACAAGTGGCTCTCTAGGTTGGGCACCCTTCTAGATCCCGAAGTTTGCTGAACCCATTATTGTGTTCTGGTCTTTTCTGAAAGCATCCACCATACCCACCTCTCAAGGTGTTTTTATTTTAAGAATTCTTATTTTAATAAGTGCTTGCAGGTGCTACACAGAAAAAATAGTTTAAAAAACCTACCCCCTCTATATCCCAAGGACTCATATGAAGGGAGACACAAGAGATAATGGCTCTTCCAAGTTTTTGTGTCCTCTGATTCTGCCCAATTATGCCAGTTCTAGCAACAAATCACAGCACCTATACATCTTATCCCTTCTGTGTCCATATACCGCTATGGCTACAGCAAAATACCACAAGACAATTTTCCCTATTTATCACCATTCTGGGATCTTCCAGCCTCTCTCAGCCTCTCCTTTTCCAAAGAACTGTCTGGAGAAACAGGAACATCTGTTAATGGTACCAAACCCTTTCAGCCAGGGAATGGCATTTGCAATCTCACAGCACAGATCAATATGTAAGTGCTTTCAGAACGAAAACAACTTAATTATTCCACCCAAGGCTCACACACAAGGAACAGACTTGCTTTAATTATTCTGGGGGAGACCATTTATTTGTTCAAAGAAGAAAAAAACAAAGGCCAAATGCATTAGGTGGAGCTTTGTCTTAGGATCAGCACTAACCCACCAAGCACAAACCAGGAGGGCATTTAGTGCTTCAGGCTCACCCTCCTTCACCTGCTCCAGAGCTAGGAGGGAGCAAAATCTACAATTAAGCCTGAAAGGAGGAAGGACTGCACACATATACACACACAAACACCACTTTCCTCCTCCCTTTAGGAGCTCTCAGCCTCCCTTCCCTGCTCTCACTGTTGAGCTCAGCAGAGGACTTGAAGATCTTAAAGTTCCCTCCTCCTCTCCTCAGCACCCCTCTGGAGAACAGCAATTCATGTGAAGTTCACAAAGAAGGAGCACGAAGCTTCAGGCTGGCAGTTTTTTCCCCTCATCTCTTTCCAAAGCTCCTGTGTAAGCAGGGAGAACATCAAGTTTGAGTTGCAATCCAAGCTGCTCCTTATTCATCTTCCTTATGACATTTGTAGCTTTGACACCCAGCCAAACCCACCCAATTAGTGGGTTTCTCAGCACAGATACTCCACAATGCTCAGATCAGACTCAATTTATTTGCAGACAAAAGGCAGGAGAAATTTAAGTGTGGATTTCCCTCTTTGTGAGAAAGGGACTTGGTTTTTAAAAAATAATAATAATTTAAAAAAAAAGCTTTGCAGTACATTAGAGAAAAGTGAGGAAAAGCTGTATTTTAAGAGAAAACTAGTAATAGATGTAATCAAAATGCACTCACAATTCCACACCAGTTCTGTCAGCAGCTGTGCTTCAGAAATCCAGGGACAAAGCAACAAAGGGCAAGGAGGGAGCCCAGGGCCATCCCTGCTCTCCCCACAGCCCTGGTGCTGCACAAGAGCCAGCAGCCACTGTCCCTGCTTCAGGAACTCCCTGAAGAACAACGTGGGATGCTGTTTTGAACCTTAAAAGTTATAGTTACCTAAACCAAAGAACGTACAATGGTCAGAACTCAGATCCACCAGCCAAAAGAACGATGTGAGGAGGGGTCTATAAACACCCTCCACACACATTTGTTCCAAGGTTGGAGGAAAGAGCCTGCTCTCATCCCTCAAGCTGCTCCAGTTCTTCAGAAAAACAACTCTTTCAGTCCCCTGAGAGGATGAGCAGCACTCCCCACCCAGTCACCCCAATATCAGCTGTCCCCACCGGCCCTGCTCCCTCCCTGGGGAGGAGGCAGCTCCAGGGATCAGGCTGATCCCTCTCCCCTCTGGCACAACCAGGAGAAGGCAAAGACAATCTTCCCCTCCACTGCCCAAACACTCCCTTCCCTAAAGGAAAATAAACACAAATCTCAAAGCAAATACAGCTGATCTATTCTATCAAACTCCTATTCAGAAAGGTGCCCTCAAGTTCAAGAAAACCAAGGGCTCCGAGTTCAAAGTCATAATTAAAATCAAGCTTTGGAGGCTGTGGATAGCTGGGATCGGAGCAAACACCCTCTGACCTCACCATCACCTTATCCCCAAGGAATGTAGATCTTGCAATTATATCTCAGTCTCTTGGCAATCAAACATCAAGGGGGCAATGGCACAGGGACACACCTTGATCAATCCCCAGCCCCCAAAACAGTGACAGTGCAGCATCCAGAGGATTTACCCCCCCAGAAGTGATGGGGGCATTAACAATTCCAGCAATGAGAATTGTTTAAACAAGGTAACACGAAGGTCTCCCTCTGGGGGACCACACAAATCATAAGCTGCCTTTCTCAAGGACCTTCAAAATGCCGCAATGCAACTTCTATCAAAGAAAGATAAACACTAAAATGGAATTAGGGATGTCCAACACTTTGACATGTGATGTGATCCAAAATTAATGTGAGCAGCAGGAACAATAAAAGAAATCCTAAATACACTGATGTTGTTTTCCCTTTAATTTCAAGAGGTCCAGAAACTGAAGAAATTAGTCTTCTCCTCCACATTCTTCCTCCCAAGTGTGACCTCAAACATCAGAAAGAGGGTTAGTTCCTCTTGTTTTCCTTGGAAGATTTCCTCCCCCTCTTGTACTCCAAACAGACAAAAAAGGATCATTATTTCTTAAAAACAAAAACAAAACCACAAGAAAACAAAACAAAATCACACACACAGAAGTGCACACAAAAAAACTCCAAACAAACAAAAACACTTCACCAAAATTTCTCTAAAAGGGTATAATAACTTCCTTTGGTCTGAGGAGATAAAAAACCCCCAAAAAACCCCACAAACCCCAAACCTACAAACCACATAATGGGGAAAGGGAAATGGTTGGGTTTGGGTTCTTTTATTCCTGTTTTTACATTATTTAACATCCTGATTCCAAATATTTAGGAAAACCAAATATTTAGGAAAAAAATGGTTTTCCATTGAAAAGTTCAGTAAGATGAACAGGAAAACACAGGTGCCATCATGTGGCACCAAAGTGTGTAAAATTCATATTTATTTTCTCTAAAGGTATTGTATTATTAAACACACACACATAGTGGGAAAACCTTACAATTAAAAATATCTGTGAATATGTCCCAGGACTCTGAACTTACAGTGTCATAATCAAGTTTCAGGAGTATCAGCCCACAGTCAATTCAGTTACAGAAATGGATTGTAGTCCCACTGTAATCACCAGCTTCAAAATATTTCATCATAAAGTGCTATTTTTTCCCCCAAAGATCCTTATCCAAAGAGACAACAATCCGGAAACAATGTGGAGTAGGTGCTTCTCTAGATACCAGAAAGCCCGAGTCAATTATGTGCATAACTATGAGGAATTCTAACTTTGAAGAGACTTCAAATGAGGAAATATAGTATTGAATTAAAATCAAGTTAAAAAAAAAAAAAAAAAAAAAAAAAAAAAAAAAAGACAAGACGTGTCAGATTTATTTTCTTTTACTTTTTTTTCTTCCACTGCTCCAGATGAGGCTTTGTATTCCTACAGTACCCCCTCCTGTGACAGGAAACCGCAGCATAATTATCCCTTTTATCAAACCACAAGTTTTCTCTTAAAATCAGATAAGGTTTCTGCCTTCCACAACTGCAACAGGAAGGCTGTTTCAAAACCTCATCATATCAACTATTACAAACATCTTTCTTTTTTCATCATAAATTTGTCTATAAACAGTGACATGGATAAATAATTGATTTTTTTTTCACACCACTGTCCTCCTTCCATTTGGATACCACATTTACTTACCCTTTTGTGAGGATTTTGCCACAGGATGCCCAGAACATCACCAGCTTCTCAAACCCATGATACCAGGATTTCCCTGTAACCTTTTTCTGAATTAATAAGATCATCCTCCCCTTTTCCAAGTACCACTTATAATTTCAGTTGCATGCAATATTTGAGGGTATTGTATATGTACAAACAGTGTATAAAGAAAAAATATCCCAATTTCTGCGTGTGTGAAAACATTTCTAGAACTTTAAGTAAGATTGTATTTGATATGGTGTCTCAGGCATTAACTAGACTTTATTTAAAGGTCTTATTTAAAAGCACAAACTCTTAATTAGATTTTACTAAATGCACTTTTACCTGTCTTTTATCTAACATATAAAAACCAGACTTGACTCTCTCGGTCTTGCAAAACTGAGAGACCGCTGTGAAGATTTTCAGTGGGAGCTTTTAGAAAGAACAAACCACAAACCAACAGCTTCTGCTAATGAAACATGCTGCTGTGTCACAACACCAGCCTCATGGAGAGGCTGTCCATGAAGACACATCAGTCCTGTGCCCAGTGTTTGAAGACCCTTGTAGTGATAAAATGAATGACATTATTCAGCTGGTTTGCTAACCTGTATTTACACTGGCTCTGAAAATGCCAGTGTTTTCCCAGGTGCACTGCCCTTTTCCCAGGCTCTATCATTATTAGCTTGTTACACCCCAGTGGTTTCAAAACCCTAACTTTTTGTTCCTGTCATATTCGCTGTTTTATAATCTTTAAAAGAAAAGGGAAAGGAAGTTCATAGTAGCCTATAAAATATTATTTACTCAATAGGTGGATGGTTTCTTTCAAGCAGTCACTACCTACCTTCCACAGCTACAAATAGAAATGATGAAGTACAAGAAACCTTCACACAATTCTTCTGAAAAATGCAGCATTTCTGTGAACAATAACTACCTCCAATATCTCTTTTCTCATTCCCATAAAAACTTCTATTACCTTTTTTCCTTCCCCTAAGAAGATGGGAGAGCATGTGTGCCAGTGGCTACACTGTGCATCAGCACAAGAGCATGGTATGGCACTGCAGCCTGTACCCTCAATTTCTGACTGAACCAACAGATAAAACCAACATGGAGAGGAGGAAAAAAAAAAAAAAAAAAAAAAAAAGAAGTTGGAAGATTAAGATCCCAATCTTAGAGATAATGTGCTTGCACCTAAGAGGAGAGATCACAGTGGAGCTTTTCCCATCCACACAAATATCTACTTAGCACTTACAGCAAAAAACTGGGAACTATGTTATCTGGGCAGTATGTTCCTGTGAGGTTCAGTCTGGAGCACAGGGCATGCAGATAATACCTGTGGACAGACTGCCAATAAAATGCACAAGTGAGTTACTCCTGGGATATAAACCATCCCCACCCTGCTCCCTCCAAAAGAGCTAGATAACTTCATTCCTAACGGCAAAAACACTGATATCCACAGGTGGAAGGCTCTATCAAACCAGAACTGCTCAATTAGCAATAAATTAGAAGTTAAACACTTGCTAGGTCTGGGGATTTAGGTGAGGAACACGAAGTGGTTTTATCCAGCTAATTTCTTCATTTAACGAATGAAGATTCCTAGGACCTGTGCATTTGGAATCACACTCTTACAGTTTTATCTTTAAGAAGTAAAAAAGATGATTGCAGAGGGCTAAGGCAGGTTTACTTTCCTGGTGTTCTTCAGAATGGATATCTTGCATGATTGAGCAGAGCTTTGTTCAATTCTCAAAGCAATTTACCAGAATTGAGAACAGAACGTTTGGTAGAGCAACTTGTTCAGTCCTGGATGATTACTTCTTATTCCAAAACAATTACAATAAAGGGAAAATGGGTTATGTTCCTGTAAAAATATGACTCTTTCCAAATAGCAGCAGAGAAACACATGGATACACAATCATAGCCATGGAGCCCACTAAAAAAAACCCAGAGTCAGTCCATATTTTGCCAAGTACCACCGAATTAAAACTCATTGAGTTCTTCATTTTTAATAATTTTACAAGAGCTATATGAAGTAGGATATATGCCCTAAAGTAATCAGAAATGTGCTTTTTCCCAGTCTGTGTTATTAGCTCCAATTCCATGCAGGTTGGAAGTAGCTGGTGCAGTGCTGAACCACAGTACAAGCAGAACCAGGGTATTGCTTGGGACTGAACCTCTGATTATTGGATCAAAGAAAATGAAAAGCCATTGCTTTGCACTGCACTTGTTCCACTGACAAAGGATTTCTCCCAGCCCTGGAAATAGGAACTTTCAATTAAAAAGCTCTGGGCTGTGTTCCTCATAGCACTGCATACTATTTACTCTCTAGAACAGCAAATAGGGGAAAGAAAGCAGCTTCAATTTTCAAAGGCTTCTGCAACTGTAACTGAAGCCTATTTGGAAAATTGAGACCTCATCAGCTTCTGTCTGAGGAGAGAAAGCGAGGGATAAATTCATTTCAAGTCTGTGATAAGGTTATTGAATGAAATGAAATACAATAAAAATCATTTAGCAGTCAGAGAAAATGTAAAGAGAGACAGAGGGGTTTGAACTCTTAAGCTCTCCATTCAGGCAGTAAAATAGTCAGCAGAATTTTAACCTTTCCATAAATAGCTTGCTTTCCAAAATTTACTAAGCCAACAGCACATCATGTATACACAATGAAGTCACATTCCCAACACACCAACACAAAAACACCGTTCTGTATCCCAGGGTTTGATGTGACCCCCAAAGCTCCACATTTCCCTAACACACTCGTCTATCTACAACACTGGGAACAACATAAGGAAAGTGAGACTTGAAAAAACAGCCTGTGAGCTTGTGGATTTATTATAAGGATCAAGGAGAACTAGAAATGTAACCACATGTGGATCTGTCAGTGAATCCCAAGGGCGGATTCCAATGCTCCAGGTATTTGCCAACGGCAGGTTCCTGCAGGGGAAGGCATTCCTACATGGCAGGAGGATGATAAATAGGCTTATGGGAGGATACAGTAAATGTTCCCCTTTTCACAAAGTTCTTCTGCATAACAGCCTCTTCAGCAGGGCTTGAATCCTCCTCACCTGTGGCTTCAAGCCAAAGTGCATCACCTGCAAGAGACTGACCTGAGAACATTTTGGCCCACAAGGCACTGGCTGTTCCCAAGGCTCCATAAAAACACTGAATGTTTGCAAAAGTCACTTTACCAGAAGACAAAGGGCCACATCCCTTAACCTTCACAGTGCACAGATGTAAATGACAATAAAGTACAAGAGAAAGCACAAAGTACAGGAAAGACAGAAAAGGAGCAAACTCTGAGGATAAATGGATATTTTAACATCTGTGTTTCTCTCTCATTTACATCTCTGGGCAAAGACTGCCAGCAAGACAGCTAATTAGTGCTAAATCTGGTGAGCAATTTTTGGATGATGACTATACCTGTCTATAAAGAAACAAAATGAGACCAGCAGCTTATTTCACAGGCTGGAATGAGCAGCATCAGGTGGTGATTATTTTCTGTCTATGAATTAGAAATTGTCTGGGAGAACTAAAAATATTTGGAGTCCGTGCCCTACCTTACCTCCTGAGCCAGTTTTGGGCTACCAGCCCTTCCTTGGCGTGTCCAGCCCAGCAACAAACTCACACTTTGCAAGTCAGAGGAAGCTGCAGTACTTGCAGCAACATGCCAGCTTTACAGTGGTTTTTTTCTCCCCAGGAGATAGATCCATATATAAATTAATTAGGTGCCATTGAAATGCTGCTTGTGGAATATTAAAATGCCTGCTTTTGCTGCCCATTTGTGCAGAGGAGCACGTGCTGTGTCAGGTTCCTGCAGTGCCAGGTTGCTGCTGTTGATATTCCAGCCATGTACCACAACAATTACTTTCCAATGAAGCTGACATCACTCGCCCTCCTGTACTGGAGCTGTTCATCAGATGCCTTACCTCTGCCATGTATCACTTGATTCTCTCTGAATTAATCTACTAGGTCATGAAACCTGCTCATTTTAAGTTTTTAAAAGATTATAACAATTTTTTAACCCTCTTCCGTACTCTTCAAATGACTTTAGAGTCTAACTCACGGCTAAACAGCAGAATAGATTAACTTATCACCTCAGAATGAGACAAAGGTGAAGAAAATGGATTTCCTTTTCTAAAATATAACCTTGCAAGCCTTTTGGGGGCAGACACGCTTTTGCTTTGTGCTTGCCTGCTGCCTACAGCAAAGGGGCTCTGGTCTGTGGCTGGGCTTGCAGATGCCATTTGAATACACAGTAAAATTATATAAGGGAGAGGAATTCAGGCCTTACTTGAGAGAAGCTGAAAATGGATTTCTGTAAATGTTCATAGAAACAAGATAAGTTCCAGGTAAAATAGAAGGCAGAACAAAAGACGAGGGGAAGAAATCCAGCCATGCAACCAGTCCTTGAACTTTCCTCAGCTTCCCTGCAAGGCCATGCTGAGGTCTCCCAGCTGTTCCTCCAAGGACACATCACTCCTGCCCTCCCCACCTACGTCATCATTACAAAATCAAATTTTGCTTGAACCCTGGAAAAATCTGGAAACAGCTCTGGTCCATATATGCACGCCTTGGACTGCTTCTAGGATTTTAAAAAAAATTCCAATTTCTGTGTCATGACCAAAACTGCTGCTAAGAGACATCGCAGTGGTGTGTTCAGAGGAAGAGACTGTTCAGTCTTTTTCCCCTTCCAAGCAGCAGCACATGAGGTTATTAAAGATTTACCTCTTCTAGCTCCAGTTCCAGGTTACAATTAACATCCTGAGCCACAGGAGCTTTTCAAAAGCTATAAATTTTACCTGGGGTGCAGAAACCTGCTCTTTGCCTTTATCCCACTCGGCCTAGTTATATTAAAAAGAAAGAAGTGAGGTTGGAAAGTAAAGATTTAGAGGGAAAAAAATTGAATTTATCACAGTGAAAAGGCTTTAGCCCAGCAAATGAGTTTTCTGCAGCAGCTCTCAGCAGCAGGAGTGGCAGAGCCAGCATCCCTCAGTAGAGCTGCTGGACCAGGGAATCCCAATCCCACAGGGAGCTGCAGGCAGAACAGCCCAGAGGATCATAACCAAGCATGGGGTTGGTTTGGCAGAAAGCCTGGACAAATTCAACAGCTATTTTACCCCTGTGTGCCTCACACTGACCAAAAAAGCTGCCTTGTGGCAGAAATTCTGTCACACGGTCTAACAACTACTTTTTTCCCCCCTTATATTTTTTTTCAAATCCATGTTTTCATTCAGTTGGAAAAAAAACTCATAAGAATGAGAATCCCTCTGCCTGGGCAGAGAAATGGGAAGGGGGAAAAAATAAATCCACCATATCAGAGCTGTGCGTTTTTACATACTATTAGGCAAGAAGAATGTGAGAAATACTTGCATTTTGACTCAAACCCTAAAGAACATCTTGTTTTTATAAAAATCTTGATGTCTTTTTTTCTGCTGAAATTGTCACAGATATTTGTACATAAAACCATGTAGCTCCTTCGAAGAGCTAAGACAAGGGTTTTTTTGGACAAAATAAGAGGCCTTTTTTTGTGCTTACAAACCATCCCTTGCTCTTTTAGCTCTGGAAGGGCCACAGCAGGAAAAACACTGCCAGAGCAGAACCAATCAGGATACTGATTTCAGGGGCTCTTGATGCTTATAAATGCTGTGTTGCCACTCTGTGCAGGGACTAGCACTTCATATTTATGAAGTCTTAAGTAATTTTGCCTAATAAAGTTAATGAAGTATATGCTAGCAGTTGGAGTACATCAATCTCTTCCCTTTTACCACAATCTATATAAACTCATTACCACAAAAATTTACCAAACTCAGTTAATTTCTGCAAGTTTTCCTCCCCAGCCCTTCTCACCAGGCTGATCTCTGGAGGAGTTGGGCTGTAAGTGGTACTGCCACCTGCTCGACAGAAACGTGTGCTCCACGTCCTTGAGAGCAAAGGATCATTTGGTATCAAAATGCAGGAAAAATATGAAGGGGGAAAACTAATGAAGCAATGACATGCTCATCAGGAGCATAATCTAACTGGAAAGTAGCCCCATTAAAACTGCTGGCAAACTTTGCACACGCTTAAACCGTTATGAGTGTTAACAGCAATTACGTGCCTCATATTTTTAGATTAAGGGCTCTGGCTGAGGTACAGACTTCCTGAAGTCTCCTCTGAGTCTGCCTGAAAGCACAGAAGAGGTTCCCAGGGGATAGACTGGGGGAAAGGCAGAAAAACCTGTGAATTTGGGGATTCCTTAAAACACCAGCCTGGAGCAGCCACAGCCTGCATGGTTTTTACTGGAGCAGTAGCTGGACCCACACCCAGGGCCACCCCAGACCTGTGGTACCAGGTCTCTCACTCACTATCACAGATTGAAATACTGGGGTCCAGAGACAGCCAGTGCCTGCAAATCTTAAAACAAGCAGTAGAAGAAAAATGAGGGGTTTTTCCCTCCCCTTGAGCATCTTCCCTGCATTGAACTGCTGCCTTGAGGTTCACCCGTGGCATTAACCTTCTCCTTATCCCACAGCCCTTTGCCAATCCTTTTGCAGCCTCCTTGCATACAAAAGCATCCAAATAACATCCCCTTGCATCCAAGCAGGATAACAGAAGCTCTTTCATGGCAAGAGCAAAGGCTGTTCATGAGGCTTAGCAAGGAGTGCCTGGCTGGGCTGTCCCATGCTGGGCACATCAGGGAGGAGGGTCTGGGCAGGGGTTCCCTTTCCTGCAGAACCCTCCATCAGAAACATGTTAATTACTGTTGTTAAAACTTAGTAAGATCTTCCAGAGCTGGGAATGTAGGATACCAGAGGCCTGACCTGTTCATTAATTTATCATATGTGCTTCACCTTCATTTGTTCTTGGCAATGTTTTGCATAAGCGCACACAGGTTTCTGAGCTGAAAACATGCTGGAAAATGTTGGATTTACTCTATGCAGCTAAAATACCAAATCAGCTATGCCAGCTTCAGAGCTTCACATCCTTTCAGAGCTCAAACACCCACTCATTTATTATTCTATTTGGAAAATCTTGCATGGTACTCAGACTTTCTCCCTCTGGGGGAAATCAGCATATGGCAAAGGCAGGAGTAAAGCAGTAAACGCATCCAAGTGAAGTCCTGTTCCACTGGTTTAATTGCTCTGAGGTGAAGACATGATTTGCTGGAGGATCTATTTGCTGCAGGATGTGTTCAAACAAATCAGTGAGTTACTATGGCTAATTTTAAAGGCCCAAACCTGCAAGTTTTAGAGGTATCATTCAGCTTCTTTCTGGGTAGAGGTGGGAGAGTATGGAACACACTGCCCAACTCTGTGTGTATTGTAATGAGACACTTGTTTACTACGACATCCCAAGCTCAGAGAAGCAATATAGCATGTAGCAATTCTAGCAATAGGTCCAAGGCTCATTGCATGTTTATTGAACACTTTTTCCAAATCATCGTTTGAGTCTTGCAGCCTGCACAAATTGACACAGGTTAAAACTCTCTCAGAGAGTTTCTTCTAGATTTTTTGCCAGCTGCTGGGTAATCCTTCCATTGTTGTGGATGTCACAGCCCCTAATTATCAGACCTACCCCTCACATGACTGGAATTTACTTTATTGACAGGAATTCAGACAGTCAATATAAAAGGTACTTTCCTTCAGGTTTTGTGTACAAATTTGCTTCTCAGAGTTTTGGGGAGAAGTTTCTTGCATCTCTCAGACTTTATTTACTGTATCTCACACAGAGGGAAGGCAGATGGTTACAGATGGTTTAGGGCCTCAGAAAAAACTCAGAGTCAAAAGCAGCTCTAGCATTACCAGACAGAGAGCAGGATATTTATTTAGTTTAAAACAAAGGGAGTTATTTCTATATGGCACTTACCATGTAACATTTTTGACAATTGTACTGCATTTCTTTTCCCCCCAAGGTCTCCCTCTCTGTTTCTGGATTGTGTCTTCATCTGTGCCCACAAGAGCCACAGGAACCTACGAATCTTTGTGGAAGACTGAATTTTCTGCAGCAATCTGAACTTTTGCAAAATGAGAATCTTTGCAGAAACATGCCAAAGCTGACAGATTAGCACAAAACACTGATACAGATGTCAGCTCCCACAGAACTATTCTTCTTCCCAGAAATCTCATCAGCAGAGTCACTTTTCAAGTGTCTGGGGAAGAAGAACAGATTGGAGAATCAATGAAACAACTTCAGTATCATTCAAGAACTGCAAATCAGTAAAGAAGGGAAGAGCAGGCACGCATGCAAGAGCAGAACAAGTCACAGCCTCCAATGAGACAAGGTAATCTAGTGTTCAAAGGGAAAAAAAAGTGACAGGAAACCAAGAAACTAAGCTGAAATTCCCAGTTCTGGCTTGACAGAATTCATTTCACCTCTGGACTTCTTCTCCCACCCACGGGATGAGCCTGGTATTGCTTACTGTGCATCATTCCAAGCCCTTCTGGATCAGCACACTGAGGGGGCTGCAGCTACAGATCATTACAACCCAACACCACGTGAACACTTTTCCATGAGTTTGCTCTGCTGGACACTGATTGGAATCACACACACAGCCTTCACCTTGGACAATCCAGTGGACATTGTACCTGCAGTAAGTGCAAATGGCTGTTACATTAATGGGTATTGCAGCAGGACGAGTTTTAAGCAAAATTCTGGTTTCTTTTTGGATTCACCTCTGTTAGTCTGTGCCTAGCCTGCCTTTTATGCAAACACCTGGAAGAATGTGAGCAACACAAACTCAGCTTCACAACACTCCAAGGGGAGAAGTGTGAAGCTGCAGCATTTCCTCAAAAGCCAGAAGAAAGTAAGATACATAATCCCTCTCCTACAACAGTTTTGTTTATAGTCCTGAATTTCAAAAAGGCTTTCAAATCTCCAACAGCTTAGGCTAACCCCAAAGTAACATACACCTGTTTGGGAAGTTTAACTGTAAAATTTAAAACTTTTGATTGACCCCATTATAATCTGTGTATTGCTGAATCTTTAGAGTAAGCCATTTGCTATCAGGGCTGATGTCACACATCACTTAAACCAGGAATAAGAGTCACACAAAAAGGCTTTTCCACTCAACTGGAAAAGAGCATTCAATCTTGGTTTTTTATGTAAGTGAAACCTGCACACTCGAGGGATCCCAAGTACAGCCTCTATTCTTTCCCACAATTATGCTAGAATAAGTCATTTCATCCAGTTATAACAGGCCAAGACAAATTCTGGGATAGAAAATCAGCATGGCCCTGTCAAACAATGTTCCCTCTTTTTCAAGAGAGAAAAATTTATTGAAGATTTGCTCCATTTTGGCCAAGCATCTGTCCATAACACTCCATCTTTTCCAGTAATTAATGTTAATTGGAACATAGCACTTTATTCTGTGGCTTCATCTCAGTGTGGTGCAATAATGAGCTGAAACACTCCAGCACAACATGGAGTGTGAACTGACAGCCCATGAATTCCACTGTAGTGATTACAAGCAGCTCGGGGGCCTGACTCTGCTAGACAAATTTATGCAGATGAAAGACTAGTTTGTGTTAATATAGACATAAATATTTTTATGAGCACTAATGGCTGCTACATACAAAATTAACGTACACAAATTTGTCTCATATTGGTGGATCTCACGACATTTTTCTGTGATATGTAACCAACCAATTGGGTGTCCTCAATAAAATGTAACCTTGAATTTCCTGTCATCAAAGAGCTTCCCATTCATTTCCAAATTACAATCACTTCATCTCACAGTGCAGAGATCTTCCCTCTGGCCTTCTCTCCTTGAACTGAAGCATTAAGCAGCTGGGACAGAGTGGGAACAACCACCCCACAGGATAACAGATACTTGAATTTTGCTACAAATGACTCTTGGCAGCACAAATTCAATATTCTGCAGAAGTCACACAAGGCATCTGTGCACAGTGGCCATAATTTTTATTTCTAGAACCCTGTTCATATCATCTACTCTATGAAGAAACTGCTTCTTCAATAAATTGACCTGGTTTCTGCAGAATCTCACCCCTGTGTGCAGAAAAAGGTAGTTTGCATGGTCTTCCGAGGTGTTGGAGCACACACAGGAATGGCTGTGACTGCTGTCACGTGTAACAGGTTTGTGCAAATGAAGGACAACATCCTACAAGAAAGGAAAAGGCAGCTATGGAATACAGTGAGAGTCAGAACAAGCTCCTGGTACTGCAATGAATTCATTAGAGAAGCTACAGGGGGGAAAAAACCCACCAAAACCACATGGCTTTATTTAACCCTTAATGCAATTCCTCCCAGTATACCAGGGCTAATAGTTTTTCACCAAGTAACTGAAGCAATCTCATGAACAGCAGGTTCCTGGGGTTTTGAGTGACTGTGCAAGTTTCTGAACAATTATTTTCAAATTGTAAATATCTCAAACACCTTCTCTCTTCCAGAACTTTGAAATATGCATCCAAAGCTTACAACAAAGATTAAAGAGGAACAAAGAACCCTTGTGTTTAAGCATGGGATGCAGATCCTTAGCTGAACACTACACTGCATAAAGATTTGCAGAGAGAAGTAAATCAGTCTCCATAAAATGGACGTGTCTTCAAAGATCCTAATTTGAAGTTTCACTCCCCCCAGTTCCTATCCATGTACATGTGTTAAAAACATCTTACTGGGCTTAGTTTCTTAAGTCAGTCTCAATTCAGCAAAACCTGATCGAAAACCCAATAAAATGCAAACTAAACCCACCATAATACAGATCCCTCACCTTCCGACAAGGCAGGGGAGTAGCAACGGGGAGGAATTAGAAGTCAAGGCTCCTGCACCACATTTCCAAACTCCCCTCTGCTTCAGCTCTTCCTCCCAACTGTTTGAGCATAATAAGGCGTTGGATGTTGCACACACAAAGTGAGGACTCCTATGGCAGGTAATCTTATGTGCAAAATACACCACTCTGAAGGCTGAAATCTCCAGCTCAATATTCAGTATCTGTTATGAAAACCAAATCTTACTGCAGCCACTTCCAAGTGTCTGCTCAGCTTATAAGATTTCGTTCAGGTTAAGGGGCCTCAGAGCAATTTAATAAGATGTATAACTTGCATAGTTTTAATAACTGGAAGAAAATACACAGGAGCAACCGCCTCTATTGGTGTTCCAAAATGGGTTTGACTGAATTGCCATCTCACTGCGACACAACAGGGGACAAAACTGTCTGGGTACCCAAGAGATGCTTTGTTACAGAAAAAACCCAATCAAATTGTTCCACAGTTTCAACAGAAGAAATCCAAAGACAGCACTGTGTCAGTAAGTGCCCAGCACTTTGCTGCTGCTGCTGTTTGTCCGAAGGAAATGCAGCACAAACACAGCAGAATTCAGCGAGAGAGCAAGCACTGGTTTTGGGCACCTGTAAGACCCCAGAGGGACTGGACAGCCCTGGACAGACTGATTCCAGACACTCTCCAGAAGAACACTGCATCCTCCCTCTAGATTTTACAAATTAGATCAAAAAAAATCATTTAGAGGACCTCGTAAGGCCTTCAAATACTTCAAGAAGCATCCTGAGGCAAAAAAAATGAGCTTATTTTCAAGGTGTGCCGTGACTGTCACAGCCACTGGATGGGTTCAGCGCATCCACAGAGAGAATCTAATTTGCTGTCTGATCAGCAAACAGCTGGAAAAATCATGTAGCCATTGAAACAGTTCCACATGGAAGAGATTTACAGAACTGTAACTTCCCAAATGATTTAGAGAGCAGCAATCTTGGATATTGAATGAGACACGGGAGAAAAAAAAAAAAATTATCATTCGGTCCTTGAAGGATTTGCTAAACCTGCACCACAAACACAGTCCCTGGACAGGTGCAGGGGCAAACAGCAGATTCAAGACAGACGTAGTGGCAAACCCAATAATCTCCTAAATACCTAGTGTTACTCTAACATCTCTTCAGGTTTTTTGTTCTTGGAGGTTTCCTGCCTAAGCACCAACCAGATTAATTCTCTTTAGCTTGCAAAATCGGACAAGATCACAGCCTGGAGGGGAAAGGCTGCCATGATAAATATTTCATGGGCTACATCAATGAAATTTATTTTGCCAAGGAGAATGGAAGGAGAGGAAAAGCAGAGAAATAATTCATTAAAAGAACTTCAGCTTAGCAATGCTGGGGGGAAAAAAAAAAAAAAAAAACATGCTAGGAAAAAAGGAATTAAACACAGAGGTTTTAAATAGGTCAGAAGCTTAAGTACTCTTAACACATGGCAAAGTGACAAAGAGCTGAGCTTTTCAGAAAGAGAGTACAGCAATGTGTGTACTTAACAGTAATTCATCCCCTACCCAAGGAAATATCCCCAGACATACCAGTAACAGTTTCAGCTTCTTGCATGTCATCCAACTTGTAAGACCTGCTGAGTTCACTGAAGTGCCACTGCTCAAAACCCACTGCAGACTGCAACAAATACCTTGAGCTTTCCTTTATTTCTCAGAGGAAAACTTCTCCCTGTGTTCTACTGGATGGGGCAGTAAGTTTTGTTTTCCAGAAGACAAAAAGGCAACATCAAGAATTAAGGTACTGAAGACAAAGCTTAAACATTCCTGTACTGCAGTAACTCAGCAGAGCTGAAAATTTGCAGCTTCCATCATAGAATTTGCAAAAAATAAATGTTTATTCTCTCCTTCCTTCCACTGTTTGATGTAATTTGCAGTGGTGAACACAGTAACTCAGTTTTATGACACCTTTTCCATTTACTCCCCTGCCCCATCCAATCTGGACCTCTCACAACCAGGATCAGCAGGATGGGCAAGGAAAAACAGCAAAATCGTGTTGAGGCAAACTAAACAATCCAGGATCCAGTAACTCCCAAATTCTAATCCCAGATCTGCCAATGACTTGCTAAAGGGCTCTGAATCACTGGATTAGGGATTATTTTTTCTTAAGTGGGTAAATTAGAGAAAGACATACTGTGCAAAGAATGGAACAGTCTCGGGACAAGGAGGTGAAACGGCATTCAAACCCTTCACAGCTACTTCAGTGAGATCTGGTAACAGGTTACATATTCCAAAATTTACCTTTTCAGAAATCTTGTATTTAAAATTACTTAATAATTTTGTGGATGAAGTCACACTACTTAAACCTGGTAAAACAAAGAGATGGTGAGAAAAGCTGAATTATGTTACTAACCAAAACCAAACCCTCTCCCATCAGCAGAGCTGCCATGTGACAAACTGTTTAGTAACATCCAAAAGCCAAATTACTCCAACAGCGATGCTGGGCTGCCCTCTAGTGACGTCAGAAACCACTTCCAGCACCTGGATTTCTGAAACTCAACAGTCTCAGTCCCAGCTAAATTTTAGACAGATTTATTTATAACAGAAGAATCCTATAGCAAGCAACTTAATAAAGTGTGCTTTTGATTTAATTTTACTCTTCCATCCTAGAGTTTTTAGTTTAAGTTTAGCACTGCAATAAGATTAAACACTGTATTCAATTTAACACCTCCACGACATATTCTGCTTTTCCCAAGATTTGTGAATTCAAGTTCTCATCTTATAATGAATCTCTTGGAAAGCCATTTCAAAATCCATTACATCAGAAAACACACTATTTTGCTTTTTAAAACAGCATGACAAGAATGTAACGATAGGCTCATGTATTTCAAATTTTTGACATGGTTCTAGAATTTAATTTTTCTCATGCTCAGAGTGCATTTTCTGCGATGCCACTTTCAGGGACGGCTTAATGACTTCACTGCTGGTTACTGGGCCACCTTGGCTCTTGTTGTTATTGCCCCAAAAGTCACAGTTTATTCACAAAGCAGGGTTTGCATTGCAGCACATTCCTAGTCAACTTTTTGTTCACGTATTTAGGAAGAAAGAAGTGGCCACTTCATGAAGAGAGTGGTCAGAGTTGCAGGATTTGGCAGCAGATGAAGAACCAGCAACACAGTCCCTGCTGAGTGACCCTGATGGCATCAGAATTTCACAAATGATTTAAAAAAAAAAAAAAATCAAGTGATATTTAGGACTCTTTGTTTTCACAGAAAAAAATGACTGGGGTCTTCCTTAAGAATTAAAACCATGTTACAGGGAGTTATTTTGGGGACAGGAAGCACAACATGGGGTGGGTTTTCTTCACCTCTTGGTTTAGGCCATCTTTAAGCTACAGCTGACCCAGGAAGTTGGGCTGAACTTCAACACCTGCATCACCAGGGCTGAGGGGAATGTGCTCCTCCAGGGCAGCAAAAGGCTGTTCCCAACCCAGACTCAAATGAACCAGGCTGAGGGAAAAGCTCATGAGACAAGCATGAGGAGCAAAGGCCAGTTTACACAAAACTAATGCTTTCTTCTCCAGCACTGGAATATTTAATATTTCACAAGCCCATTATAACTAAAGACACCGAAGCATTTCTGCAAATCACCAGCGTGGGTGCCAAGCAATAAAATCTTAGTTGTGAGCATAAAAAAAAAGTACTGGAAAAAGTTGAAACGAGGTTTCCTGGCAACTTACCAGGTATATTTATTAAAAAACCCCAACATTCAAAAATACAGATGTTCTATTAGTATTTTGCAGCTTCCATATAAATAAGACTTGTTTGATTTTGTCAGCATACTCCTATCTGCAGGTTACAACACCTGGGGAAAGACCAGCACGGAGAACTTTGTTAATATTTTCCAAACACTGAGCCATCACAAAATTCTATGCAAGCTTAACATGCAGCAGTCAGACTTGCTTCCAGTCTGAACAAGTTCAGCTTCTCCTCGTTAACACATTTCTTGTCAAACAGAATTACTGTATTACTGCCAAGGCTACAGGTCTTTCCAGTTTCCCAAGAAGATGTTTAAGTGTTCAATAAAATCATATCTGCACACAAACTGCGCTTCAAACTTCTGTCATATTTGTAATCTGAATCTGAAGTGATGCAGACTCCTGTGGGCTCACTTACATGACTTCATAACAGGATCGAGCCAAACATCTGTCAGTGTAACAACACTGCTGAGATTGATTCAAATATAATCAATTACACTATCAATTAACTTCTGCTCAGTCCTGTTGACAGCAGCTTTTAGCTGAACCATCAACTTGCTCTAAGAGTATTATTAGAAAAGCTGGGATTGACCAGGCAAGCCCTACTCCAGCCCATCACTCTACATGAGTGATCCAGACCAGTTTCACATCAGGCAGTTTATGAATTTCTTCCTGCCATCTATACAGAGGTGGAGGTAGCAAAATGAAAATAAGGTTCCTCATGTCAATAGTTCACCTCAGTTACTGGTCCATTTTCTCCTGTATCTTCTTTTAAAAAGATGAATAATGCTTCAGCCTAAAGAAAAGAAAAAAAAAAACATTGAGACAGATCTAAAACTTCTCAGTAATCTGTTGAGTGACCAAGAAAAAGAAACAACTCTTCAGTAGTGTCACTCAGTATTCTTAGACAGCCTGAAACACAGGTGTGGTAAAGGTAGCAACCATTCACATGCTAGAGTTATTTGAAGTGCCTTTATAATACGCAGATCAAGTAAAGGACAAATCATGAGATTTATTTCCATTTTTAAACTTATTTAAGAGTCTTTCTATAAGTTCTCCCTGTCAAAATCTCATTCCAAAAATTTTTTCAAGTATCATGAAGTTCTGAGTTTAAAAAAAGAAATATTCCTGCTTAGAGTTATCGCTGCTCCTGACCACACCAGCAGGGGGAAGAAATGCCAGTGACAGCTTTGACAGGGCCATCTGCAACAACGTGTATTTCACAATCAGACAATAAACAAGGCTCATTCTCCAGAAGGGAAAACCAGCTCCACACTCTGTGAACTCATGGGGTGAAATTCGTATCACAGAGTCAAACCTTATCACTCATCAATCATCTGCCCCACCTCACAGAACATAAACATGTTACCTGGGATTAATGAGAGTAACTCAGCACCTACCTAAATAACAAGGCTTTGCCTTTGTTATTTGCCACAGAGAAATAGCCACTTCTGGGAGAGAAGTCCATAGACTGAGCAAGATAAATCTGTTTCCTTCTGAACACCGGGAAGTTTGAGAACACAGTATATGAAGGAATGTGCACCTATGGAGAAATAGGTCAGAAGCTACAATGAGGAAAAAGCCACCAAAAATAAAACTGAAGTACAAATTTAAAATTGAAGGTCAATGTTAAGCTCAAATGTTTAGTTCTATTCCTACCCTACATGAGTCTATATATAGAACTCTTACTGGAGAAAAGAGGCAGGGAACACATTATGAAGCCAGTTATTGTAATTCTTTTCTTTCTAAGCAATTACATGTAAGCAGTAAAAACAAGCCTCCAAACCCTCAGATTAATTCAACAGTTCCACTGCTGGCCAGAATTCTGACATGGCTGGCAAAATTTTAAATGAGCTAGGGAAAAAAAAAAACCACAGTGAGATGGTTACAGTTACCAGCTGCTGAAAATTCACATTCGTTGCTGAGTTGTATTTACAGAACTGAAACAGAATCATAGAATGGTTTGGGTTGGAAGGAACCTTAAGAGTTCATCTGGTTCCAACTGAGCAGGGACACCTTCCACTTGACCAAACTGCTCAGAGGCCCCATCCAGCCTGGCTTTGAACAGGTCCTGGCATTTAAAAGGGCGTTTTAAAAATGGAAAAAGGTAAATTAGACCATAAGACATTATTTTCAGAACAACTACACTAAAGAAAATAAACTTATATCCTTAAAATCTCCATTATCTTGTACATGTCCTGACCTAGTTGGTCTAGCACATTTATCTGCTTAATATCAGTTTTATTATGTCACCAGCAGTATTTTTATTAAGATTAAAAAAAAGCTTGTAATAAATGAAGCTGAACATACCAATTTCACAGCCTCATCAGCATCACGGGAAGCCACTGCCAAAATTTCCGTGGTGGGGTTGAAGGTCACACAGGTGGCAGAAGTAACAAGGTTCATTATGGCTTTAACTGGCTTAGGACGGTGTTCCTTGAGGCAGACATCAGTGGTATATAAATTCACAACCCCTGAAGATGAACTAAAGAAAGAAATAACAAAGATTATACGAAAAAGTAACGTTTCAGTGCATGTTACCTCGTTATCTCTAGCCACCGTTCACCTCAAAATGCAATTTACAATTCTTTACTGAACTTTGAAATAGCATTTTCTTTGGAGTTTGATTTTCCTTTGGACTTTATAACAGTATTTAGTGGAGGGGTTTAGGATTTTGTTGGTTTGAGGAGGTTTTTTTACTTACATATGAAGAGACTCAACTGTAGAGAGCCTTGATGAGCTCATCTCTTACCAGAATGAATTCAAAGCAATGACAGCTTGGTAACAAAACATTCTGAAATAATTTCAAGCTTTCAGTTGTAGGGTTTTTTATACCTGTAGAATAAGTTCACTTATAAATCCTTTTCCAGAGTGGGCTAAGGAAATATGTACTGTTCTTCAATATTTATGTGGCAGTTTCATTTAAAAGAATCAATACACTGGCTGAAGTTGCAGCTCATTAAATAAACTCAGAGAAACACTTTCAGCTTGTGGCTCTCAGCTGAGGCACCTTTTCAAAGTCTAATGTGCTATCCCTGCAGAAGTCAAATTCAGAGAACAGGAAAGAAAATTAAAAAGGGGGAAGACCCTGAATCAACATCCATATTGCAGAATTTGAGATTTCAAAATAAACTGAAGCCATATGTGACAACAGTAAACCAATAGCAGTGATGCTGGTGTGAGGTGTACTATGGCATTTTATATTTACACAGGAAAAAATTAAATTATCATCATAAACCAGGCAATACTCATCTACTCATATCTACTCTAAGCTTATCAGAACCATGTTCCTACACTCACCAGCCACCACTGAAGAGCTTCAAAATGAGATCAGAAGAACCTGCCAAACCCCGGTCAGTCACTTACCCACATGCCACATACTGGTTGTTTTTTGAAAGAGCAATGCACGTTCCTTCCAAAGAACCTTCATCTTCAAATTTGTGTAGACACTTCCTGCTTCTCACATCCCAAATGAAAACTTCACCTTCCTCTGGTTGCAGAAACAAATAGATTATAGGAACCATACATACACAACACTGCCTATTTTGTTAAGATACCTTTCATTAGATGACAACTAAAAGCTCATTTAAAGCGTCAAATGTATCAACATTATTACATTTTTAAAAAATAAAACAACTAAAGGCATCCTAAATTAGTTAACTCCATTCTTTCATTATTTACCTTTTGGTTGTGTTTTCGGGTCAGATACTGACACAGTTTTTACACAATCTTTGTAAAACACTTAAGTGACTTCTAAAAACTTCTGCAATTTGAAGGGAATTAGGATTAGTGCTGTTGGAATACTCACTTGAATAGCTGTATATTTTACTGCTGTCTGGAGTGAAAGCAGATGCAGTGCACCTTCCATTTACCTTCATAGTGCTGATCAGTTCCTTTGTCTGTAGGATGAAGAACAATGGTGACAGTGATTCTACCAAAAATCTGTAGGACAGTTGTTTCCTGTCCCACAAAAATTTTTATTTAGCTACCTTGGCATTCAAAGAACAAGCTCCTGAGTCCAACAACAGCTGGTCCAACAAACACTCATTTGCTCCCTCACTGAAGGGTCTGAGTTATACAACAGAACTGAACTTTCTTCTTTAAACTCTTCCCTTGTAAGAGTTTAAAACAAACCCAGCTGCCATCACATGGCATTTTAAAATTCAACTGCAAAAATTCACTGTGCATTATGAATCACAGTATCTGGCATGATTCATGAACACAGTACAGCAGCATGCACTACCACGATTCCCAAAAAAGCAGTCCCATATCTCTCCCACCCCCAGATGCCTGTTTGCATGCTGAGGCCATTCCTTTTGCCTGCACAAAGCTGAAGTTCAGCACTCACACAAGACTTTTTCCCAGCTCTGCCCTGAGCCCCAGAGGCCCCAAAGAGCTGCAGAGCAGAACAAGTTCTCAGACACCCCAAAATAATTCTCTAAAGCTGCAGTGAGTTGAGTCAGCAGCACATTTCTGAAGGTTGTCACAGTATGTGTCATGCCTTTGTTTCAACTGAAAGCTAGACTGCTTTGCGGATGGAATAGGGAAAGGGAAAAATACCAAGAAAGTCAAGCTACATGAACCATGAGGAGAAATTACCTTCATCGACAGCAAGTGAAGGTAACCTGAGGTTCCAATTAGCAGCATAAGTGATCCATCTGGAGAGAGCTCAAAGTTTCTGAGAAATCTTTCCTCCACACCTTTAAAAAGAGATGCAAAACTTGAAATAGGCATAATTTATTCTTTTGCCTCAACAGTCAGAGGTGTGATGAATATGAGTAGGGCCTGACTCCACTTCAGCTCTTCACTGCCATAATTCGCTGTCACAGCAGAGCTAAACTCAACTTTGCTTGTGTGTGACAATTAATGTTTAATATCCCAGAAAAACTAAAACTAAAGGGACTTGTTCCCTGAAGACAAGTTAAAAATATGACCTCCAACAATTCACTGCACTTTTTTTTAAAGCAAATTCATGTGCCATCTCTGTTTGGGAAGAGTTTCAACTACACCAAGGTGCTTACAGCACTGTAAAACCTACCTCGTACTTTGGGTATGGGAATAATATTTCCAGCCATCATGTCATACACAAAGAACATGCTGTGGTGAGTACCAGTGGCTATAACTTGTTCTCCATCAACACTGAAACGAGCCTTGTAAATTGGAAAACTCTCCAAATAGATGCTCTGTATTTTTGGATTCCTTATACCATCCACCTTAAAAAAAGAAAATAACGAACCAGGTTATCATATTGAGGAACATGCCAAATACTTTAAAATAGAAAAAACATACCAAGCAGCCAGTACAAGTAAGAGGTAAACCACCGTGAAGCATTAAACTCTTCCTCTCTTCCACAAATAACCTGCCCCTTGGCTCCTCACCCTATACAACAGGCACTCCCAGCCTTCCTGGATACACTTCACACCTCTTGCCCTTCCCTGTCTTGCCCATGCTTTGTTCAAATCATCACTAATATTGTGCTTTTTCTAAATGGAAACATTCGCTTTGAATTGTTCTTTTTTTCTTTTTCCTGCAGCCTTGTGGGATTATCAAATTCCACTTATGCCTGACCATTTCACTGATACTTGGCCATGATGAAAGTTCCTAAAGAGAGTTACGATCTTAGTTTTCAGAGGAGCAGGGCAGTGTCCCAGGATGAGCCCCTTCCTGCTGCAGTCCAGCCTCTCCATTCCCAGCATGATTTCACAGCAATATTAGAGTTCTAAATGCAAGTGGACTGCTGCCCACTCTACAGGCTTATGAACATTAGTTCATAACCTCATTAGTCCAAATCACTGCAAACCTTAAACCCAAATGTTTTTGAAAAACAAATCTTCAACTAAAAACTCGAATACAACTCAGTTTGCCTGTACTCTGTACATGCTTGATATGCAGTCACAGATGAACATGTCTTTCAAAGTGCCTTTAACCAAAGAATTTCCCTTTTTACACCACAGACATTACAACCCTGTGTACACAGGAAGAGGGAAAACAGTCTGTCAGTCCAGCCTATTTCAGATACACACATTTAAAAAAAAAAAAAAAGGGTTCTGTATTAGTGCCCATTTGCACAGAATAGGCTGGAATTCTTCACCTGGAAGAGCGACACAGACCGATCATGTCCTGCAGTCATGACCACTTGAGCTGAAGGATGGAACTGCACCGTCACCAGTTTTCCATTGGCGAAGCGCTCCTGGTTTGCAGGCAGGCAGGTGCTCATCTACAACACAGATCAAACAGGTTAAAAAAAAAAAACAAAGACTTATGCTGATAAAAAGCTCCCAATTCAATTAAAATCCTAATTTAAAGTTTAAATCCTAAACTAAAATCCTGTTATGAGATGCTACTTCAGGGTACATAAAAATACTAATTCAAAAAATACACCTCATTCATGTTTTCTTGTGAAATATTCAATTTGTCCAACATCTACCCTTAAGAGCTTCTAGTTATAGAAACAAGAAATTCACATAATCACTGATTTTACATAGCAACAACAATCAAAATAGGGATCAAAGTGGAAAGAGAAGCCTTATCTTTACCTTCAAAATTCCTCTTGGCAGGGACTCTGAGCTCGATATGAAATTGCCAGTCCTGCGTAGCAGATCATCATCTTCATCACTCTCACCTCATGAAACCAAAGCACGTGAAAACAGTCAATTGCACAAATATCCACAGCAAAACCTACAAATTCCTTACCAAAACAAGTTAAATCAAAGCACACCAAAGGAAGGAATAAAAGGTGGCTTATCCACCAGATTATTACACTACTGAAACCGAGAAAACATCAGAAATATTAATTTTTTCTTTAAGAAGCTGAACAAAGAATCACAGAAGAATTTATTAGAATAAGAATGGAATTATTTACTATCACTTGAAGATCTTTTGGATTTCTTCCTGTTTTCTAGATTAGCCCAGGCAGGAACTCCTCCCATGGCTTGCTGAAACCTTGCAAGAGAAAAGGGAAGAGACAAAAAAATAACTTTTGTGAGAAAGTAATTTCCCTCTGTGAGTTAAGTACTTAGAAGATACATCATCACAATTTCACAGGAACAGTAGTGCTTAGAACACTACGAAAGGTTTATACATTTTTTTAAGACTTCACAGTTTCTGGTGTAACTCCCCAGAAAACAAATTAATTTCTGCAGTTTGACTAAAACAAGTATTAAACAAATTAGTCCAGACAATGCTAATGCACATTTACATAAATGTCACACAAACGTATTTTATCTCAAAGAATCCCAGAATAGTTCGGGTTAGAAGGGACCTCTGGAGATCATCCAGCCCAAACCCCTCTGCCCAGGCAGGGTCACCTGGAGCAGGTGACACAGGAATGCATCCAGCTGGGTTTGGAATGTCTCCAGAGGGGGAGACTCCACACCCTCCCTGGGCAGCTGTTCCAGTGCTTTGCCACTTTCCATGGAAAGAAGTTCATCTTCATGCTGAGGTGGAACTTCTTGCATTTTAGTTTATGGCCGTTGCTTCTTGTCCTGTCACTGAGCACCACTGAAGAGTCTGGCACCATCCTCTGACACCCACCTTGGAGATATTAATCTGCATTCATGAGATCAATTATTTCACCTCAATAAAAAGTCAGCCAGAAAAACATTAATGAAACTCACTGTTCCTCAAGTCTTCTTTTCAGTTTTTTCTTAGTAAGTGTCTTCTCAGCATCGCTTTTCATGAAATCCTTCCTGTATTTATGGGTCATGTCAACACTAGAAGGGGGGGGGAACACACAGAGAACACGAAGATCATTCAAATCAAAGCCACTTACAGTCAAGGTAAGTTCCCAAGCTTGATACACAGCTCCCACCTGCAAACCCGAACTCACTTCTCCTCGGCTTCATCATCCTCATCCACCCAGGCCGGCTTTTTGGGCAACAAGTCGCCTTTCGCCTCATTTTCTACCTCTGAATCGCTGGAGTCTGCTTGGAGGCTTTTCCCCTCCGTGGCAGCAACCTGAAAACAACCGAACGGGGCCGAGTGAGCCCGGGTGGGGGGCAAGAGGGCAGGGAGGGGGCATTGACTCCCCGGGTCGGGGCAGGGCCGGGTCGTACCCTCGGGGGCCCGCCCAGGCGCCGCAGCAGCTCATCTTCCTCCACTCTGAGGCTGTCGCCGAACACCAGCTCCTCCAGCTCCCGCTCGGCGCCCGTCGCGCCGCTCACAGCCCTCAGGTGCCGGGCGCGCCGCTCCGCCTCCACCCGGGCCGCCACGGCCGCCGCCCGCTTCGGAGCCTTCGTTTTCGCCATTTTCGGCGCCTCGCCCGCTCGAGGCGGCTTCCTCGCTTTTTTCGCCGCCTTTATTTTGGGCGCTTTCTTCATTTCCGTGCTCCTCCGCTCCGTCCCGGCCGCCGCTCCCGGCATCGCTCCCCACGCCCGGAACCGGAACACGTGTGCTCCCGTCACGTGCCTCCCCACATGACCACGCCCCCCGCCCGCGATAGGCTGATCCACCGCCCCGCCCATTATATACGTTATCCAAGCACCGCCCCTTCCCCCGCGAGCCGCGGTCACGTGACCTTCTTTCTTTGCCTTCCATTCCCCCCCTCTCCCCCCCCGCCCACCCCGCGCTCCACGTGACGCGGCCGCGGCCGGGCCGCTCCATTGCGCGCCCGCGGGGGGGGAGGAGAATTCCCCAACGGGCAACCCCCCCAAGCACACGCTCTTCAGCGAGCCCTTACTGACCCCCCACAAGCCATCGCCTCGCCCGCTTTGCTCCTCATCAGCGGGCGCGGCCGCTCTTAACGCCCCACCTCGCCCGTGGCGCGCAGCCACCCCCGCCCCCCATGATGTGAATGGTTCCGCCCCCGGGGCGGCCGGGGGAGGGGGGGCACGGCCCTGGTCCCGCCCCTCGCTGCCCGAGCCCGTGGGGGGGCGTGTCCGCGCCTGCGCAGCCGCGCGCTCGTGTTGTTGATGTCCCGGCGGCCGCCGCCGGTCCCGGTCGGTCCGCGGCGCTCGGAGCGGCCGAACCGCCCGGGCCGCCCCCGCCCCGCCCCGTCCCGCCCGGCACGGCCCCCGCCGCGGGGCGCCCCAGCCGCACCGCCCCCGCGGGGGGCAGCGGGCACGGCCAGCGGGCGGCTCCTGCCCGTGAGGGCCTGATGGAAAGCACAAAGGAGCTGCTGGTGAGTGCGGCAGGAGCGGCCCCCGCGGGACCCCCCGCGCCTGAGGGAGGGTGAGGGGGGAGCGGCCTGAGGGAGGGGGAGCGATCCCCGCTGTTCGCGCTGAGGGGGCGGCCCCGCGGGGCGGGGGAGGGGGCCGGGGGCTTCTCCGGGCTGCTGGGGGGCGGCCCCCGGGGCCGGGGGGGTGTGCCCTCCCCGGAGCTCCCCGGGGCGCTGCTCGGGGCCGGCAGCCCCCGGCGGAGGGTCCCGGGGGGCAGCGGGAGGGCCCGGCCGGGGCACGTGGGGGCGGCTCGGCGGGACCCCTTTGTTGTGGCCAGGTTTTTGTCCTTTTCCCCTCCTCTCCCTCCTCCTGCCGTGGAGAAAAGTTCCAGCCCTCTATCCTCTCTCCTGCTCCGCAACTTCCTCGGGTACTCCCAGCCTAATTCAGAGTTTAGTTTTCCAGGCTCGTTTTAAACGCTGTGCACTTTTCTTTAATATCAGCGCTTCAAAAGTTTTGGATTCATTGTAGCCACTTCCTCGCTCCCTGCGATTTTTATGACCGCTGATATTGTGACTTTGTTCCCTTTGTGAGCAGCAGTAAACCCGTGAAACCAGTTTCGTTTTCAGGCTGTTGCTGGAAATGTTTTAAATGTTTAAAATTTAGCAAATTCTCAATTTCTGCCCCAGTGTGGCTTTAAAATTTAAAAGCCCTGCTACAGAAAGTATGCTGATTGTGGTTAAAAACTCCTGTGCGTGAAAAAGTAATTTATTTTAAAATAGCTATTAAAATGTGGGTGGCAACCGTTGTGATTTTTCACATCTAACCCCAGTTAAAACTAAAAGCTGCAGGGCAAGCTCCTGTATTTTAAATTAAAATAACAAGTTGGAGAACCTGCATTTACTTATTTTTTTGTATTTAACAATTTGATTTTGACTTGTAAGGAATGGAATAAGAACGCTATGAGAGAGTCTAATCTGGAACACTAAGTGGGGGAACTAAAACAATTTATTCCTTTTATGGCCTTTAGAAAGGCAATAAAATTTGATAGATTAATCGCCTTTATTCATTGCCTCTGTTTAGGGATAGTTTTGAGGAAGTGTGGCATGCAGGCTGTAGGGAACCATGCAGAGGTATATCCTCTCCTGTGTGGAAGTTACTCTTTATGCCTCAGGAGCAGTTTAGGAGTTGTTCTTGAGGAGGTGTGCGGGCTTGCACACGTGCAGAAGGATTTTAAGCTGGAAGTCAGAATTCTCTTCATTGCTCCCCAAAGAGCGAAGTGCCTCTGGCAGAATGAAAAGCAGAACAGGAGCTCCCTCTCATTGGTTTTTGTTTCTCTTACCTTCTAAAATTTGATTTAATTCTGCAAGGCTTTTGGTACCTTCTGCAAAACCACTGCTGCATTCCTGCATTTCCCAGGTAAGTGGGTACACCCTGGGCATGGGGGATCATTTGCTCAGGCTGGCTCTGAGCACGTGCAATGAACTCAGGTGTTGAAGACTTTGTTTTTTGGGTTGGTGGTGGGTTTTTTTTTTGGGGGGGGTTACATTTAAATTCGTTGTTTTGTTTGTTGTTCTGTTTGTTAATGGTAACACAGTGTTTAAAGTGAAGTATTTGCCTCTTCAAGATATTCCTGTAAGGGCTTTGTAGAAACATAATGGAGTTTGTAACAGATTTTCAGTTTTCTCAAAACTCAGATATTTCACATATTAATCATCACACCCCCCTCCAAAATCCCCTGCTAATTTGATATATTTTTTTATGAAAGAGTCTCCCCTCTTGTGTGAAACCCCCTGGGGAAGAGGCTATGGACAAAACCATTGGCAAACAGCAGAAACTGGCTTCAGACAAAATGCTGTCATACATAGCAAATGAAGAGACAGGAAAAAACATTTCTGTAATTTTCCAGCAGAGATTTTACTTATAATAAGAGTGGAAGGCACATTTCCAGATAGAGGTGAGTTGCTTATATAAAAAAAGTAAGTTTGGTTGGTTCTGATTTCCAGGAATCCCAATATGTTTAGCTTTGGGGGTTTTGGTTTGTTTGTTTTTAATGAAAGCTGAAAGTTTGTTTTCTTTAAATTGGTACCATGTTTGAATTTTCTTTTTTTGTCATGTTCTGAGGCACAATTAGGCTTCAGTTCCACAGGGACAAGCTGGGATTCTACTGTTAATTATTTTGGCCAGCTTATTTTCAGAAGAGTTGTAATAAATTAGTTCCATCGTCTCGTTTCTTTAATGCCAACATCCAAAACAGAGCTTGTAGCAAAAACATCAATGGACTTTTGAAAACAAAAGCTGTGCATCGGTTTTAAGACTAACTTGGAAATACATTTGGATCTGTTAAGGATATATGATTGAAGGGAATCTGTCTTATCACAGCCCCTTGGCTTGAAGGTTGTGGTGACCTCAGTGTTGACCTTGGCCTCAGATACCATCTGTCCATACTTCTGTCATGGTTTGGGGCTTTGGAGCTGAATACAGGCAGTGATCCCTCCGTTTAGGTGCTGCTGGGCCTTTATTAAGCTACAGCTCTTGTACTGGAAGCTCCAAATTGCTGCCATTCTAAATTCGTGCCCCAGATTGATACACTAGTAACAACAACCACTTGGAGTGGTGTGAAACCTTTCTGTGACTGTTTGGGATCATCCTCCCATGGCCAGGTGCACTTACCTGAGGGCAAGAGGTTTGGTTACATAATAAGTGGGTATTTTTTGTTGCGTTTCCCCCCTCAAAATGCTTTGTCGTAAGTTTTGACAATAATTGAGCAAATAGTCTTCATCAAGTCATTAAAGCCATTTCCTGAGTAAGTGTTTGATGTCTAATTAACGTTAAAGAGTTGTATTTTGTGTTTTGGCCATGCATTGCTTACCCTTTGTGACCGTTTTTTTATGCTATAAGAGTAGTTATTATACTCAAAGAACATATGCTGTAATGTACTGATCAAATTTATTGTGTGTGTGTATATATATGTATAAAGTATGTGCTAAAAGAGTGAGAAACTAGTTATTTTCATTTTTGTTTAGAGTTGCCTTCCTGCTTTTAGGGAAACCGGTTTCCTTAACTATATTCTTTTATCATACCATTTGCCTTATGTAATGGTTAATTAAGAGTATTTCTTAAAAATACTCTGTTGCCAAGTATTCACAGGGAGGAGAGGAAGAACAGGAAAATGGGAAGTTGGGCAGAATAAGAAAGCAGTTCTTAAGAGCTCCTTTCTCCACCCCTCCCTTCAGTAAAGAAAAGAATGCAAGAAACCCCCCGAGCAAATAGTGCTGCTCACCCCAGATTTGGTGTTGCTCTGACTGAAACCCTTCCCTGTTGAGGAGCCAGTAATCTTATTAGGAAAATCAGCCTTAGCCAGGGTGCTTCAAAGTTTGGCTTGTTCTTTTCTTTGTGCCTTGCTTCTGCTTAATGTACAGCTCGACTCTGCTAGTGGTGGAGTTTCTGCAGCTACTCCTCTTTTGGCATTAACCCACCTCAAGCTTCTGCTTTGTAGCAAGCCAAGCTCCTGCTCCAAGCAGTTCCTGTGGATAGGCAGGAAAATCTTCCCTCATTTGTTCAAAGGTGAACAACGCTGACTCGATTCTGTTTTGAGGAGAAGAAACCTCCCCAAAGCCTGATTTTTTTAGTCCTAAATCCAGTTTTGAAGAGTAGAAAACTGGCTTGTTGTTGATTTTCGGGTAGGTTTTGTTTGCATACCTGTGTTTTGAAGCTGCAGCTGCCGTGGTGAGGTGCTGCTTCAGACAGACAAGAACTCAGCCAGAGTTACTTGTCCTTCATGTGCCTAGAAATGACTTCCAGCATTACCTGTTCCATCATCTTCCCAGGCAGATGAGATGAGGCCCCTTGGTCTGTCAATTCCTGGATCCTCCTTTTGCCCTTTTTGAAGATAGGAGGGATAACAGCAAAGGAACAGAGTGTCTGCATGAGATAGATGGTTCCAAGTTCTTCATATCTGGTGAAGTTCACCACAGTATATTTAGAGACCACCAGCACTTGAGGAGCTGTCAGTGGTAGAGATTGAGGTCCTCCAAAATCAGGAACGGGCAAATTTTGTACCTAATGTTCAAAAGAGAAAGATGGAACCAGCCAACAAGAACTCAGCAGGAACTGCAGGCTGCTGCTGTACCAAAGCAGCTGCTTTATCTTGCTTATAATTCTGCTTGAGGCATAAATTGTCCTTCTTTTTTTTTTTTTAAGGATGTGGTTTTGACCTGTAGATTCAGAGCTATACCCCAGCTCTTTTAAGTTTCAGGTGTCAGAGCTCCTATTCTTTTATGGGCTCCATGCCAGTTCTGCAGGAAGGGTTATAGAACCTTCCACATCTTGTCCACTTATTTCTACAAATGCTGTGTTTCAACACGGGTTAAAAAAGAATCTTAGTGGTGTTTATTATCAAAATAGAAATGTTTTGGTCTTGTGTAGGAAAATTCCAGCATAGGTATTTGCATACCATCTTCCCTAACTTCCACCTACTTTTTGTGCACAAAATATTTGGTATTTTTTTTCCTGCAAACTTTATCTTTTCTGAGTCTCATGAAACATATTTTGAGTGGTTTCTCCAGAAATGCAATCCAGACAATAACTATAAATTAGCATTAAGAATGTCCTATGTAAATCATCTAGCAAACATGGTCATCTTCTGGCAGAAGCTTAGATAGAAATGTTTTATAGTAAAGTACAGTATTATTTTAAAACCGTAAGTAAAGCTGCTTTTTTGAGTTGTAAATCTGAGTAACAAAAATTTTGAATTGGAACTACGTGGCCAAATATTAAGAAAATGGAAAGGTGATGTGAGACTTGTTTTGGCAGTCTAGTTAAACTGAAAAACTTGATGATTACTACTTAGGAACTTGTATAATGCTAAAGAATGATTTTCTTAGTATAGGGCCCAACTTTCCATTTAGACAGAGAAAATGTTTTCCTTCTCATCTGTGGATTTTTTGGCAAAGAGGGCTTAGCAGTAACACTGAGGTTCTAAATGGATGTGACGCAAAAGAAGAACAAAAAGAGCCAAATGCAGTTGTGGTGTCTGTGATTGTCATCTTGGCCCTGCCTTCAGCCTGGTTCTGGTCCTTCACCTCACCCTCAGCTTCCCAGCCCTTCTTCCCCCTTCCCCTGCAGTGGGAGCAGAGCTGGCTGTAAAGGGTCTCTACTTTAACATTGGGAGTTGGAGGGACTGGGAATGGGCTGCACTTTAATTCCCTCTGAGCTGAGAGAGCATTTCAGACCTCTACCAGCAAAGCAACTGCCCTGTGAGTCCAGGGTTCTCCAGTCTGGAATGGGAAAAGGATGTCCCTGAGACTGCCTTGTACTGCAGCCTCCCATAAAGGGCTGAAGCCATAGAATTACCTTGATGTGGGATGAGGCCCTAATTAGTGAAATGAGGTCAGCTGACTTGGGGAGGATGAGGGAATGAAGGAGGAGATCCTTCACTGTGCTCTGAAACACCACTGGCATCGCTCCATAAAACCTTCTGGGCATCCTGGTGTTTCTGGTGGTGCTGTTGTGAGTGGTTCATATGGAATGACATTTTATTAGCAGAGATTGCGGTCAGGGGAACTTAAATATTGAGAGGTATTCAGGAGTTCATGAAACCTTGAGGAAGATGACTAGTTTTCATCTTCTGATCTGAACATTCCTGGCAGCGTTCACAGGATCCTGTATCCATGGCAACGTTGTGCTCAACTCCTGCCTTGAGCTGCACACACGTGCACTCACAAACAAGTCACTGGTGGTGCATGTTGGTGGCTGGTGGCACAGGGGAGATGGCACAGGTGACACTGCTGCCAGGGCAGGTCAGGGCTGGGCTTTGCCAGCCATGGCTCAGTGTTTCCTCTACCCAGGGGTACCATGGCCACTGCCTCCAGGGAGCTGTCAGGTTATGCCCTACCCTAAGCTTTGATTGGTTTTAATATCAATTTGAGGAATATGTGCATAACTGACATCACGCTGACTTTTTTTTGTTGTTTTGTTTCGGAGCTATTTAAGTGTGTTAAATGTGTTTGCCTTATTGCATAACTGGGTTTTTGGGTGAATTTTTTTTTTTTTTTTTAATAATTGAGTGCTAGCATTGGGTCAGTGTGGAAATCAGTTTTCCCTTTTAACTATTAGGAAATCCTTTCATAATAGGATTTATTCAGATTGCAAAGGAGAATAGAGAGTATTATAATAAAGGGATAGCAGGGCAGAAAAAGGCTCGGATGAGATCCAACAATAAAGATGTTCAGCATATACTCTCTAGGAAAGGGATTTGGGGAATTACCGTGATGAAATCTTAAAGCTATGAACCCAAACGCAATTTAAGAAGGAAAAGCCCAATCACATTATTATTTTTCTGTCTACATTGACTCTTAAATAAAATTAGATCTTAGAAGAGAAAGTAGAGGCAAAGGCTTTCTTAATTTTTCTTGTTTTCTTGGCTGCACTTCATTCTCCTAACTTGTGCTTCTCTTGTAGAATTTTTCTTTGTTTTTTCTTTATCTATTATTTCCTTTCAAACTTAGTAGATACTATTAAGGATTATGGAAATACTTTGAAATTTTAAAAAATATTTTTCTCAGCATAATGAGGGGAGTTTGTGTAGCAGTAGCCTTGTTTCCGTAGAGCTGTGTAAGATATTAATAAAGTGAAAATTGTCACTATCAAAATGCATGTGTTGGATGTGCCTCAGAAAAAATACACCAATTAATCTATTTCTTCTTTAGTGTCTTTGGAAATTGCTTAACTGTCATGCATTCATCAAGAATTTGTTTTTATCTGACTTCAGATTTTTTTGTTATAGAAAAAACTATTATGTAACAAGTTTTTTGTATATGACAGTGGCAAATTAGTCACCTTTCTATCTTTCAGCATTTGTACAGACCCCATTGCCATAGTAACTGAGCTCTTCATAATCATTAATGTATTAATCCCCAGAACATCCCTCTGAGGTGCAGAGGTGTTCCTGCTCCCCACAGGAAACAGTGATTTATGGATAAGCCCCCAAGCCAATGAGAGCAGAGATCCCCTCATTCCTGGTCCTGTGGTTTAAGTGCCCTCTTGGCTCAACTGCCTTTTCTCTGCCCAGCTTTCTCAAATGAATGAGTTGTAGTGGGATTGGCTGCAGCCATCTGGAATGTGCTCATTTGCATATAAGATCCGTGTGCCTGTCAGTATGCAGCACATCAGGTTTAATGAACTCTGAAGATAGCAAGGAAAAGAAATGTATGGATGGCTGCTGTGTGTTCTCAGTGGATTGGGAGGTAGATTTTCCTTCCTGTATATCACCATACCAGAACCTGGCCAGTTCAGATTATACCAGTGCTCATTTAATTGGCAATACATGGCCGTGCTGATAGAGCAGTTCCTTGAACATCTGCTTCTAAAGACTGACCTTTGCAACATTTTAAGCTTGACTTTGAAACGTTTGCATTCAGAATGTCCTGCTATTCTGTGGTGGTTTTGTTGTTTGGTTGTTTTCAATTTCCAGGCAGAACATACTTCGCGAGTGGAGAGGAAACGCCGAGACTCGTTCGGGATGTTTGACGGTTATGATAGTTGTAGTGAGGACACCAGCAGCAGCTCCAGTTCGGATGAGAGTGAGGAGGAGGTTGCTCCTTTGCCATCCAGTCTCCCAATTATCAAGAACAATGGGCAAGTTTATACTTATCCAGATGGCAAATCTGGCATGGGTAAGTAAGTGGTGTGTGAGCACGAAGAGTTACATAGTGATGTTTTTTAGACTGTAGTGTGAGTTGTGAGGGTCCAGTCAAAAATATGGGTCCCATCTGAAAAGGGACTAAAACAGCTGAAAGGGTTGGGCTTTGTTAGTTTTGGGAGGGGGGGAGTAATTTGTGTTTTGCTGCATTGAAATAAGATAGTTTTTGAATCCTCTTGACTGGAAAAAAAAAAAGTATGGGAACATCTGACCTCCCATCAAATTCGTGTTGTCTATATCTGCACATGCATGTGTATGTTCTCATGTGTATTGTTTTTATTCTTTGAGCTTTGAGGAAAGTCAGTGTGTTCTCTCCTGCCAGGGCATACCTTCTCTCTGCCCTTTATATTGTATATACACAATATATTAAATATATTTTCTATATTAATTGTATCTACAATATATTAAATATATTTCTTTCTGTAGTAGGAAAACTTGGTTATTGCTACTGTATAAAGCGTGTTAGTGTATATGTGTTCCCTTCCCACTAGCTGTGAGCTAGAGTATCCTGAGAAAATAAATCTAAAAGGAGAGGTTTCTTTTATTACTGGGAAAAAATATTTTATCCAAAATCATCACTGATCAGTAGAGCTCTCTAGATTAGTAGAGTTTTGGTGTTGTCTCGCTGGCATGAAATGGTCTCAGTTTTATTCATCATGGAACAACTGGATGGGCCACAGCTGTCCACTTCTGAAGCGTGTGTTTCCAGCCAGAAGAGAACATTGGTGGGCTGGGGTACTTTGAATATACTAATTTGTGAATCAAAAAAAGAGATCTGGTTTTATTTCATGTTGGACATATTAAATATTTAGAGGAAATGAAGCTTGACAGGCCCAGATTCAAAGCAGATGTTTCCTTGAGAACCATGAAAACACAGAAAGCTGCTTTAGCTGATTTAGCTGGGCCATTTACTCTTACCAGGAGTAAAATTAATTGGGAACAGAAGGGAGGCACCATTTCACCAGTGAACCTGAGGTGGTTGTTTCACTGACACAAGTGGCGGTGGTTTAAATTGTAAGTTCTTTTTCTGTGCAATTCCCTTCAGGGCCAAACCCTCAGAAACTGTTCAGTTGTACCACCACCAGGACCTTTATTTTGTCATCTCTGCTCTGAATTTTTGCTGAGGTTTTAATTCCCCTCTTAACACTGGTGTTTTTTCTCTCCTGATCAGCCACATGTGAGATGTGTGGGATGGTTGGTGTCCGTGACGCTTTTTACTCTAAAACAAAGCGCTTCTGCAGCGTGTCCTGCTCCAGAAGCTACTCCTCCAACTCCAAGAAGGCCAGCATTCTGGCCAGGCTTCAGGTAGCGGTACAGACCCCGTTTTCTTTACATCCTTACTGTCTGTGCTTGTGAAATGGGTGTGTTTGTAGAGCTTGCTGCACGTTGGAAGATAAAATTAAATTTTCACGTAAGTTAAAGCCACACTTTTAAGTCACAACTGTGTGAGTAACGAGCACATTGCTTTGCTCAGCGGTGTTGTTTGGTGAAAATTGTCGTTATCAAAATGAATTAAAAAATTATAGAGAATAGTCTCCTCAAGTAGTTCTTCTGCAAGAGAAAGTTCAGGAGAAACCTTCGGTCTGCATATGTAGTGACTTGGAATTCCATGCCTCTCATACCCAAAATGGAACAGGCTCCCCAGAGAAGTGGTCACAGCACCAAGCCTGACAGAGCTCAAGAGATGTTTAGACAATACTCTGGGACATATGTTGTGACTCTTGGGGATGATCCTGTCAAGGGCCAGGAGTTGGACTCGATGATCCTTATGGGTCCCTTCCAACTCAGCATATTCTGTGATTCTGTGAGAATATTTCCTTGCTTTAGAGAGCATAAAGGGGCTTTTTTTAGCATTGTTTGTGTTTCTGTTTTAAGGAGTTTCTTAACTATATAGATCTGCAAAATAGGGTTTTGTCTGTTCACTTAAAATATTAATCATCAAGGCATATTTGTAACGTTCAAAAAAAGATACAGAAATGTCAAGAAGTATCGTTGTATCCTATCTCAAATTCATTGCAACAAATGGCAAGAAATTGCTTTGGTATAAGTTAGATTAAACGTTCTTCCTTTTGACCTGCTTTTAAAAGGTATCTTTTTTTCAGGTAAACAACCATGAATCTATAAGGCTGTTCAAGTTGGAATGCTAGTACAAAAGTCATCTTTTGGACATTCTTTGCTACTGGTTTTTAAATTTATTTTATATTACATGTAGTTTTTGTGTTACTTAGTCAACTTCTCTTCTGTGTCGTTCTGATTTTTAGTTAAATCTACCAGAGATATGCTACAGACCTGTGGAAATTTCCTGATGGGAGTTTAGAAAGACGATATTTACTTTGGTTTTTTTGTTGTTTTAGGGTAAACCTCCAACAAAGAAGGCTAAAGTTCTACAAAAACAGCCCTTAGTGGCTAAATTAGCAGCATATGCCCAGTACCAGGCAACTCTGCAAAACCAGGCGAAGACGAAAGCAGGTAACAGCAAATAAACAGAGCTGAGGCAAAAATAATAAAAGATTTGTGACTCATTGGCAGCTTCCTAAATAAAAGAACTTTCTCTTAGCAGCTGTCCCCGTGGAAGGTTTCAGCTGGGGTAACTACATCAATAGCAATAGCTTTACAGCAGCTCCTGTTACCTGCTTTAAACATGTAAGTATTTCTCAGTATGTGTTTTCCTTGGGCGCGTGTTGCATGAGAGAGGGAGTCCAGGGGAATCCTTGGATTCATTTTTGCAAGATGTCCACATCCAAATATGTTTCGTGATCTTAGAAACCTGTATTGTAAACTCTGTTAGTGTGGCTGTTTTCTAGATAGATAAATATTTTTATCTGCCCTTTAAAACCATTCTGAACCCTACCAGTTATATATAAATCATCATATATACTCTCATAAACAAAAAGGAGGGCTCCTAAACACTTGTGGAGTTGTTTTTCTCAAGTTCAAGGCACAAAGAGTAACAACCCAACCAAGTCATGCTGTACTAGAAAAAGTTACAAAAGGTTTTTTAGATTAAGTCAGGCCTGCTCCATTGTGTTGGACTGATCTTTTGGTGACAGATTTGGGATGGTTTTTTTCTTAGTTTTTAGTCAGATTCTCCCTGTCACTTGTGCTTCCAGATAGGGTAGAAATATAAGAAAATAAAGGCTTATTAGAAATCTGAAATTAAAAAGGTTAGTTTTCTTTGTATTAGAGTTACAACAATTCCAAAAAAAAATACCTTCTGTAATGACTGAGGAAATAAGGGGATGAGGAAAATATTTAGCACCATCTGTCTTTAATGTGTTTGTTCAATTCCACTAATTAGACCTTGTTTAAAATATTGTCAGTACTTTCTGTCTCTTAAGTAAAAACTTTGACAGAAAGGGTTTTCTCAGCATATTTTTTTCTCTATTTGGGAAGTTGAAGTGTTCCAGCTTACAAAATTTTTGTTTTGCTCAAAATTATATGATGAAAGCTGAAATCAAAACAAACATTTTATTTCATGGAAGTTGTCCACGAGAGAGGAGAGAGACAGATTTTTCTGTCCAGCTCTGGAATTCATGCTGAGCCCTGTCAGCTCATAAATCAGTAGGAGTTGAGGGCTCCTGGCAGTTGGCACTTTGTGAATAGCACCCTTTATGCTCACAGGCCTTAACTATTACCCAGAACAGAGCCTTGCCTTAGTATAACTTTGGGAATTTGTATCAAATTCCAAGTGCTCCAGTCAGCATGTTTGCATTTTGCTTCCACAGTTAGGTACATGTTGAAGTGATTTCAGAAGTCCATGTCCATTGATAACGTGGGCTCTGCTTTTGGCACCCTTCAGTAGCTCCCACAGTCAGGTCACTTGGGAATTATGCTACAACATTCTATATTAAAAGGAGTTTTATCTCCATTTCTTCCTTCATGAAGCTGAATGATGAACCAATAACATAAAGCTATACCACACTAATGTTCAAATTTTACCTTGGAAGTTTTCACAAGCTTGGTGGCAACAGTGCCACTAAACCTGAAGGTTGTTTTTTTTCTCTCCACTTTTTCCTTTTTTATACAAAATAAAATGCAAATCCTGCAATTTGCTTTGGAGATTTCCACTTCTTTGGTAGACATGAGTTAGCGTTACAAGGGTGTGCTTTGCATTTAGCTTTACTGTAATTATTTCTTTGAAAAATAACAGTCAGAATCTGAAAATACATTTGTGTTCTCTTGGTAGATCCTTCTCTTTATCCCACTTTCCACTGATAGTTAACAGTGCTCTTTTTGTCTCTCTGGAAAGATTATTGCTGTTTTCTGTGTACTGTTGTTTTCATGTGTAAAAGTTTGCACTATTTGTTTGTTTACCATCCATATTATGGATTCCATACACATTTGTGTGTATGTGATGGAATATACAAAGCTTTTTCTGTTCAAAACCAAAGATTTGAGTTGACAGTTAAATCATGACATATCTACCCTTAAATTTGTTATTTAATAAAATATATTTAATTTACCGGTTATAATAACATTGATACTTTGGTTTGGTTTTTTTTCCCTGGGGTATTGTTTCTTCTTCAAGTTGGAACATTTACATTTTAGAATTCAAACATCTATATCTTGGAAGTTCTCTCTTTCTTCATGAGAAGAATTAATTTCTAAGTATTTTGATGTGTGTTTTGTGCTTCCCTGTTACCTTTATTCCAGACATCAGTGTTGAGTAACACTAATGAAATTCAGAGTATGACCATGCCAACCTTATAGTTCAGTAAACTGAAGTAGAGAACTGCTTTGGTTTGTCATGTACGAAACCTGTGACAAAGCCACAATTGCCATTTGTGCACCTTGCAGCTGCCTTTTTAGTCAAATTGCCTTAATCAGTCACTCAGCAGTAGCTGATGCAAGGAGAAAAACTCTTAATATTTTTAATCTTGTGTTATAGCTTAGTCACATGTTACAGGCTCATTGCTGACCTTCATTCCAGTTTCTTTCTCTAAACATTTTTTTACCTTTTTCTGTGTTTGCTTTTGTTAGCTCAAACCATTCCTAGAACTGAAAGCAAATAGAGTGCTTTGAGTTCTTTCTCACTACTACTTATTGTACAACTTAATGCACAATCAAGAGTAATTATTTTCTCCACTCTGTTGCTAGTGAGATGCACCTTTCCTGGAGTTCTTTCTTCCAGGTGAATTTTTTTCTGAGCCAGGAGATTTTCATTCCCTTGGTTTCTCATGTTATTCTGATAAATCCAGTGTAAGGGAGCATTTCCAGGATGCTGCACTGGGTGGCAGTGCTTTGCTTTGAACTTTGTGTTTTAAGCCCTTTTGCACATTTCTCCTCTGGCATTGCCTGTTGTCGGGGTACTGCTCACCCACCAGGTTTCAGCATTCCTTTCACTTGTGGAATGGTAGCATCCCTTGAAATTAAATCAGGATTTTAATGGCCAAGCCTGCAATCATGGCAATGCTGGTGCCATCCATAATCTTAAGAAGCCACTTATTTAACCCAGGAGATCTTTGCTCAGCTGGGCATGTGGGGATATTTGGCCTTTAGGTGCTCCTGTCCAACAGGCCCTCCCTGACTGCACCTTACCTTGCAGAGAAGGCACCTGCTGCTCACAGAGAGGCCCTCCCAGGTCATCTCCCGGAGCAGGAGGCCATGAACAACATCTTCCTTGTCTGGGAGGGACATGAAGTGGATCTCTTCGTCATGAGTCTGAAAGGTAAATTTGTTCTTACCTGTAAATGATGGTTCTGCTAGTTCACACTATGCCAATCCAGACTGCAGAGTCACCTTCCAGCCAGCAGAAAAATAAGAGTTAACACTTTTATAGTGCTTTTTGAGTTTGGAAAAGCACTGTGTAAACCTTGATTGATTAATGAGATGAGACAGAGGAGAGATGAAGGAAGATGGCTGTCACAGCCCTGGTTTATCCAGTCTTCCTCCTTTAAGAACATTCATAATGAGTGGAAAAAGCCAAGATGGTGCAGTGTGTAAACCATCCCTCAGGACAGTAAGGTTGTCTGGCATTTCAGAAGTGATGCTGCACAGGATGGCTTCCTTCTTTACAAGGCTGAGCCATATGGATTGGTGTAGGAGAACTAGCAGAACCAATATTTTCACAGACAAGGACAAATTTAACTTTCTGCTATTTCCCTCTATACCAATCCACGTTCTAGAAATAAAAATTTGTCACATTCCCATTTATGGGTTGATGTCAGGAGAAGTGCTCTGATATACTTCTCTCTCTGAATCAACTGAATAGATGAGCAGGCAGTAAAATATGTTTCAATTGAGTGCAGCTGGATTATTAAATTATTCAGCACTGCTATTTTTGATTGTTTGGCCTCATCTGAATGTCTATACAAGGCAACAAAATTTGCTAAAACATGCGGTTTGAAAAGTTTATTTCCCCAGTTGAATTCAAAAACCTACACGTACGTGTCAGCTTAGAGATGATAGTGAATATGGGATTCATATTGATTAAGAAGATGTATCTGCATATTTTGTGAGTGAAAATAAACTATCATCTTTTGAGTTAGATTTTCCTCTGTCTGCCGATTGGCAGAAGAGCTCTGTGGTCCAGACTGGTGTAGATGGGACATAGCAGAACATGAAGAGACCAGGCTTCAAGACTAAAAATTGGCATACTTGTAAAAACTTACATTTCCTTTAATAGTTAAAATTATTTTTAGTTTTGCATGCCTAGCCTGAATACTAGTGAGGGGTTTCCCTTATTAAGATAACTTTGGCTTTTAGTGCTGCTAGTTGCTATTGCTGATTGCCAGCAAAACTCCAATACTGTGCTTTCCAATCATTCAGGATTAAGCCAGATTTCTTCACTTGTGGCTCACAACAAAAATTCTGTGCAGTTGGAGGTTGTTCCCACAGAGTGGTCAAGTTCTCTGGGTGTGCAGAGAGCTTTGTAAATGAGACACAGTGTAGAACACTCTGCTCACTGCCTGCAGAGCCAGAGCATCCCTTCAGTTGTCCCTGTAATAGCTGGATAATCTTGGAACTGATAACAATTTATGTTTCTCAGAACACCTTAGAATTTATGACTTGTTCTAAAATACCCCAAATGTCAATCTTTCTATTGATGGTTCAAAGTTTAATGCAAAGGGAGTCACTTTCTAGCTTGTTACAAATATAACTTCAGTTGAGTAACTGTTAAGGTTTTAGATTTTTCAGCGCTGTGTATTTCTGATATCTTTGCAATACCATCTTCAGCTGTCTTTTCATGATGCCCTGTTCAACAAAACATTCTTCTTGAAATAGCAACCTAAATGTAATTTCTATCACCGGTTTCTACAAATCCTTAGGAGTTGATCAAGCTTGTTTGTTACTAACACATTCCTCACACAGGACTGTGAGGAGTCTTGCTGTTCCCTTCTGATGTTCATTAAAAAGGTGCCACTCAGAGCCTTCTGTTCTTTTTGCTTGCTTGATGGGGTGATCACTTGCAGGTGGTGTGAAAGCCTGTTCCTCTGAGAGGATGTGAACCAGTGGGTGATAAACCCCACCCTAATAAATCATCAGAATAGACCCAAGAAATAACTTCTAGTTATTTTTTTCCAGCCACATTTCTGATTTACAGAATTTAAAGATTTTCATGTCTGGGCTATAGGTATGAATTTAAAGTACTATAATTTTGTTGCAAGTAGAACTGCAGAGGAATTTTACCATTCTCACTAAAATTGGTAGTTTGTACCTCATTGAGACATAGTAGAATAAAGCTGACTTGTATGCAGATATTTAAACTTGGAATTGTGTAGGGTTTTTTCAGTAAATACACAGTAATAATTGGATACAATTACAATATTACTTATAAGCTTCAAGTCAAAACCAAAGTAGGTTCTCATAGAGTGTTTCCTAAACATATGTTTGTCATTTGTATATTGATTGTTTTTTGTCATTTGTATATTGAGTGTCTTTTTAAGTCACTCATACAACAGTGATATAACAAAAAATAATTATTTTCATGTGGTGAACTGGTGACTTTTTAACCCCAACCTTAAACGACAGGCACCTATGGGGACATGCTGGGGTGATATTGCAGAAGGAGTGCGAGTGGAGGTTCCAAACACTGACTGCAGCCTACCTACCAAAGTCTTCTGGATAGCTGGAATTGTGAAATTAGCAGGTAAGTACATTTTAGTTGAAATTATTAAAATAATCAAAAGAGCTGTGTGAAGGGAGCTAATAACTTAGTGATCACCTGTGTAACATTGACACTGGTCAGGTTGTCAGAGCTGTGTTAATAGGTTGTATATTGCAGTGCTGTCACTGTTACAGTGGCTGCAGTGATGCTTGAGAATCTCTGTTCTTGGTTTGGGTTTGGGTTTTTTTTGAATATTGCCTCAGAGCTGGCAATATAACAGCTGGCAAGTAGCCTCGTTATACAAATCACTTGTCTTGGTAAAAAGTTTAAAATTCAAGGTCTCAAATCTAAGCTACGAAAAAGCAGATATTGTGGGTAAATAATTTTTCCCCCCTACATATAACTTCTAAAGGTTTATAGTTGAAAAATTTTAATTAAAATTGACTTACATGATAGCACAAGCACATTTATCAAAGTAATCCATTTGTGCTTTAATAACATGCAGAAATGTGCCGTAGAAAAACGGCCTATGAAAAGTTGTAATCTAGAAAAACAATATAATATTCATCATGATTTGTAGAGAAATATTAATGCGCACTTCATGGTCTTGTTTAATTTTTGTATCTTCTTAAGTGGGATTGCTTTCTTTTCAGGCTACAATGCCCTGCTGAGATACGAAGGCTTTGAAAATGATTCAAGTCTTGACTTTTGGTGCAACGTTTGTGGGTCTGACATCCACCCAGTTGGTTGGTGTGCAACCAGTGGGAAGCCCCTAGTTCCTCCTCGAAGTATGTAAATTGTAGCCTTATTGATTGATACAAAACTCTCTTTGTTAAACTGAATTTGTTCATGGTCCAGATATCAAAGTATTCTTTTAACATAACTCCTTCGACAGTTATGAATAAATAATTTTAAGTTTTGGACTTGACTGATGTTGAAAGTGTTTCTTGGAGTAGCCCTTCTGATGCAACTTAGGTTTTAGGATCAGGGTGGAAGCAGTTCACTAATCAGTGATGGGAACATGCACTGATTTTGTTGGTATTTTGTTAATAAATTCTTTTCCCTGACCCATACAAATAATCTTGGGTAGCATTCATTCTCTAAAGAAGTTTTTTGTCATTATTGTCATCCAGGCCTTTTAACAGTCATCTGGGATTTCTTCTTTACATATTCCAGACTTTTAATACTGTCTCTAATGGACACAATTAAAAATCAGTGGCTTATTTTTTCCCCTTCATTTGCAACAGCCATCCAACACAAATACACAAACTGGAAAGCTTTTCTAGTGAAACGACTTACTGGTGCCAAAACACTTCCTCCTGACTTTTCTCAGAAGGTAAGGCTGATGCAATATCAATGATGTTCTATAAAAGAAATTGCAGCACAGTTGTGAAGAACTGAAATATTTTACAATGGCACATTAGCTCTTCTTATAATAAGGGTGATACAGTAATTTCTTCCCTTAGATACGGTTTTCCTTGGAATCTCTTCTCCAGTTATGTCCACACGTGTCAGTATGTGTTTGGAAAACTGTTTTCTCTAGAAAAAAATTAGTTGAAAAACTAGTTAGTCTACTTTAATTTTAAAATACCATATTAAAAAAAAAAAAAAAAAAAAAAAAAAAAAGAAAACTTTTTTCTAATTCAGGCATGACTTTAATCATAGACTATTTCAAGAAACTAAACAAAATGTGTTAACATAGCATGGATCTAGATGCAATGAAGTACATACTTTTAAATGTTTATATTTTTCATCTGCTCTGGACTATTTTTTTTTCTGGTTTTAAGTCATCTTCAACTGTGGCAGCTGCTGTATAGTGTGCTGTATGTTTACTTACTAATCTTGTGAGATGATGGTGCATATAGTTCTTAGTAGGAATATGAGACTTAATTTGTTGTTTTACACTGCATCTAATGTTTAAAAAATAACCACCCAAAAAACCTTGCTGCAGTTGTTAATTTTTGTTTAAAAATTGGCTCAGTTAGGAGCCAGATTAATTTGGCAAGATCTCAATACTTTGGGGAGTTCATAATGCAAATGGCAAGTGACAGATACTGATTTTTAACACAATCTATTGTCACAAAGCAGGTTAACATCTATTTCCATTCTCTTCATTTCTTCTGGTATGTTATGAAGAAATATATGAGCAGCCAGTTTGAATTATGTTGAAGATTTGTTTTCCATGCCTTTTATAATGAAGTATTTTAATCCTATTTTTAAAATGCTTTATTTAGAGTGGATGGCCAAGCAAGAAAAAAGTTGTTTATTGTTAAAATTGTGTCTCAAGGTAACTTTATCCATTGTTATCAACTGAACAAACTTTCATTATGTCAGTGGAAAGTTCCTGTAACCTATGTGAGAATTATATTAGGGGATGAACTTGATACAATTAAAACATTGTAGGGTCTGTTTTCTGAAACATTTCATTGCTCCCCACGTACAATGAAATAGAGGAGAAATAATCTGTGTCATTTCTGCAGGCAACAAGTATTTGAATTAAATGACAAGTGCATCAATACTGTGCTTTAATAGGCAGACAAACACGGAAAACCTGAGTATATTCTTACAGAATGGGGTTTTTTTCTGTCACTTTAAGGTGTCTGAGAGTATGCAGTACCCCTTCAAAACTTCCATGAGGGTAGAAGTTGTTGACAAAACACACCTTTGCCGAACAAGGGTGGCAGTGGTTGAGAGCGTCATTGGGGGCCGGCTGAGGTTGGTGTATGAAGAAAGTGAAGACAAAACTGATGACTTCTGGTGCCATATGTACAGTCCACTCATCCATCACATTGGCTGGTCTCGAAGCATAGGACACAGATTCAAAAGATCTGGTAAGGGTGTTTGTGTTTTGAGGTGTTTTGCGGTGTTGGCTGCAAAAAGTCTGACTCAAGCAGTTCTGTCACTTCATACAGTTCATAAAACTAGCTTGAATAATGATATTTAAAAGTGTGTATAACGTGGCCCAGGGGTTTAACCAGTTATATTACATTCAGAAGCTTAAGTTGAAATTATAATTAGTGTGTTGTACAACATTGGAAAAGGCAAAGTAACTCTTAGGTTGATTTGTAATACATCAATATCTAGAAGATTCAATGATAAATAGTGGTTGACAAACTGTTAGCATACATACTGTTTGCTCTGTTGGCAAAACTTCTGAATAATGTTATAATACTGCTATTTCTTGTAGATATTACAAAGAAACAGGATGGACATTTTGATGCACCCCCACACTTATTTATGAAGGTGAGTTTGGTAGCAAGAACACTGTTTGCTCAGAGTTGATTGAGGACCTTGAGTTGCTTTTGTGTGTAAAAACAGACCTGAAATTCTGCTATGCCCTGGAAATGTGCCCAGCATAAGTATTTCTGCTTGTATTACCCAATTTGACCTCCTTGCCATAAGCAGAGATGATAGAACGGGTATTTCAGTCTGTTGCTTTGGCAGTGTGGGGATTCTGTTTTGTTCCAGACTCATTAAATTCTTTGCTTCTGGTGCTGCTCTGTGATTCTTCAGGTAAAAGAGGTTGATGCAGCTGGAGAATGGTTTAAAGAAGGAATGAAATTGGAAGCTATAGACCCCTTAAACCTTTCGGCAATATGTGTGGCAACTATTAGGAAGGTAAGAAAACCAGTGTGGTTTTTGGTAGGCAGATGAGAATCTTTTTTCACTCGCTCACCTTTATGCAGTCTTGAAACAAAAAGCTCAAAACTAAAATCAATGCAGTTTGTTCACACAGTGAATGTTTATGGAATATGTCCATAAATTATATACAACTGCTGTGAAAAATGTACTTGTGTAAATTTGTTTTACATTAATCTCTGGAAATTCAGTCTTACCTTTAATTAGAATATGCTTGTGAGATTAATTTGCAGGGCAATCTTCTGCTAATTTACCAAGTGTTTTGCAACTGTTCAAAACCAAACCTCATCTTGCTGACTTGCAGCAGTCTATGAAGACATTTTAAGGATGTCCTTGATTGAAAGGGAGCCAATCCATGTGAGATCTGTTTTAAAAAAGAAAGAAAATATAAAAAGTAGCTTAGCAGGATTGTACAACCTTACCATTGAGGAATGTGGTTATGATTTTGAGTCTTTTATCTTATTAATGGTGTTCTGAATATCCTTGCAAGCTCAAGAGTAGACTGAGTTATAAAGCTTTAGGAGTAGAGCTGGTGCTCCCAAGAAAAAGTAGAGATCAGAAAAAGGAAATGTTCATCTCATAACTTTGCAGTTATCAAAGGTATATGTGACATTTGTACACAGTCCTCGAGACAGGTATGATTTAGGGGGTTTTTTTGTTAAAATTGAATGTCCTTCCAAGTGTTCTTCCATTATTACCGAGTTACTTTCACTCTTTTGAAACATGGCATGCTTGCTTTCTAGCCTGGTCACGCCATTCAAGGTACTTAATGTCAAATTTTGTTTCTCTTTACAAAGGTGTTAGCAGATGGCTATCTTATGATTGGGATTGATGGCTCAGAAGCAGCAGATGGGTCTGATTGGTTTTGTTACCATGCCACTTCCCCTTCTATTTTCCCTGTTGGTTTCTGTGAAATTAACATGATTGAACTAACTCCACCCAGAGGTACATATATAGCCTTCTGACCACGTTTATTTTGAATATTTCTCCGTGATATTGTATGTGCCATGTGTTTTGTTATTCAACTCAGTCTGCAGAATTTGTGTTGCTTTTTAGGGCTTTCTCAAGTCTGAAACAAATAGAATGGTGTTGCATCAAAGTAGTCTAAAACAGAAATAACTAACTTTTCATTTAGAAAAAGTCTAACTGAACATCTGACTGATTCTCTGGCTGAAATAATTTGCTTTAGCTTCAAGAAATTGAGGATTCTTTGAGCGAATAGGAATTACGGGAGTCACGAAAAGCCCTGTTCAAAATGTGCCTTTGCTTGGGAAGCCCTGGCCTCCAACAGGATTAATGAACATTGTAAAAAAATCTCAGACTTAGGCTGCTGAACAACAATACCAGTTAATTTTTTGGAAGAATATGCTCAAACTTGAGCTTTGAGGAAGCAGCCATGAGGGCTGTGCACTCCCTTCTGTGAGGAAAGCCTGTCTGCCCACTGGCACAGGTGCCTGTGGAAGACTTTGCCTTCCTTTTCCCATGTTACTGTCTTGGTCTGACAATTGATAAAGAGGATTGTAACCAGCTGTGTAATGGCAGGTGACAGTTGCTTTCCATGGATTCCTCTTGCAGGCTTCTAGTTGTATTTATTGAATTATTTTTCTGGGTAATAACTACAGAGACGATGTAATGCAACATGAAGAAAGTAATTTCATATCACCTTTGTTGTTGTACAGTAATGACTCTGTCACCTTTGAGTAAGTGGTAAGTGCACAGATTTGGACAGATTAATTTATTGCCTGGAAATTCATGGGCACCAGCATCCCTCCAAAAAAATGTGGTGCAAGAGGACTTTTGCAACAGAAGTATTTGTGGGAGGAAAATGCTTGTATATCAGTACATATCAGTCAATTTAGAAATAAAGACATGGAACTGAAGAGACAGAATAGCAAAACAACTTCCCTTCTCTAATGAGACTTGACCTTTTCACTCTTCAAACATTACTTAACAATAGTATGTGGATTTTATTGTTAGCACATTTATGATACTTGTGTGTTTCTTGTGTCCTGCAGCCTTATCTTTTATCCACATGTACATTTTCCCTGTTTCGTAACAGCCCTATGCCATCAGTGAGAGGAGATTATAAATCACACGTGCAATAATCTAAAAGTCATTTGAAAGAGGAATTAACAGCAGTAAAATACAGGCTATAATGCACATTAACATTTAAATAGGAAAAAAATGATCAAAGCTCCTTAGCTGTTATGAGAGGGGTATTTTGCTGTCCAAATTATGGGCTGGAAAGTGGACAGTTTCTTAATTCTGACTGCTCTGACAAAGCCCACGTGTACATGTCTCATGTGTGGTGAACAATTAAAGGACTTAAATACAAATACATTGTTCTAGCAGAGGAATGTTGCATTGAGAAGAGCATTAACATGCAGAACTGATTAATTATTACCCTTATTAATTGTTAGCTCTCCAGCTGCATCTGTTCATGCAGATATTCCATACCCCATTTGAACACTCTTATCCAATTTGCATTTAGCATTGTGGATAACTGAAGTTGCTGTGAAATCATTGGACTTTATAAGCTCATTCCTTTCAAACATCTTCATCTTCTACTGAAATCAGTGTAAGATGAAGATGCTTATGCACTTTGAAGAGAGGGATTGAATTTTGGGCTGTGAATGCTGAGTCTGGCCCTGCAGTGCTGAGCTGGGATTCAGTGGGAGCTCTCTGCCCATACATAGGTGAGATGCAGCTCCCCCATCTCCCACACTATTCCCACTGCACTGCAATCTTTTCAGGATGTCCATCACTACATATTACTAAAGAGAAACCTTCCAAGCTGCTATTGCTCCAGCTAGAATTGAGCATTTTTGAGCTAAAGCCCTTGTAGAAGTTGCCCAAAGTAAAAAATATTCCTGCGTGTTTTATGCACATTCAGTAGAAGCTCCATAGATTTGAGATATTGTTTTCTTTCCTTTATAATAGCTTTTAAAAAAATCCTCCCATCTTCCATTTTACTGTTTTTACTCTTACTAAACTTTTAAAATATCCATGTTTGTTCTTACTGTTATATTCCTAACAATTCAAGTGGTTCAATAGTGGAGCTCTTTCCCCACAGGAGAGACACTGGATGTGCTTAATGTAATGATCTGCTCTGGGCCATTTATATGGGGCATTTGTACAGATCCAGAATCTACATGAACAAAAACTTGCAGTATGAATCATTAATCTTAACATTAAATGATACCTTCTGGATTACCCAGAAGTTCATTCATCTTGTTTGTTGCAAATGGGCAATGTCCAGGTGCCTCTTTGTCCCTTAGACCAAAGCTCAGAGAATGGAAGTTTCTGATGTTAATGTTTTACTTCTTTGTTGTCATTTTAGCCATAACACAGTGCCAATGTGCTATTTTTGTTGTTATTCTTATGCACGAAGTTTGCAGTTGATGTATGATGATGTTGTTTAAAATTCACAGGTTATGCAAAACTCCCTTTTAAATGGTTTGACTACCTCAGGGAAACTGACTCAATAGCAGCACCTGTAAAGCTCTTCAATAAGGTAATAAAATTATACATATTTACACGTATAATTAGTAATTAGTAACATGTAATTAGTATTTTCTTTAAATTTCTGCCTTGTGCGTGGGATAGACTCATTTCATTAAATACAATTTTGAAAAACTAAGACACAGAGACTTTTGGAAATAAGAGCCACTTTGAGTATATGAAGCTTGAATATCTCCAAACTGTTAAATTAGTGCAGGGTACTTGAAGCATCATCAATGATATTTGGGGTTTTTCTGTAACAGGTTGAGATATTTGTTTCAACACTGCGCTTGAACTATTAATTACTCTGTTTATTTACTGATGTTTGCCTTGCTTGTGTTTGCTTTTCCAGGAAGTTCCAAACCACGGGTTTCATGTTGGAATGAAACTGGAGGCTGTTGATCTGATGGAGCCTCGCCTGGTATGTGTGGCCACAGTCACCCGCATCATCCATCGGCTCCTGAGGATACACTTTGACGGGTGGGAAGATGAGTATGATCAGTGGGTGGATTGTGAGTCCCCAGACCTGTATCCTGTGGGATGGTGTCAGCTCACTGGGTACCAGCTCCAGCCTCCAGCACCGCAGTGTAAGTTCCTCCTTTGTGGATAATGGAAATAATTGTCATGGATGCTGATTTTTCTACCCTCATCCTTTGCAATTTAGGTCTTCATGCATAAGAAAAATAGAATAAATTCTTGCTAACACTTCTCAGTTCTGGCTGATATCAGTGCAAATTTATGTTGCTTTAAGACTGCCAATATATCTGCTTTTCCTATGAATTTGGTGTAAGTCAGCATGTCCAGAGCTGTTCATGTGCAGAAGCATTTATATGGGAAGGCTGTATTTTATTTATTGCATCAAGACTTGTCCTATCAAGTCAACTGATAATAATTGATAACTGTATTTCAAGAACTGTTAGTTGGTTTAGTTGTTTAATGAGAGGGTAATAATACTTAGTGTTAGTAGTTTTATGCAAATTATTAAAAAAAAAAAAAAATAAAGGTATTGGGCCTTTGTTCAGTCACTAAGGAAAAAATTCTGTAACTGTGTAGCAGCTTTGACACGTCCTGAAGTGTTTTTCCAAAATATTAAACATCAGCTTTGAATTCTTAATTTTTTTACAGCATCAAGAGATAGCCAGTCAAGTTCATCCAAACAGAAGAAAAAAGCTAAATCGCAACAGTACAAAGGACATAAGAAAAGTGGGTGATAAAGTAGTGTTTGCACTTTTCCTGTCCTTTTGAAGTTTGTGGTCTCTCCTTAAGTCCCTGTTCTATTTGGAAATGTTTGTGTCTAAACAGGTGTTATGCTTAAAGGTGCAGTATGCCATAAAAGGAATGAGAATAACCATTTTTATAACTTGTGGGGGGTAGATGTTGCTAATAATAATAATAATAATAATCTATGAATTGTAGGTGGACAGCTGTTTCAGTTCAATAATAGAGTGTGTAGTTGTAGTGCTTGTACAAAATACTCAGATATCAACACAGTTTTACCTCTGCTCTTTGTAACACAGGTGGAGGCATAAGAATCAAGTTAGGGGATGAGAAAGAATGAGGTATAGAAAATTTAAATTATCATCCAGCTGGTTCCTTTTTGAAACAAAAGAGTGAATCACCAGGTTTTTTATATGAAGCATCTATGTAAATAAAGCTTTTATATTATTACTTTCAGAAACAATAAACAGCGTTGCTGGATGTGACTGTTCTTGTCACAGTTGAACATAATAAGGACATTTTTAAGAATTTGAAGTTTTCAAGTTCTTTCCACAGAGGCTGATTCCCTTGGAATCAAATTATCTTGATTTATTTAGACTTGTTTCCAGAGTGGTTTTTTGTTGTGTAGAGCTAATGTGAGGAATTAAAGCCTCATCTTCCTGGTAAATTTGTGAATGGATCTGTTAAAGCCAATTGGAACCTTCTTCACTAGTCCTTGGGAAAACAACCTTTGCTTTGTTGATCTTAGGACTTGAAAGGAAGTTGAGCAGTGAGTGCCACAGATAAAGCGGGTGTCTGGGAAGTTCTTTCAGCCTCTTGTTGGGTGCCTCAATCATTGCACTGTTTTTCCTTTCCACTGTTGGAGGAAATAACAGTAAAATCCAGATCCTTCTGAGAATCCTGCAGCAGTATTTTTTAAATAGAATTCAGGTACTGAAAAAATATCCAGGGAAAGCTGTGAGTGCCGTTGCCTTAAGGTAGGAAAACATGGCTCTATCATTAATTAGCTTTGTGTAGGATGTGTTTTGGAATAATTCTGGACTGTCTGAGCACATTTTGTTCAGCAAAGTATACTAGACCATCCTGCTCCTTACCTCATCCCTCTTCTTCCACCTCATACCTCTGAGAGTTTCCTCCCATCTCTTAGAGTGTGACACAAGCACTGGAAAGTGAACTTCCTCTTATCCAGTGCCACAGGAAGGAGGCTTATTCTAGTGGAATTTGTTCTTAATTTCTCACTAACCTGAAGTAAATGTTGGCTCTGAAAGCAAGGGAGAGCTTCTGGTAGTTTTTTGTACTGATTATTCAATACTAAGAAATCCTCTTTATCATCAGAAGATGAGAGAACAAGGTCATGAGCAGTTAGAGTTGGCTGCCTCCTGCATGGGGGATTTTCTAAGTAGGTTATGGCAACGAAAGTGCTGAGTCACAGGAAATAATACTAAAAAATTGTCTTCTAGGGCTTTTTCTTATTCAGCACTTGTAAATAATAAAAAAAAGCACATTATTTTGTGAAGGACTTCAGTCATAAAACTCTATAATCCTGCAGTGGTGCTTTTGCGGTAACATGACGAGTAACTGCAGGTGATTAACGAGAAACTCTGCATGTCCTAAATCAGATTATTTTTAGCAAAGAGGGGTTATCTCCACACATTTCTCATGTACTCCCAAAACAGCCCAGGATGTCACTGAGTCATTCTGCTGTGTATAATGTTGCAGATTTTTACTGCAGTGTGTCCCCTGCTTGCCGAGAGCAGGGGGAGAGAGTAGCATGTGTTCAGTGGGAAGGGGGGCTAATTGCTTTGTGAATGTTTTGTGGATGCTTTTGGGAATACTTGGGAATCACTCCCAATTCTGTTTCCAGTAGTGTTTATTTCAGGGGGTAGGGTTTTGTACCCTGTGCCTGCTGCTCAGAAAGCTGTGCAGGTGAATTCTTGAAGGGTAATTTGTGAGTTTGCTTAGACAATTAATTAATAATGAAGGGTGCAGCATCTCCTCGGATTGTCAGCTTTCTCATAGGTGTAAATATCAGAATAAGGTTACTGAAATGATAATTTGACCTTGCTATTTTAAAAGCTGGGGCTCTGTAGACACCTTTCTGCCTAATCAAGCTCTCTAAAAGGCTCATCCTGAAGTTGTCTTGTAAGAAGAATATTTAAGCATGGGGGTATCTTTAGCATACATATAATCCATTTAGTTTTTCAGGGCTAGGCTTTTGTTTGTTGTTGTCTGACAAGACTGAAGCATGAGCAGCCATAGTTTTGATACAGCTGAAAGCAGTGATGTTGTGTTACAGAGCTTGCATCCCTGATATCATAGAGAAATTGCCTGGGGCACAGAAGGGGAATATCTTAGTGATAAAGGAGGAACGTGATAATAATTTGTATGGGAAATGCTTTTGCAACATTTTTTCATGAATGCAGTGTGTAATTATTCAAAAGCATTTTAGAAGTTACTTTTTCTATACAATTAAATGCTCGTTTGTGTTTGTAAGGCACTGTAAAAATGGGAAACACCATTTTAAGGGAATTAAGAGCATGTCTTTTTACACTAGGATTTTGGAGGTGATAAACTTTGTTTGGAGAGGATTATTTCCCCAGAATCATCCTTTTGTCTTTTAGTCAGAGACACTGAAACAACTGCAGTTTCAAACCGAGCCAGGATGTGTTTGAGTGCCCAGCCAGAGCACTGGGTGTGACCATGCAGTGTAGCTGCAGCAGAAGCAATTTTACAGCACTTACATGTCACTGATAGAGTTTGAAATAAGTGGGTTACGGTGCTAAACAATGCCCTTGAAGTCCTACCAGCCCGTCTCTAGGAATCAGGGACTAAACTGTGGCTGTTGAGAACAATATTCCCAATAATAACTGAACAGAGCCATGTACAGACCCTTGTTTTCCAGAAGGGGGGAACACGAATCAGAGCCATTTCTCAGCTGAACAGTCAGAGTTACCCGATGCACTTAAACCCAAGCGTTTATTTTAGTTTGACTTGAAGTTTAGAGAGGAAGAGGCGAGTTGGGAAGAAACCTGTCAGTTTGTCCAGCCCACCCATGGCAGGTGAGGTGCTGAGGAGCTTCTCTGGGCATGACGAGTTGACTCCTCCTCCATATCGAGCCCTTCCAGCACAGACAGCCCCGGAGGCCTCCCAGGACTAGCCAAGAGTTCAGGCCCAACCTCCAAACAGGTAACTGGTCACAGCAATCTGTTACTGCACAGGGAAACCATGGACAGGGTGGAGAGCTTCACGTGGTCCAGCCTGTCATGTGCTGACTCATCAAATCTTTCTTTTTGCCTGATTTTTTTTTTCCTTTAAATTTTGTTTTATTTTCTGTTAGAGAGCTGCTCATTCTCACTGATGCACCACATCAGTGAATTAATCATAGGAAAGGGTTTAGAACAGAGCTCCTCCTTCGTAGGAAGGAGGCCGTGTTATTGTAGGTTGCTGAGAATCACAGAATCCCAGGGGAGCTCTGCAGGGTTTTTAAAATGCAAAAAATGCACCCTGTAAAACTGAATGGTAATGTGGATTTGGGAAGATTTGATGCAAGCAGGACACTAGTGTGGATTATCTTTTGCAGAGATAAATAAGTAACACAATAAATAAGTAACTATAGACAGTGAATAAGGATTTTTGCCTTTGTATCAGAAAAGTCAGGTACCTGGGAAAATATCTTCAGAATCTAAGTGTTACTTGAAATATTGTGGGTTACCAAGATAGAAGATATATTTTAAAGTGTGTAACTGTGCATCTCTGTGAGGGAGCAGGGGAAACCTCTAAATTTCATTTCTCAGTAATAATGGGGAAGTAGCTTAAAATTTTGATCTCTTTTAAGGACAGTGTACGTATTGTAAACAACCTTCAATTATAGAATTTCACTGCAAGGATTTGGCAGTTTTTTCTCTTCCCTTTTCTTAATATCTATGGCAACATAGTGTAGCAGGTAAACAAATTATTGTTCCCAAATATATTGTAGCAATACAATCTGTCAGACAAACTGGATGATGCTCTCCCTGCACCACAGTTGCCAGGTTGATAGATTTAGCTTCAGATTTGCTTGATTACTCCCTTAAACTTGCCTTAGACTGTGTAGGCTGCCATGTCAGCACTTTTCATTGCCAGTGGAATACATCCAGAGAGGTTTCTCTTGTCCACGTGTTATCCATTAACAAACTGGGACACGGGAACCTGCCTGCCACCTTTAGACCCTCAGGACAAATCTTTACTCTCTTCTGCAAACCTTTCAGCACTTACAAGGACTCCCTTAGCTTCACTTCAGCTTCCTCCTGGTTTGTATATGCCTTTTTGTTTAACAAACTTTGATGCAAAGGAGGAGCCTTGCTTGGGAGTGTTCTGAGGTGTTTGTTTCTGCACAACTGTTCTTCTCTTACTGCAAATCTACACCTGAATTGCATTTGTGTTGTGCAAAAACATGCCCAGTCTGAATTTCTGTCTCAGTAGATCTCAGAGCTCCTGTGGAGCTCCTGTGTTCTTTGGTTTCTGATAGTCAGTGCTTTTCTATGATAATCTGGGGGAACTTTTCAACATTCTGAGTTTTGGTGAGGTTGGACAAAGTCAGTTTTGTTGTGATGTAGCCTTGTCATTGCCCAAAGGTGTTTGTGTTTAAACTGAAACCAACCTTTTCAAGTCCAGGGAGGAGGAGAACATATAACCCTGATACCATCTAGTAAGTTCAGAACATGTTTGAGATTGGCCAGAACAGATTAATTGCATGCATAATCCTCAGCACCATCCACTGCCTCATGCTCCAGTAGCTGTAGGACAGATGTAGGCACAGCACAGGGGGTGTTTGTATGGCTTGGAATGGAAGCAGTGTAAGATTAATACTGTTCCCAGGGACTCACCTGACCTCTGGGCCACATTGCTCCATTCTGCCTTGGTATCTGGGGGTGCTGAATGTCGTGGCATCAGACACAATCTGTTGTTTCTCCAGGGAAATCATGGAGACAATTTAGAAAGGGAGTACCTTGCCCATCTGCATCCCTTCTCCTTCAGTCAGGTGACTTCCATTAGCTCTCTTTATGCTTCTCTTTCAAGTAACTCGGTGTGTAGCTTTCATAAGCTTTTCTTATGAAAGATAGTAGTTAAAAGCTGTATAACAGGGACAAATGAAGCACAGGATCATTAACTATCTTCCTGCTGGAGGGAGGAGGAGGAGGAGGATGTGCCTGCTGGCTTTCAGTTCTGTGTATCATTTGCTGAAGGTGTGAGCAGCACATCCAAGGAACCAGTTGTGTGTCCTATCGTTTAGGCAGCACTTTGTTGTCCTCCACAGATCGGGAATCTTGATCAGAGCTGGGCATAATACAGGGAAAAGTATTTGAGGAGAAAAAATGTAAGGAAGGGATTGTGGGCTGTGTAGGTGGGAGGAGGCATTAAGATACATTAACAATGTATACAAGCTTTATATTCAATAGTTATGAGCTTTAATACTCTTCTCATTCATTTGGTCATAGAGAATCATTTATTTTTGTGTAATCAACCCTTTAACATGGGTACTGCACCTTTAATGAAAGTTTACACGTTTTGTTTTCAGTGTTCTTTTCATTGTGCTCATATTTTGGTAATTGTCGCTATTCATTAATGAAACTGGGAAAGTAATTGTGACATTATTGCTATTCATAACATCTTTTTTTTATGTCTTAGATCTCATTTCAATTTTCTTTTGACAAAAGAAGAGAGAAGATGAAAACTGCAAAAAAAACTGTTTTGCTTGAATGAAACACCTTCTGGGATGTTAAAATTTTAATGATGGATTGAGAAATCTTTGTTGATATTTTTGCTTATCTTACATAGACTGTTTACAGTAACTGTGTTTATTTAGTGTGAATTGTAGGTTGGAAATGGCCAACAGTCAATCTCATTTTTACTTTCATAAAAACTAAATAGGAAGTCAAGACTGAAGTAAGTGTTGTTCTGAGCAAGAGTCATTATTGCTTTTAACCTGTTACTTTCTGAAACCAGGGGGTTAAAATAATAAATTCTTGAGAAAACCCTGTAGAGAATCTAGTATTGTAAGTGATCTGTTGAAATTAGGGCACAACTTAAAAGTTCAGTTTGTGGTCAGAAAGGATCTGCTTTCTGTGGGATCCTGAGTGTTAAAGAATGGCTAAAATGCAGAATATAAGAAAATGAGAAATCCAGGGTCTGTCCCAAATTTCAGTAATACTAAGTAAATTTAAGGAAGAGTTGCACTTAATATTTTACACATCCTTAATGTTACTTTTTTATTTCTAGTGACTTCATTGCAGCTGAAGGAGGAGTTGCTGGATGGAGAAGAGTACAGCTTCCTTCAGGGAGCGTCCGACCAGGAAAGCAACGGATCTGCCAGTTACTACATCAAACAGGAACCGTGAGGCAGCCTGGAGGAGTGAGAGGCAGAGGATTGGTGATAGGAAAAGAGCCTTTCTCCAAGTCTGACTGATGTTGTTCCCACTTGGATGGTGCAGTTCGGGTGACTGTGCCTGGGGCACTTTGCTGACTGTAGATGAGTTAGACTCAGTTCAGAATTTTTTGGAAGGGCGGGGAAACTATTTTAGTGAAAAAGATTTTTCAATTTATTAAAAACAAAAAAAAAATGGACACTTTTGTGTTGTATTTGAAGCTTTTGAAAGAATTTTGTAATATTTTCAAGTTCAGATTTATTGTGCATTGTTAACAAGAACTGAAATTCTAATTTTTTGGTAAGATTAAAGTTTAATTAGCATGGTTGTGGGAAGTGGTTGGAGGAAGATATAGTTGCAAATACAAATGAACTGTCATAACAAATGAACCTTTTTGGTACAAGTTGGGAGACTTTTAAGACTCTTGTGAACTGCACTGGTCACGCCTCTGTTTTTCATTGTGAAAATAAGGCATTTAAGCCCTAATTTAGAGGCATAAAATGTATGTGGAAGATAGTCCTGTAAAGCTCTACTCAGTGAGTAGCCCCAAGTGCAACGGAGCCATCACCTGAGGAGGATTTTAACTTTTCAAGATGTTTTTATTTAGTTTAAAATACCTTTTTTTTTTTTATGTATAAGGTTCTGGTTTTTAATGTTCCTTAGGGTCCGATTCAGTGCCCATTAATATCAGTAGCCTTGTCGTCAACTGCAGTGGGTGCTGGATTGGGTCTGCAAAGCTCTTGTCTGTACATGAATGTCTGTACTCTTGGAATGCTTCAGCACATGTTTACAGAGCCCTATGCCAAACTGGAACTTGAGAAAATTCCCTCATTTGGAAGATTAGTTTTAGCTCTGAATTTCAACTGAAGAAGCAGCTTAGATGGACAGTAACTAAGGACTCCCTTGGTGGAGGGAAGGAGCTTGTGAGTATTCTTCTGACTATCTTTTTCCATTCAGAAAGCCCTAGATGTTTCCTTACCATCCGAAATATTTATCTGTGGACATTCAGATCTGATGGTCCACGTGGTTTCATGTGAGCTGAAAGGAGCCATAAATGTTGTGGATTAAAAAATTACTTCAGCCCTGCATAGCCTGCAATATTCATGTCTTGCTGCAGTAGTGTAATGTGGGAGTTGAGACTTGAGAACAATATAAAATCATATATTTTTCAGTATATAATTCATAAACTGGATTTGCTTATTGCCTGGAATTCTTGTCTCACATCAAGCGTTCCATAAGCCCCACGTGTTCAACTGTCCTGACTTTTACGAGGTCACATAAAAGGGTAAAAATGATGACCAGTAAAACACAAGGTGTTTTTGCAGGAGCTCTTAATAATTTGGATTTTCTTTCCATATTTTTAACCTTTCACCATCTTTGTAAATGATCTCATTGGTGGAGTTGACGAGTGAAGTGGTTAAACAGCCCTGCAGAGCTGTGACTAGAAAAATGTGCATCAAGAGCTTTAGCTTTTACCAGTAAGGTTCATTAACTTAACTCTCAGGAATTAACTGCATATGTTCTATAAGTGCTTCTGGGTCTTCGCAGGTCCCCTTCAGAGCAGTACAATGATATCTGACTCTAGACCATAAATTAGGGCTTAAAAAAAAAAGAAAAGAAATCCATCCAAGTTTTAAACATCTGTGTTCCTACAGCCTAAGAGATGCTTTAAAGATATCAACCCAGAGAGCCCCAGGAGACCGTTTTTGTATATTGTTGTTTGAGCTTAAAAAAAAAAAAAAAGTGCATAGAAAGTTGAAAACCAGCAATTTGATTATTTTCTAAAATATTGCTCTAACTTTGGGTACATAGTATTGGTGATATGCACAGGTTTACCTCATTCTATGCAAGAGGGGTTAATTATGTAAAGTTTTGTATTTACTACTGGAAGTAAAACATGTCCTGTATAGTGTAGGAATGTCTGGAATTCTTTTCTCCCTTACTGGTAAAATTTCTTAAATAGCGACCCCTTTTTAACAACAGCTTCTTCTACTGACAGAATCTGGTAATCAGATTAGAAGTATCTATAACTTCAGGTGGTAAAGACATTATAGTTCTCTAAAATAGCCATGAAAAGGACTTTGTTGGGCCTGGTAGACTTCAAATACCTTATTTCAGATTCTGACCTGCCTGTGATGTTTCCTTTGAACAGCCTGGATTGGAGAAGTAGGATTAGAGACCATTGTAATGATACTTTGAGCCTTGATTATGGTTTGTTTCCCCCACCCCGTGTTCTCAAATTAATCCAGCTCTGCAAGCATTTATTTGGTTTGGTAAGTATAGCACTATTGATTTATTCATTTTTTTTTTTTTAAATGCAGCAACTTGCAGATTGTCCCAGTCAGCTGGAACAAGGTTCTCACAGTCTTGATTTCTTCTCTCACCAGCAGCTTCTGACTTCAGTAGAAAAACTTGCATCTATTTGTGTTTCATAATGTGGAAGGTCAGGCTGGAGTGAGGGAGGTGTATTGCCAGGTCACTACACCTTGGGTTCCTGAGTATTGTCCAGGCTCATCCCTGATTTCAGAGTTACAGTTGTCAAATGTCAAGAGGGAAAATTAGTCCTTAACACTTCCTGTGTTGGAGAAATGTGAGAATCTGTTTTGAAGTCTGTCAGTCTTTATAATATTCTTTTATTCATCAAACACTAAAGTCTGTGAGGTGACGTGTGTTCTTGGGTACCTGTGTGACTTCAGGAGTTGGTGAAATGTCTTTTGTGTTTCTGAACTCAAAATACACCTGAACTGTGTAATTCTCAAGTACAGTGACACCTGCCCTAAGCAAACCGCGCAAGGAGCTGCCTGAAGTCCCTTGCTCGGAAGAGGCTCAAGGAAGAGCTGAGTGGAGGGGTCTCGGCAGTGCCCGTGGGCCGGGGGTGTCCGTGGGGCAGCTCCCTGGGTTTGCCAAGCATTCCTGTGGCTCTGGGCACTGTTACCTTGGCTTTATTAAGCTGTGGTGCTTGGCTAAGAGAGCAGCAAGTGTTGGACACCTGAAACCTTCAATGGGGTCGAACTGGTTTCTGCATTTGGCACAGCAGGTTTTTATGACCGTGAGGTGGCACAAGTCCTTGTCCCTTTACTTGGCTGCTGCCCCTTTTTAATTGCTCCCAAATCTCTCTGCTGATCTTTGATTTTTATGTTATTTTACACACAACTCTCTAACCTGTTCCTTGCTGCGTCTGAGGAAAGCTACAGCAGTTATTGATTCCTTGTTCTACGGATACTAACACGGGTTTCAGTGTTTGTTTGGTTTTTTTATTGTTGTTTTATGTGATGTGAATACCCTCCCGTCAATATTTGTACGATGGTGCTAATATATTTGGTAACAATCCTTTATTGGGAAGGGATTTTAAAAAAACTGTGATTTCAGCTGAATTTTTTTTCTTCCTTTTGATTTTTGTTTTTCATATTTAAAACGAAAAGCCACAGCCATTTATACAAAAAAAGGCATCAGCTTTGGCCCCTGGGAAAATGTTGGGGCGGGAATCAAGATTAAACAAATGGGGTTTTTACATCATTTCTGTATGTATTTGATATATAGATCAATATCTGTACAAATTTAATCTTTTATTTTCTTGGTAATTTGTGTGGTCAATGAGAGAGTATTTAAAGCTTTCTCATGCAATGTACATAACTCAGTGAAGAAAATGCTTTTGGAGAAATTAATGTTACTTTCATTTTTACGAGACTGCAGATTTTCAGCATGGATGTGAAAAGCATTAAAATTATAACTTTGTGTACAAGATGAAAATAATTCACTAAATTTGCCTTTTTTACACAAAATAAAAATGATAAAAAGTCTTTTTCTGAATAGTGATTGTTTTGTTTAAAAGGCACTATTTGGCATACACATAAATGCACTCCAGCTTCTTTCTCTCAACAGAATGCAGATTAAAAAAACACGATTTGTAAAAGATAAATATTTTAAGTAACTGGGTATGTTGGTCTGACCACAAATAAACCATGTGAGATGCTGACCACAAGCTAAGGGTTTTAATATGAGATGGTGGCATTATATAAGCATTTAATAGAGAGCAAGCTTTGCACTTGGCTCTCATTTTATTTGGTATTAATAGTTGTGTAAGAAGGGAAACTGTGCAGTATCCCTTTTTTTTTTCCTTTAGCTCAGTTCAGCTGTGTTGGAAGCAGCTCCAGCCTCCTGTCAGCTCTCTGCAAAGGGGCTTTGCCACTGCCATGATTCCAGGAGCCTTCAAAGCAACTGCGCAAGGGACACAACTCCCTGGATTTTTATTCTGATGTGCCTGTACACAGCATTTCTGATTAACTGCTCCTTCTACAGGAGGGAAACACTGCATGTCTAAAATGACTTGTATGAGTATCTGAACGTGGGGTCTGCTGGAAGTGAATGCACCACAAGGAGTCAGTTCACACCCATTTATTGGACAGTCACTGTCAGCACTAAGATAACCGTGGTTGCTCCCAGGTCAGCAGCTGGAATGAGATGGTGCGTTAAAAGGCACAAATCCCTGCGGGAACTCGTCACTCGTAGATCCAGTCGTGGGCACAGGGCTTGAAGTCGATGAGCTCTGCGGGTTTGAACCACAGGTTGATCTCCTTCTGCGCGCTCTCCACGGAGTCGCTGCCGTGGATGATGTTTCTGTGGAAGGAGAAAAACATTGCTCCCTGTAAAAACACACTTCGAGCAACCTCGTCATTCTCCACATGCAAAAACTGGGATGAAGCATCTAGAGAGCTGCGAGACTATTGCTTTTATTTCAGGGCCAGTGTTCCACCACTCTGAGAGCTAATTAGGCCTAGCAGGGTCATTAGGGCGACTGTTCTACACCAGCCCCTGCCTGAGCTTACGTGCTGCTCTGAGGAGGAGCTGGATTTCAAACAGAGTCACTTTTGTACCATTTTCTTAAGTAGCAGTTATGGATTGTGACCTGCAAATGAAATACCATCAGATGAGGGTATCTACCACTAATTCTGGCTTTCCAGATATCAAAGACTGCCAACGGATTTCATGTTGGCAGTTAAAACATTGAGTAGTAGTTGGTTTTGATCTCAATTAATGAACTGAGTACAAACCTTCCCACTTGAATGCAGAAGTCACCACGGATGGTACCAGGCTTCGAGTCTGCAGGGTTTGTTTCCCCCAGCATTACTCTCCCAGTTTTAACCACATTGAGTCCTTCCCATACCTTAAGGCAAAAAGACAAAACCAGTCCTGTTAATCCATGCTTATACAAAATACCAAAGATTAATCTTTGCTAATAACATACTTTCCAAAGAAACAGGGGCTCTACCACTAAAAAAAACATTAACCTTGCCTAGATCATCTCTTAGGCCTGTAGGGGTGACTAGGGAAAAAAACCATATGAACTGGAAGTGAACCATCACCATTGTTACTCCAGTCAAGAAGATACTTTACCAAGCCTCAGACTTAAATAATGCACAAGGCCCACTCCAATGTCTTCTATTTTGGTAGGATAAGGACATCCTGATGAGCTGTAGGAGTTCCTAGTTAGATAGAGAGTCAAACCAGGAGATGCTACTGGAGCAAGTACATTGTTTTGAGGGGAGTGCAAGAAGGAATGACACAGAAGATGGGTTTCTGTGTCAGAGAGCCTCACCCTTTTTTGCCTAAAACAAAAGATTTTTGGTGTAGAAGATTTGCTCTCAGGAATTTTGCTTAATACATTAAGCATTTTAATACACATTTTATATGTGCACTTTCCTTCTTGTTAATATATAGTAATTTCCTGACTGTCTTAATTTTTTGTTTCTTTTGCCACTATCAGAACTGAGTAATTTGAAAAACTGTTTCTGTAACAGTATTTCTGAATAATTTAAAAAATTTACAGAGCAAGACAAATTTATTCAAGCAAGTCATCTTTAACTAAAATCAAGCCACTTACCATGGCCACAATAGGTCCAGAGTTCATGTATTTAACCAAACCAGGGAAGAAGGGTCGGTCTTTCAGGTCAGAGTAATGTTGTTTGAGAAGGTCTTCTGAGGCCTTTAAAAGGGCAGATGTAATATTAAATATCAGCATCTGAATATCATATCCCAAGAGGTGTTAGTGCTGCAAGACTATGGCACCGGTGACTGGGGGGTAATTAATGTTATCAGCAGGGCTGCAGTGCTGTTGTGGGTATCCATGTAAGCTCCTAACGTAAAATTAAAGGAGTGCACGGCCCCTTTGTCCTTTGTGGCAGTGCCACCGTTGCGAGCTGTCAACATTACTTCTTTGCATTGCAGTGACCCTCAGCGATAAGCAGCGCACGGGCTGCCTGGGTGCTGTTACCCAACACAACCTTTCAGTCAAGGTCGGTCCAGCTCTCAGTCGGGCTGCACCAAACCCTCTGGGCAAAACGTGCTTCCTTTGGACAGGGGGGAGATCCTGTGCTGGGCAGGAAGCTCGGCCTGATGCATCCGCTATCGGATTGCCATTCCGACGGAGAAAGAGCCGCAAAGGAAGATTGTCTGTGAGTGCCCAAGACATTCTGTGCGTACCCAAGACAATGTGTGTGTACCCAAGCCGCTCTGCGTGTGCCCAAGCCCCTCTCTGGCAGGCAAGGGAAGGCGTTTGGGGGGAAATGCGGGGACTCACGTGCACGAACTTCATGGCCACGAGCCGGAACCCTTTCTGCTCGAAGCGCTTGATGATCTCCCCGATCAGCCCCCGCTGGACGCCGTCGGGCTTGATGGCGATGAAGGTGCGCTCGGCGTTCCCAGCCATGGTCCTGCGGGCAGAGCGGGGCGACCATCGGCCTCAAGGTCGCCCGCCATGGCCGCGCCGCCCCGCCCGCCGCGCCCACGTGGCACGGCGGCGATGGGTGAGCCTCCCCCTGGCACCGCTGTGTGCCCCCGGCATCGCTGTGTGCCCCCGGCATCGCTGTGTGCCCCCCGCCCCGGCACCGACCCACCCGCCCGCCGCCCCCCGCGGGCCCCCCGAGCGCGGGGCCCGGCCCGGCCTCACCGCTCCGGAGCTCCCGCAGCCGCTGCCGCCCAAGGAAGAGGAGGAGAAGAAGGAGGAGGAGGAGGAGGGAGGGCGGCGGATCCCCCGCCCCGCGCAGAGGAGGAGCCGCCGGGCGAGCGGCGCTTCGGGGCGGGCCCGGCGGGGCGCGGGGAGCGCTTGGGAGCGCGCCCGGGAGCGCGCCCGGGGTCCCGCCCGCCCGCGGCCGCCAGCGCGGACAGGGACGAGACGGGACGGGACGGGACGCGATGGGATGGGATGGGGTAGGGTGGGATAGGACAGTGGCTCCTGGTGCCGTGCCCAGCGCTGCGCAACCTCGGCCGGCCCGGGGGGGGCTCTTGGCCGGGCTGTCCCCACCGCACCTGTCGCCTTCGCCTCCTCGAAAGCCGCCCGAGGGTTATTAGTTTACAGCTGCAGCAGCGGGGGCTTTAAGTCTTTAACACACTGAAGCGATTGCGGATGTTTAACTAAATAATTTTTTTTACTTATTGGTGCTGGCGCTGCCTTTTTCCTTTTTCAGATGTTCCTGCGGTCTGGCGGCGGATGGTGCAGCCAGCCTAGCACACCTGGAAAGCATATTTCTCACGGGAAAGTGATGTGGGATCTGTAACCCAGGGAAATTATCGGTGATTTTGCTGGGATTCAGGAAGATGAAGCTGAAAAACACAGATGTAAAACGACACGGTCCCTGTATGGTGTCTTAAGAAGAAGCGGGAAGGGTTGTTACTTTTTGTTATTAAACATTATGATAATTTGCCCTTTACTAGTTTACACAACACCTTTTCTCTTCCTGAGCGAGTTATAATCATACACAATCACTGCAGATGGGATATTAATGAAAAGCCCTTTGAAGTCCTTGTGCAGTCTCTTATTGATGGGACACTGACACTGGACCTGCTCGGGCACCTCAGCCATGCAGGAATGTTGCATTTCCCTGAGAGATGCTGACCTCCACCTCCTCCCAGTATCATCACATGAAAAATACTAATCAGCAGCTTTCTGACCACATCCCTCGATAACCCACGTTTCTCTATTTTGTAGTAATCAAATCAAGAAAAAGAAATCTCAAGTAACCTTTCAAGCAAAAATGGAACTAGAGACTATTCATCTCATGCCCAGGTTTGTCACATACTCCCTTTCCTCCAACACTTAACTTCAGTATTTATCTTCTATAACAGTGAATATTTTCAGAAGAGAAGCTCACAGCCTCACCTACGTACTTAGGGAATTTGTTTCATCTCCATATACTCATTGATAGAAGACAATATAATTAAAATATCTTTTTATTTCACTTAAGAAACAACAGTTGTTTCATTTTGTACCATCTCTTTAGGAGCTCAATATCTCTATGAAGTATCATAAGCATTCAGTTCAACATACATTGCACAGTTCATTATTTGAAACTCACCACAGGGAAAAAAAATCATGGGGTTGGAACAACTAATTCCATGAAACACTTGCTTGTAGTGAATATAATGTTGCAGGTAAATAAATACATAATATCAATCCCAACTCCTTCCTCATCCAGTACAACTTTTGCTGTTAAAAGTTCTGCAAGAGGACGATGTTTTCTCCTTTAGAAGCAGAGACCTCTACTGAAATACCTTCAGCATTATTCTGACTGTACTTCTTTACATCATTAAATTAATACAAAACAATATTGCCAAAGTCACTTCTGAGACATTTCATCCAAGGACAGTTTGCTTTGTAATGCCAACTACTAAGGAAAGGACACAAATGAGAACAAACCTAAATTATCAGACCCTAAATTATCAGCTGTTCAGCCAGCAAAGCAAACATCATTTATTGCTCTGTGCAGTGCCAGGGGGCTGCTGCAGTGAAGTGGCTGAAGGTAGATCTCCCTCATTCATCCTCACATTAATCTTCTTTTTACATAAAAGGGCATTTCATAAAGCCTGGCTGGTTAATCTTTCCTTAAAATGCTAAATAAATCCCATGTGGGGGGCGGGGGGTGGAAAGCAAGGTAAAACTGTTAGTGTGGAGGGCAGTTGTTATGTTAATCAGAGCTGAGCTCTGTGTACGGCCATAGAGCGTTTTGGGGGGAGAAACAGGCTTTTTTTCTGCAGCTGTTTTGGGCATGGGGCACACACGATATCAAATTCAGACCTCAACATTTGGACATGTTATCAATATACTCACATACCACCAGTTGTCCTTTAACATTTAAATAAAGTTAACTGCTAACACCAACCCATTTGCACGTTGAATTATTGGATATTTTTTTAACAGCAACAAAAAAATTTTTCTATTTACCAAAATACTCTCTATGGCTATAAAATGTTCCAGGAAAATATATATTTTTCATATGCTCTGTGTTTTAATCTCATATCTCTCAACCCCAGAGGCAGCTTTTTTTTAAAGTACAATTCCATCTATAACTTCACAGCTTTTAAATCAAAGCAGCAGCAAACACTGACTCTACTTAACGTTCACAACAACAGAGCAGTCTCACAGATTTCTGAGGTTTCTACCAGGGCTTTGGAATAGCTAAAGGCTGGCAGCTGCTCAGGGGCTGTAGGGATATCAGAAGATGCAGGCTCAGTGTTAGTCATAGATCCACTCATGAGCACAGCTTCGGTAATCAACCAGTTCTTCAGGAGTGAACCATAAATTGATCTCTGTCTCAGCGCTTTCCACAGAATCACTTCCGTGAATGATGTTCCTGGGAAAATAAAAGGTGGATAAAAGAGTAAGAGAATCCTCAAACTCAAAACAGAGCAAGCCTCTTGTTTAGAAGTGGTTTGCATTAGGGAGAGGAGCTTTAAGCATCTGTACAGCTGCAGCAGGCACAGCACAGTCCCAGCTTTGCTCCTTATTTTTGTCAATGGGGACAACCACGACTCAGTTTCCATCCCTAGAGCATAACATTACTTGGGCCCAGGGAAGGGCAGCTCCATGGGTAAGATAGAGAAGGATGGAGCACAGTTCCTCCATGTATCATGACAGAACACTTGATATTTATTGTCTTTGAATGATATCAAGAGTTTCAAAACATACCTTCCAACTTGAACACAGAAGTCACCACGAATAGTGCCAGGCTTGGAATCAAATGGATTAGTTTCTCCCAGCATCACCCTTCCTGTCTTAATCACGTTAAGACCTTCCCACACCTTAGAATAAAAAAAAAATTTAAAAAAATTAAAAAAAAAAATACATTCATTGAGATTATTAAATCTTAGCAGCAGATACTTTCCACAAGGACACAGGGCTGCCCATCATGGCAAAAGTCACCATCTGAATATTTGTTTTAGTGAGACATATTTTATCTCCAATTTTTCTGTCAGACTCATGAAGTGTCTGCTGACATTCTCCTCTAACAGCACATCTTCTTAATTACGGTATTTGAATCTAGGTTTTTAGGTCCTTTCAAAAGTAAACCAGAATTCAATAGGTACCACAGTCTCTTTGCAGGTAAGACAAGCAGTGTTTTTCTGAGCTGAGCTTCACTGTCAGGGACTCACCATGGCCACAACAGGTCCCGAGTGCATGTACTGCACCAGCCCATCATAGAAGGGCCGGTCCTTGAGGTCGATGTAGTGTTCTCTCAGAAGGTCTTCAGAGGCCTGTGTTAAAAACCAGCCAGACAAACAAAAAAAGCTCACTGTAAGAACTTAAGAGCATAGTGAAATCACAGAGATTAAGCACAGAGCGCTGGTAATCCGGAAACTTGCACGCACTTCAAAATTCCGAATTTCTAGCATCTTCCTTGGAGCAACTTCTGGTCTATATGAATTTGAACTGTTTGCTTTAACCACAGCTGAGCTTAGAAAAGTGTCTGCTACCAGTACAGATGGTTTATGTGACCTGGGATTTGTGGAAGATATTCAGAGATGTTTATTAGGCATGGGATGCACCTGAAACATTCTCTTCAGGCTAAGGACATCAGGTTACTAAAATTAGCATGCTTAGCATGCCTAAAGCATTTAGCCAGAGCTGGGAACTGGAACTTTTCCAGAAACACCCAAAACAAGACTTCTCAAAATTTCAGGTTTAAATATTCTGCAGTCTACATTTGTTGGTCCATCATGCTGCTGCTTTATTTGAAGGCTGCCAGTGATATGAAACAAAGGGGAGACATAGCAATTAAGGAGAGCTTACATGTATTAATTTCATGGCCACCAGTTTGAATCCCTTCTGCTCGAAGCGCTTGATGATCTCCCCGATCAGCCCCCTCTGGACTCCGTCGGGCTTGATGGCGATGAAGGTGCGCTCCTCGATGGAAGCCATCGTCCTGAGGGGGGAGAGAGGGAAGGGAAGTCGTTATCCCAGGAAGGGCAATCCCTGCCCTGTGTCTCCCGTAACATCGGCTGCATCTTAGGGACGGTAACCCACGGTCCCCACCGATCGCTGCACACAGGTTTTCACAAGTGCTGCGGGAGCGAGTTTAAAGCAGTTTTCCCAGTACAGAAACAATTAGCCAGCATTAAAATCAGCAAAGCTCCGAACGGAGGGGAAGGTAAAGACCGTCGCGGATCCACCTCCCAGCGCCGTGCAATAAATAAATCCACACAGGAGGAGTTTTCAGCGGGAGGAACCCGCTCGGCCGGAGGGCTCCGCGCCCCTGCGCGGGTGAGGAGCGCGGACACACCGCGCGGGGGGCTGCGGGGATGCTCCGCGGGGATGAGGGGCTGGGGGCTCTGCCCAGCTCTGCCCAGGACACCCTCCCGCTGCCCCCTCTTCCCGCCTCACCCTCTGGAGGTCCCGGCGGCTCCTGCAGCCCGTGTCACCCGCTGGTGGCTTTGCCACCGCTTTGTCTGCGCGGGGACCAGCCCGGCTTAGCCCCGAGTTCCCCCCCGCCCCCGCGGTTGCCATGGGGACAGCGCGGCCTCCCGCCTGCAGAGGACGCTGCTCCCCCCCCTCCATCGCCCCCCACCCGCATCGGGCCCGCCCCGCACCCGCCCAAGGCTTTTGGGGTATCCTGTTCCCTGCCAGCCCCGGCCGGGTCACACCGGCACCCACCGGGTGTCTGTTCTCCCCTAAGCCGGGGATGTCAGGCTGAGCCCTTCCAGCTTTTCATCCCGTTTTTTTTTGGATCCTGTTTTTTATATAACGGAAGGCATGTAATATTACCTCAATAAAAATATCATTATCATACTATTCTGCTCTAAGTTTCTGCTTTAAAGAAGGCCATTAGTTTTGTTAATGTTGGTGGTGTTGTTGTTTTGCTGGTTATACTACATCATTATACTGAATATTATTATATTTGATACTGTATTGGCTCTCTGAGCCCAAAGACCTTTCATCAATTTGACAACTGAACTGTTCTGCCTTTCGCGTTTTACTGCCTTTCAGAGAACTGAGGATAAAGCATCTGGACGGAAATCCGTGCTTGTCCTGCTTTTGTTTCCCAAACTGGGATGAACTTCCTGGGCTCCACTCCCTGGCTCTTCTTGAGAGCAAAGTTTCCCTTCCCTCTGGGCAGGACTTTGCTGCTGTTTAACAGGGGGAAGTTCAGCTTTTTGATAGCATGGATTTCCTTATTCAGGATCCCTTTTCTTTGCCACATTCCATGACACATCCATGTGCTACTTTTAGTTCTGGTGGGAGACTCCAGATCTGGCATAAGTATCTATTTATATGGTTACTAAGATTCAGGTTTCTTTTCCCCAGGTATGATCATGGTATGATGGACTCATTTTTCCAAGATGTCTGATTTAATAAATGATGTTTTAAAAACATTGTTTAACAAGTCCCCCTTGAAGTTATTTTGGACTTAAAATTTCTGATTATTCCCCTGACAGTGTCAATCCTCTATATTCTGTTGTTTCAATACACATTTCTTTGAGATGTTTTATACTACTAAAACTAATGCTCTAATCCTCACTATGGCAAAATAATACTTAAACATAAAAAAAAGGTCTCTAGAAACAGGATGTTTGGAAAAATATGAACTTAAAAGGAGCAACAGGACATCTATTTACAGCCTTGTTAAATCTATGCCATTTAATGATTAAAGCTTAGGACTTGCCCTAAGGTGGGCAAGCACTATTTCCAGCTTTACCATAGGTCTGCTCTGTGATCTTCGCCAAGTCTTTTAACCTCATTAAATAAGGGTCATCTTTGTCACTTCTGAGATTAATCCATGATTAACAGAGCAAGATGTGCATCATGTGGTACATGAAACACCACAGAACTTAGGCTTCCTTGTTATTTTTACTGTATAAATGAGCAGATTTATTGCTGTCTGAAAGTTCTACCAGATCACGAAATTACATTGACATTTACATGTTTATCTAAAATGTGAAGAAGCAGAGTCCACACAAATAATTTCCTAAAAACAGGCAGATCATGGGAGAGAAGTAAACCCCTGCAAAGTCCTCAGTGAGTGAATGAAGTGTAATTGCTGAGCTCAAACTGTTTACACATTCCTTAAAATGAGCAGAGATTTTTTTTTAAAACAGGCCCGAAGAAAAAGATTGACTGTGAATGTCTCCAGACTTCAGAAGAATTCAAACATAATTCTTATTTTGGGTGGTTTTGTCCCATCTGTGCATTGATCTCAGCTCACAGCCTCTGCCTGTACCACATTTGGGGGGTTCTCATTTTGTGCTGTGCCCCGCCTGCTCCTTATAACCAGACTCCTCAGTCTGACATGTTTTGTTGTTCAAGGCTTTACTACTCTTCATTTAGCTGAGTGCTGCTGTCATTAATCAGTCTTTACCTCAATTTCTGTTGTGCTTTAAGAAGTAAAGCACCACAGAATTAAGCTTTCACCAAAATTTCTTCCTCTGTGTGAAGTCCCAGGTAAGCTCTTCTCATCCCAGACTGATCCAAGGGCTTATTTTCTTCCCTGGTAAATTGCAAATCAATTTACTTTCAAGATAACTGTTTTTTCTAGGGATAGGTAATGTGATTTTTCTTATTATCCAGAAAACTTATTTGTCAGTCAGTTCTTTCCCCAAGAATGTGGTGGCATTTTACTCTGCTAGTTACCACATACAGCCACCACTTTCAAGCTACAAAGACAGTTCTATCAGGTTTCTTTGTGCTGTTTCATATGCTTGATTCATTTGCTAAATTGGCAGGTCATCAGGGTCCCTTAATCTCCTGGAAAGAAACTAGAATATCATTCCATACCGCCTTCAATTTTTAATTCATCCCTGAGTTTCTGATCTCACACTGAGTGCAAGGTGCACATCATAAAATGTGATCACTGTGGTAAGACTGTCAATAAGACACATTTTTACACCACTTAAACTCCCAGGTGACTTTTCTGCTCTCCATCTTTTTAAATACTTCATTATCCCACACTAGAGAACCCCCATATGACTAGAAAAAAACCCAAATGTCCCCTTTACCTGTGCTTGTCAGTCTGACTGCAACCGCGGTGGCAACGGCAGCTTGTTCAGTGATGCACCTGCTCTGTCTGGGAAAGAAAACCACATCCATACATTTTCCTGACAGAGACAGGATAAAAATAGCATATCCTCAGAGACCCCTTTGCTAAAGGCTGTCAGCAGACACCTTGACCCACTTCTGCCGTCTGTCAGAACACACGTCTTTGAGGTAACGTATTTGTGCCTTTTGCCAAGCAGGATGTCAGTGGCTATAAACCCTGCACAGACAAAAGGATCTCTGCAAGATTCCAGGGGATTGGTGCTTTTATCCTCACAATAATCTGCAGTTGTTTAGAGCTGTCCTCACGTTGTGCAGAGTTACACACGAACAACAACGTGGTGAGGTCCAGGTTAAGAGTTCACGGCATAATTAGCTGTGGCCTGCCCGGCGGGGGCAGGATGGAGTTCCCTCTCCACCTGGGCTGTTTGCAGCCTTCCTGCAGGATTTATTCAGGCTCAGGAAAGAAAAAACTCTAGTCAATAACTGCTACCCCAAGGGCTCTCAGTGCCTCCCACAACACAAACCACCGAGGTGAACAGGAACTGTGTATGACCCACACAGGGAGGGAGAAATCCCGAGGGACGGCTTCCCACGGCACTCCTGTGGCTGGGGAAGGCTTTAATCTGTGGCAAACAGCAGAAAAACACGGAGGAGTTGCAGTTTTTCCTCAGTGGACAACTGCTAAAGAGAAATAGGGAAAAATAATATCTTCTTTGGAATCTTTTCCAATAATTTAAATGAAAGTTTCACTCGAGGTGATGTATGAAAGCACCCATTGTCTTTTTAGAATTATTTTTTAGCTAAAATTATGTAAATTTTTGGTCAGAATTGAAAGACAAACAGCTTTACTTCTGTTGTGATTATAAATAAACTTGTATTTTAAGTAGCTGCAGCATGTCAAAATATTAGCTTAGGAGGATGATGTCTAAACAGAACTCAGAAGAAATCAAAAATATGGGGCTGAAGTATTTTCTCCTTTGTCATTCCTGCGCAGACTCACTAGCTGAGTACATAAAAAGAGATCACAGCACATGCATTTAAAGCACAGTTTCTGTCTCAAAACCATCCCAAATGAGAGAAAATACAGTGCAAACCTCTGCTGCTCTCCAGTGGAACTGAATGCAATCACCACACTTGAGAGTTCCATCACTTCTTGAGCTTTGGCACTTTTTAAAACACTCATTTCTTTGTTCCTGGGCTGCTGCCTGGCCAGTGGATTCCTCAGCTCCCTGTACATGGAATATCACTTAATTAAAAACAAGGATTTCCCCACATTTGAATTGTATGATAGAAATTGTGCCAGAGGAGGTTTAGGCTGGATATTAGGAAATGTTTGTTCACTGAGAGTGTGGTCCCTGGCACAGGCTGCCCAGGGCAGTGGTGGAGTCACCACCCCTGGAGAGACCTGAAAGACGTGCAGATGTGGCACTTGGGGACATGGTTTAGTGGTGGCCTTGGCAGTGCTGGGTTAATGGTTGGAGTTGATGACCTTTGGGATTTTTTCTAACCTAAATTGGATGGTGCTATGTAAAATGAGGGATGTGAAGCAACTCTGAAACTTTTCAATCTCAGTCCTTTGAAATTGAACCTGAATGTCTAAAACAGCTCACACTGTTCCTCGACGGAACACATGATCCAGAATGGAATTCACTGTTCCAAATCCTAGGAAAATCAATCTCTCTTAGCATGTGCAAGATGTCTTCTAATCTCTATTACTGCTAAGAAAACAGGATTTCTGATATTGATTTATCCGTAGACCTTATTAGAACTGAAAGTCCTTTTTGCCAATACAGCCAATACAGCACTTCCAAGCACGGCTTGCGAGCTGCGGAGTCCCAAAATCCGGGACCTAAAATCCTATCTCTGCCAGTCATCCCCCAGTGAATCACTTGATCTATTTATGCCTCCGTGGGTGCGATAAACAAATACCACCGCTGCCACGGGAGCCGCCAGACGGCACCGCCTGGCATCTCCCACCCCAACTGGGAGCTCTGCCCACGGGCAGGGCTGTTCTCTCCGGTGACCTGGAGCATCCTGGCCTGTATCAGGAATATCAGGAATACTGTAGCCAGCAGGAGCAGGACAGTGATTGTGCCCCTGTACTCGGCACTGGTGCTCCGTTCAGCTTTGGGCCCCTTGCTTCCCAAAGGACACTGAGGTGCTGGAGCGTGTCCAGAAAGGGAGAACACAGCTCGTGAAGACAGCAGACAACATGTCTGATGAGGAGCGGCTGAGGGAGTTGGGGGTGTTCGGTTTTCAGAAGAGGAGGCTCAGGGGGAACCTCATCACGCTCCACAACCATGCAGAAGGTTGTAGCGAGGTGGGGTCTCGTCTGCTGTGAGAGGACAAGGGGAAATGGCCTTAAGCTGAGACAGGGGAGGTTCAGTTTAGATACCAGAAAAAAACATTCCCACTGTCCGTCTGTTCTGACATTGGAACGGGCTGCCCAGGGCGGTGGTGGAGCCACCATGGGAGGCGTTCAGGAGGAGCTTAGTGACGGGGTTTGGTGGTTTGGTGGTTACAGTGCTGGGTTGATGGTTGGACTGGACGATCTTAAAGATCTTTTCCAGCCTCGATAGTCCCGTGACTCCGTGGCCCCCGACGTGTCCCCGACAGGACGGGATGACCCAGCCCCGCTCGGCTCGGCTTTTCCCATCTCCCAGCACCGGAGCCATGCGGGAACCTCCCCCGTGACGTCACCAAACAGCACCGCCCGCTCGATGACATCACCGCACATACCCCGCCCCTCGTGACGTCACGCACCACACAACCCCGCCCCCTCTTGACGTCACGGCGCGGCCCCGCCCGGCGCGGCGGGTGAGGTCAGAGGCGCGCGCCGCTGCCGCCCCGGCCGAGGCTCCGCCGCCGCCGCAGGAGGGGCCGGACCGAGCCCGGACCGAGCCCGGAGCCGCCGCCGTCCCCGCCGGGCCCCGCCAGGGCCCCGCGCTTCCCCCGCCGCGGCCATGGAGCTGGCGGACGGCGTGGTGTACCAGGAGGACCCCGGCGGGCCCGGCCCCGCCATGATGTCGGAGCGGGTGTCGGGGCTGGCGGGCTCCATCTACCGCGAGTTCGAGCGGCTCATCGGGCGCTACGACGAGGAGGTGGTGGCCGAGCTGATGCCGCTGGTGGTGGCCGTGCTGGAGAACCTGGACTCGGTGTGCGCGCACAGCCAGGAGACCAGCGTGGAGCTGGAGCTGCTGCGGGACGACAACGAGCAGCTGCTCACGCAGTACGAGCGGGAGAAGGCGCTGCGCAAACAGGCCGAGGAGGTGAGCGCGGAGCGCGGGGGCGGCGGCGCTGCCCGGGCTGGGGCCGCCCCGGGCGGAGGGCGAGGCAGAACCGGGGCCCGGCGAGGGGGAACCGGGGCCCGGGAAGCCCCAGCCGGGGCTGGGCGAGGGGCCGGAGCCACCGGTGACGAGCTGAGGTCGCGACGCCGCTCCGGGAGGAGGAGGAGAATGAGGAGGAGGAGGGAGCGCCCCGTCCCTGCCCGGTCCGAGCGGCTCGGCCTGCAGCGGGACTCGGGCGCGCTGTGCCCTCGGTGTTCGCAGCGTCTGCTCCCGGAGGGATCCCGGATAGCCCCTCCGGAGCGTTCCCCGGGCACAGCAAACAGGGACCCGTGCGGTCGCTGCGCTGTCGCGGCCCCTCCGGGTGCGCTCCGTGCCGGGAGCTGGATGTCGAGACCAATGGGTGTAAATGCCTTTTAGAGGGTATTTACAAAAAATAGTGGCGATGCACTCCGAAAACCGCAGAGATACACCGTGTCTAGGCTGAAGCTCTTCGGAGCCGGTGCATCAAGCCGCAGGCAGCAACAGGTGGTGGTGGACTGTTCAATGACATCGGCTCTGGCTTGAGACAGAGTCGCTATTAGATGGGCTTATTTCAATTTTTGTACTAAGAATCACTTTGGCATAAATAAACTCACAAAGCGTTGTCTCCGGTGAGATTATAAAACAATGCAATAGAAAGCAGCTGTGCAGGATAACTTCCTCCAGCTCTATTGTCTTGCCAAACTCCTGAAGGAAATTGGATTGACAGCATTATCTGTAATAGAACAAGCCATCTTACAAGTCTATTTCCAGACTTCTTGTCCCGTGCTTATCTCTCTTGTTGTGCTTGCCTTGTAAATTTTCCAAAAATCAGAGGAATAGTGATATGGAGGGTAAAGACAACACTGACAATGAAAGCTTAATTTGAAAAACATTAACCATGTAAAAACATTCATTTATGTTTCGGTTATAAATGAGTGCAAAATGTTGTCTGCTTATTATTATTCCAGGTCTTAGTTATGAAGTGCTGTGGTATGGATGATGCCCCCCCAGCTCTTGGTCTGAGTTACCATTCATCCTCCTTGTGAAACGTGGTTGTTTTATGTTGCCTTATGGACTTCAGTCAGGGGACTGTTGGCATAAAGACTTAATCACTAGCTTTGACACAAGCTGCACGTACAAGGCTTTTTAGGAAAACATATTTCTGTTGGGAGGAATAGGAAGGGACTGATAAATACTTTCTTAAACAATTCACAGGAAAATCAATCAGGCTTGAAACACAAGCAGCATTTGCCAGATTGAAAAAAGAAGACCTTGGGCAGTGGAACAAAAACTGTACCAACATGATGAAAGAGAATATGGGGTTAATTATGTTGCTGTGGTTCTTAAGGAGCTGTAGTGCCTGTGTTGGTAGTGCCATCTCCATTTCTGTGTGTCATGATAAATTAACTTAAGGGGACAAGCATTATGCAGTTTAAAACCCAGCACTCATGCTGCTAGACAGCTTCCTGATGCTTTCCAAAGTGCAGGTAGACCACAGATCATATTCTCATTTTAAGCACAAAGGTCCTTTTTGTGATGTGCTGAGGTCACTGGGCTGTACAGGTGTGAACGTGTCTGTCAGGTACAGAGTGGCATGTTCAGGAGAGGCACATGTTGTAGTCAGGCATGATTGTTACAGCTATTTTTGTGATGCTGGAGTAGCCTGATGGGGTTGAAATACAAGGAGGGAACAGGAATACAACACTATTTTTCGTGGACAGGAAGTTGCTGGCTTAGTGTGTTTCTTTTCTTTCATTGTGGAAGTTGCTTATGTAGGGTAATGGCAAAATGGAGAATTTTGAGCTACTGAGTTCAGTTTTTCATATCATCTAGTCACAGAATGATTTGGGTTGGAAGGGACCTTAAAGCTCATCTCATTCCATGAGCAGGGACACCTTCCACTATCCCAGGTTGCTCCAAGCCCCATCTGACCAGGCCTTGTACACTTCCAGGACTGGGGCAACCACAACTTCTCTGGGCAACCTGTGTCATCTGCTGTGACTGTCCTGAGGAATTAACATACCTTCTTTTACTTTCTGCTTGGTACTGTAGGAAATTTTGTGTGTAGCAGTGTCTTAATGAACATTAATAGTTTACTATCTGCATAGGAATCTCTTTACCCCGTTGTCCTAATTCACTTTCTTTATTTGCTGTGCTTAAAAAGCGTTACTACAGAAACGTCATGAAAGTTGTTGCCTGTAGACTACTGAAATAATTTATTTTTTTTGAGAGTCACCTTAATGGAAATTCTGGGCCTGTTTCTCAGTCCTGTGGGTAACAGTCCCAATTTTTGTAGTTGCTGTGAAGTGCCTTGTCTGACTTTTAATAGGGTAAGTTTTGTGATATCGCTGAAGGAATGGAGGAACCAGCTGTTCTGCTGTTCTGCTTCCAGTTCTGCATAACTTACCTTCCCACTTGGTGACTGGGAGGCACCACGTCCTGCCACAAAGAAGTGGGAGAGGAACCAGCACTTGGGGTTCTTTTACACACCCTAAGTGTTCCTTCTGTAGCCGTGACCTGCTTCAGTCCTGGGGGTATGGCTGGCAGGTGTTCTGTGTAGACTTGGCAACGGGATAAAATCTACTTTTAGCCATGTCAAGTTAATGCATCTTTTAGCTTTTCTGCTGCTGGTGGGATTAAACTGTTTTTGAAATATTTTGCAACCATGAAAAAGGATTTCCCACCACAAAAATTGGTTTAAGTGATAGCGTGAACTTGATGTCTGCCTTTTCTTACTGTTCCCAAAGTTAGCTTTCTTCTTTAGGATTGTATGTTAAGTAAACACTCAGCAGTAAGAGTTTAAGTATGTTTTATTTGAGAGAACAAAACTGGGATCCAGTTTACAGAAAGGTGTAAAATAATGTGGAAGTTACCGGGTTGTTTTCAGTTATATGTATTTTTCCCTGCCCCAAGTTCAGCTGAGCTGGCTGTGTAGTTGATTTTTTTTCTCCCTGCTCCGGGAGGAACATGCCAGTGGCTGGGAATCTGGCATCATTGCAGTGCAAGCTACTGAAGGACATGTCACAGGATAATAAAGATTGCCAAGTGGGTGGGAACCTGACATCGGATACGCTCAGTATTGCACCTGGGTCGTGTGACAGGAAAATAAGTCTGAACATAAAGAGACAGAAGATGACACAAATAGAGGAAAAAATGTTTCATTTGGCCAGTAACGTGCTGCTGAGTGATTCAGTGGTTGAGAGAGGGCTCCAAACGTGTGTGATGTGCCACTCTGGGGTCTGGGTTCGTATTTATTTGCAATTATCGCTGTAAACTTTAAAGTAGTTTTGAAACTGATGACATAAAGGCTTCTGAGTCTAACTGGTGAAGGACTTTTCACACTTTTATTGGAGCTCTTTAAGAACAGGTTGGACAAAGGTCTGTCTGAAATGACATGGTTGATCCTGCCTGGAGAAAATGGGACGGATTAAGTGGGAGTTGCCAAACATAGTTGCTGAAGGTATCACAGGCTTGGGTTTCAGCAGCAGGCACATGCAGAGGGAGGTGTGCATCACATCCTGTGCTTCCACCTCATCATAGCCTGATCAAAATTAACACTGAACATCAGAGCCTTGAAACAAGATGACCTTTTAAGGATCATTCTAGCTGTATCTTCTGTGATCTTGTGTAATTTGGTCTGATTGTTTTAAAGATGAACTTGTGTCCTTCAGCTTGTTCTTGGGGAAAAAAAAAAAGTCAAAAAAATCTCACTTCTCATTAGAGTTGTAAGATACATCATTGTGGCCCAGACAGGATGTCACTTAGAATGAGGAAAACCTAGATTTTTGTCTGTGTCAGTATTTTGTATAACCAGTGGCTGGGACTGAAATAAGAGGATGTCTAGTATCCATGTATTAAGTGCTTAATATGCTGCTGGATTTACATTAAACAATGCAAGCAATATGCAGTATTTGAGTATATTGTCAATGTAAATAAATAAATTAAAAAAAAGTCGCTTTATTTGGGTGCTCAGCCTGTCCTTGGCTGCTGTGGTGGTTTATCTGACTAGTCCTTCCATCATACTCATGCAGGCTTAGTCAGGGTGGGATGATCAATCTGCTGGGGCTGTGATAATACTATCACTGAAAGGAGAAATGAAACCAAATAGAAACATTCAAAGTCTAAAGTCCTCAGTCCCTGATTTGATCAGATCGGGTCTGGTTTTCAGGTAGGGTGAAAAAAACCAAAAACATCTGTAATTACAAAAATGCTTTGAAGAATTAGTAACATAAATTCAAACTTTAGGCAAATGAAGGCAAACTAGTGGAAGGTAACAAAACTGTTGTAGACAAAACAAGTTTTCCTACTTGCAGTTGAAGAACTTGAGAAGAAACACAAAATGATACTTGTCTTTAGTTTCATGAGTAACAATGACACTGATGGCTCTGAATGACTGTTTATTCATAATTGTCACTGGCCTTTTGCAAGCTATGAGACATGTCTGACTTGGGAAATCATCAGAGAAACAACTAAACAAAGATGTTACAGTTTTATAATTCTTCTTTCATGTTTTCCCATGTTTAGGGTAACAAACTGTGTTGGTCTTTAGCCCCAGTGCCAAACTTGCGTCAGACTTTGAAGCCCTTTTTGAAAAGGGAGTCTGCTAAGAATGGGCCAGACATGACTTGAATCTTTAATGTAAAAGGAGCAAAAGTCTGGTATCAGTGACTACAAAGGAGGTGTGAAACAAGCCTAAAGGTTGAGGTTTTCAACACTACATCAACAAATGAATATTCCCAAACTTTGTGTTGAGGAGGCAGGAGGACTTCTGCACATCTGAGGATTTTCAGGGTGATTTAGCCCCACAGCAGGGCTACCTGGGCTGCTGTCAGCTGTTCCCCAATTGTTTTGTGATGTAGCTTCAAGCACAGTCATATGAACACCATGCCTAGTCCTGTGATAGCTGCTGTGAGAGCTTGTCTGAAAGGAACTCTTGTTCCACTTCATAGATCTTTGCTGCATTTCTACATCTGAAGTACTTTTTAAGCAGGGCTGCTTCTGATGGCCCTGCTAAACTGAAGCTCTTTTCATAGGGTTAAGAATTTCTGCTTTTGTGAAAGCCCTAAATCACATTGGCTAAAACGTAGTAGGAGCTTGTTAATAGTTGATGTGTGAGCGTTTGAAGCAATTTCCCTACTAATTTTTCCTAGCAATAAATAGGAAAAAAATATTCAAATCACAATACTATTTTAAAGTTGCTGCTTCCAGTATCTCTTTGCTTCCATGTGGTGCCCAGCTGCAGCTTCCTTTCTGACCCTTGGATGTTTAGAGTTTTTCTCCAGAGGCTTCTGGTCCAGTTTTCCTCCTTGTTCCATGAACCTTGTGCATAACTTGTGTTGGTGGCCTTGCCTTCCTTGCAGTGCAGAGCACAGAGTGCTGCATGACCTCAGACATCTCTGGCTATTAGAAATATTCTTTGTGCTGCCAATACACATTGAACTCCTTAATTTGTTGGTCGTGAGAAACAGCAAAATATGTTTTAAAAACTACTATAATGGTGATTTGGTAATTTCAATATTGTGGAGTGTAAACAGTGATAGATTCGTCATAGAACTGCAGAATATTGTGAGACACAAAGTTGGCAGCTGAAGGTAGCAGAAGGTGAAGGTGATCAGCACAGTTGCAGAGTGCCCATAAAGACACTTCTGTGCAGTTGACAGATTGTAGGAGATGGTTATTAAGTGTTTGATGAAGACTGTGAGCATTTATAACCTATCTAAGGATAACAGAAGTTTGGTGGGAATGAAAAGATAGCATGTAATTTTGATTGGCACTGCTACTGCTACCCTGTTGCACTGTCTGTACCTTCATGGCTTACAGGTGGAAATAACTTCACTGCTGCTCAGTCAAACTGAGGGCACCAACACTCCTGGTATTCACATGTTGGCAGTTGTTGTACATGAAGTTAGAAAATAATGAAATAATCCATATTTCTGTTAATCCCAAGCAGGTTCTCTGAAGTAGTTGGCACTTAGTTAGTACACAGAGCATCCTAGCTTGGGTGTTGGATGGACCTGGTCTGAAATAGTCCTTTGAGTTTAAATGTGACCTGTGGGTCTGTTCAGGTGTTTTGGAAACCTGCTTGCACCTTCCTGGCTGTGAAGGGCTGTTGTGCTGCTCCCTACATGCTGCTTGAAGTGAAAGAACATACCTAGGAATGACTGTATAATTCTCTTTGGAGAAAGAACCTTACTCAGGATTAAGAAAAAACCCCAAACCTGTAATTAATTTATGGGTCTAACTTCACTCTTTGATTTTTTTGTTTGTTTGTTTGTTTGTTTAGAAATTCATTGAATTTGAAGATTCTCAAGAGCAAGAGAAAAAGGACTTACAGACCAGAGTGGAAGCATTGGAGTCACAAACTCGACAACTTGAACTAAAAGCAAAAAACTATGCTGATCAAAGTAAGTAAAATATGCTGCACTCCCTGTGAGTGATATTAGTGCATTTTAAGTTTTGTTCTGTAAAGTGATAACACATATGCTAAATATCTGTGCTATCTGACTCCTGTACTTTGACAGATAACTGGGTTTAACTCTTGTGCAAGTTTGTTTTCCTTAGAATTAAGGCGAACAAATTAAATATAATCTTGTGACTCGTAATCTGATTCTTCTGGTATCCTGCTTGTTTTGCTTGCCTTTTTGACTGTGCTATTTTCTTGTTTAGCAACTTTTTCAGGAGATACTTAGGACTTACTCCCTTGTTAGTGATGATAAAATAAGCTATTTATTTCCCCATTAAAACAGTGTCTGTGCTAAACTAAAGGTAGTCTCTTTGGGTTTAGAAGCACAGCTGGGATAAGAAGTGCATTGATTCTGATTCTCATTAGCTTTTATATAATTTTTCCTGAATTATTTATGAGGCATTTAGTTTTTATAGCAGAAGAGTTCAGGAAGAACACTTCCCTTTTTAGGGATGTTCTGTGTAATTTATTAAAAAAAACCCAAAAAACAACTTGTGTAAGCTTTGGAAAAAGATGACTGATCAGTTTTCCTGAAACACTGAAAGTATATTGTAGTGTAGACGTTCTGCTGGGCTGCTTTTTGTTCAGGTACACAGTCATTGGATGAAACTCCATCACCAGTTTTTCTGCCTTTCTGCTTCTCACTTCTAAGCTGCCTTCTGTTGATGTAAGACTGGTGTGTTCACGAGTTAATATATAGCTTTTATTGCTGGGCCATGCAGGAATGTAAAGTGAGACTGTGACAAGGCTGAGATAAGATCAGTTTCTAAAAGCAGGGTGCCAGTTGTCAAAATAGCCCCTTTTTACTATTGCTTTCCTTATTTCTACCCAGCCACATTTCCTGCCCACAGCACAGCAAATTATAGCTCTTTTCCAACTTAAGGTATTCCTGTAAAGTTGAATTTTCAGTGGCATGAGTGAGTTTATGGCAAGGTAGAAGTGTTAGTCCAGTAGTGTTAAGTTCAACACAGGTGGCCTGTAGAGTTGAATCTTCCTGAAATTTGAGTGGTTTAGAATGGTGTTTGCAAATCTTGAAGACATGTACTACCTCAGTTCCACTGCAGTTAAAATATTCCTGGATTCTGTACAGGCAGTGATGGAGGAACACTTCAGACAGTCTTTCCCAGTGAGGCCCAGGATGATTCTTTTTTTGTGAGTGTATCTTTATAGATCAAGTCAAGCTAAAATGGATAATTGTAAAGCACATTGCAGAGATTTGTCTCAGAAACGCTGTGATTCTTGTGAATGGAATTGTGTGTGTGTTTAAAAGCGGGAGAAGAGGGGGAAAAGAAAACATTGTGACAAGAGTTGAGTGGTCTGTTTTGGTAACAAAGACACTGTTTCCAGAAGGCCCGTGCTCTAAACCCACAGCCCAAACAACTTGTCAATGGGAGACCCTGCACTCTGACAACAAGATTATGGCATCAAGATTGCATCGTGCCCTATAGGCCATTACTTTTTCTGTCAATACAATAAAAAGTACAAACCAGTTGAACAAAAAAGAAAAATCATTTGGGTTTCTGGCAATGCACGTGGCAGCATACCTTGAGTTTCTCTTCTAGAAATTGCACTTGCCATGTATTGATAAAACCATTTTATGTTGCTCCATGAGTCTGTTTGTGTGAAATTCTCTGTTGTATTTGAAAGCTTAATATTCAAGGCAATGCATGATTTTAAACTTTCAATTATATATTATGTGTATATATGATAATAATGAAAGCATTTGCACAAGAAACTCAGTTGTTCCAGTAGAACCACTGAGGGTTGGCTAGAACTACTTTTTTTGTAAGAAATAATACTGTTAAAAACAGTTATCATAGCTACATAAAGCTCTGATGTTGGAGCATTGACTTTTAAACAGTTCCAAAATCTATTTATTGTAGAAAAAAAAAATCTTTTTCTTAGGGAAAAAACTCATGTGATAGCAAAATTGTATCTTTGGAGAAACAGTGGGGCTGGGTTGAACATTGAGTCTTGCTTATGCTTTGGGTTGATAAGCTGTCTGGGGCAACATGAAAGGCTGCTGGGAAGATTTGACATGCTGCTGATGCAGAGCAAGATCAAAGGGGACAGAAGCACATTTGTTGAACACCTAACAAATATTATGCAAGTGAACTGGTTTTTTTAGTGCTCCAAATTTCTAAGGTATGAAAACTATACTCGTGTCTGTATTCCTGAAGTAACCTAACTCTGCTGCATTGCTTTGTTTTGTTTTATAGACAAGACCATGATACCAAGATACCAATGTGTCACTTTAATTCACTGGGTACAGCTACAAATCTCTTATTTATATTTCTTTTTTCACTTCTACTTCCTATAGTACTGCCTGTGCATCTAAATTAGGCTCTGGTATTGCCAACTGTTACCACGTCAACATTCAAAACAGTGGTAGTGTTATCACTGGTAATGGGAGGGAGTTGCAAATGCCTGGCACAGAGCAAGTAAGCAAATAAAACCTGGCTTTGGAGTGCAGAGTCTGAGATGGCAAGAGGAGTTCATGGCATGGTTAATGGATTAGAATAGAAAACAGGTAAAACGTGATCCCACCTTGTACTGTGACTACAAGGCTTTTTGCTCCATGTAAACTCCTTGTGCTCTGTGTGGTTTTTTTCCTCAAATAAGCAAAGGCTGTGACAACAAGTTTTGTCCTTTTTAAAGTTCTGATTTGTTCTCTTGAACACCATCAGTTGTGAGGATTTGGTGAAGACTTGTCAGCCCTGGGATGGGGCAGCTCTGGAGTTTCATGGTCGAGTTCAGCATGATTGTAGATCTTTAAACGTGTGCCAGTTGAGATTGCTCAAGAAGCCATAGTTGTTTTGTCCTGAACTGTTAGTACTGGTTTGTGCAGTCTAAGTGATTGTCATGCTAAAGAGAAAAGGACATGTTTCTTTGCACTTGAATTTATCCCGTGGGATTACATCCATAACCTCGTATTCAACCTGCCAGGTTGGAATAAATCTGCCCTTTGAAATTAAAGAAGTGAAATGAGAAGCTTATTTTGCGTCAACCAGTTGCTAAGTTGCTGTGGTTCACTGACTTCTTTTCCCTGCATCAGAAATTGGAACAGTTGCTGTCAAGTACCTCCTGAATGAGGGGAGTACCGTGGTTTGTGCTTTCCTAGGAGGAAATGAAAGGAGGGAGAGATGACGGCATGACCTGGTGGCACCGCCAGGGAGACTGTGAGCCCCAGCAGGTGATGAAATCCTGGATGGTGGGAGCAGATGCACATGGAGTTACCAGCCTTGCATGACGTACAGCACCTGGTCCTGATATTTGGTGGGCTGTGACTGTTGCCTGAGTCAAGTTTGCTGCCAAAAAATGGTGCAGTGTGTGGCATCCTGGGATAATTCATTAAACTTCGTTAAATTGCTTAAAGGAGAGCAGAGGTGTAAGGATTTGCAGTGTCTGAGTGCAGGAATATGCTGCAGTGGTGAGGCTCTGTGGTCCAGCTCTTGTTTTGCAGTGCTGCTCCCCTCTGTAACTTCCCCTGGGTTGTCCCTGCCCTGGCATTGGTGTCTGTGCTGTCTGTGCAGGGAGGGGAGGGAAGGCACCACCCGTGCTCTTGGGACTCTGTGGCTTGTGGAAGGTAAAACAAGTTAAATAGCACAAAGTTCCTGGGGACTTGTTTAGGGCTGATGTTGGTACAGGCAGAGTTTTTAGGAGCTCTTGCTGGGGATTTTTAGTAAATTTTTACTGATTGTCAGCCTGTGTCTTCTGGCTTTATGACTTTAGAATTCATGTATTGTTTTCTGTTCTTGGCAGCAGAGGGCACCTGTGAATGTTGTGGAGGTGCACTGAGCATGGCAATGCCAGGTGTTCAATAAATACAAGTTTAACAGTTAAATTCTTTCCTTCTTCCCTTCATCGTGCTTGAGGCAGTCACCTGTCTTTGATACAATCTTATTAAATTAAAGAATTAAACATTTCTTACAAGAGCTCAAATGTATCTGACTTTCACATTATTTCAAGTCTTTGCTGTGGCGACACCCCCTAATTTTACTCATAATGGGTTTGCAGCATTAAAATATTTGAAATTTCAACCTTGGATCTGCAAAACCAGGCACACAGAGCTGTTAAAAACTTGTCATAGCAGTATGCAGCTCAGTTGGCCAGCAATACTCCGTGAAGGCACATGATACTCCCTGGGATACTGCTCAGTCTCCAGTTACAGAAAAGGGTAAGAGCCTCTCAGAGCTCATGTGATGTGCCAGTGAGTTCTGGGGGGGCTACAGAGGTTTGTTTTAGTCCCCTTCTTTGCCTCCCCTTTTGGGATTGTCATTTCTCTCTATATTACAGGCTGTAAGCTAATTAAATTTTTTTTTTTTTTTAATAAAAGATGACCGTAGTGTACTTTGAGTTACTATGGGAATGGAGCAGCTTTGGAGTAAGCTTTCTGGAGAAATCATTCTCAAAGTAACTTATTTATGAGAGGATCTGAAAAACACCATGTCTGCGTGGCTGAAGTGCTTTCTGATGGAGGTGGTAGGCTGTGGGAGTTGAAAGATTTGGTTCCTTTTCTGGATCTGCCTAATGCTAAAGTACAACCCAGAGAACATCCTGCGTCTGAGAAGACAACAGATTTATTTCCATACTTCAGTTTATCAAACATGAGCTTTGGAATTTGTGCTCAAGTTAGATTATATTTGGGGAAAACTATATTTGTAAAAAAGCCCAAACAAATCACTTCAAAACAAACAAACAAACAAAACGAAACCCAAACAAACATAATCCCAAGAAACAGGTCTTGATCTTCAGCTGCAGATATTGTGGCACAACTGCTGGGGTGATTGTATTTCCCATGTCAGGTGACATCGTGCTGCTGTTGCTTGCCCAAGGTTTTATTTGGGATATGAGACAGACACTTTGGCAGCTGACCTAAAAACATTTATTTTCCTCGGATTCTAAACAGAGCTGTTGCTTCGAGAGGAAATGCAAGACCAGGTTTTGCTGTGAACGTTCTGCAGATGTTATTTGATATTTTATTTTCCTCTGAGCTCTCTGGATACCAGCAGTGCTGTACTGTACACCCAGGCAGCCTCTTGGGAGACAGTCTGAAGGTATCCAGTATCTGAGATACACCTGCACAGAGGGGCAGCAGCAATTTATGTGGATCTATAGTTAACAGGGAAAATGTGGCATGAACTTTCAGCTGTGAAGCTTAACTTTTTTTGAGACTTGACTTGATCTGTGCACCTGGTGATTGTAAATAACCAAGGTGGCATCAAACACCTCTGTCAGTAAGTGCTGTTTCCAGGTATGGCTCAAATAGTGTTTATTCTAAAGAATACAGGGAAGCTGTTCGATAGATCCTGGAAAGTTGAAAAATACAGGTTTGTTCAGTGGGGATCTGGATTGTTACTACTGCATTTCCGAGGACTGAGAACAGCAGAACTAATTTGATGTCCAGCAAGGAAAGAACAGAACAACTTGAGATATTGTATTACTTGATTAGTAAATGTGGAGCTGTTTGCCCCTTATTCTCAGTCTGGTTGTTTCTCATCTCTGATGATCATCATCATCACTGGTTTGTTTACCAGGCAGATTCACTCTGCCCTTTCCTACCCTGTGCCTCAGGTATCATTCCCTACACCTGAGGAATCTTTCTTTGAGGAGAAGTGTGAGTATCAGTCTGCACCTGAAAGGAAGGTTTGCTTCTGACTGCATTTCTCAATGACTTTCCCATCTTATTCCCAAGTCCCTGCTGTGTGATTTTGGGAGCCAGCAGCCCACTAGATGGAGCAGGGGGTACAGCTGGTTCCAGAGCCTGCACTGAGCCAGGCTGTAGGACTCGAGGCTAAAATAAAATGGAGTAGGAAATTAGAGCGGTGGTTGGCCTGCTTTAAACTTGGCTATTAATATACCTGAACAAAAGTGATGAGAGGAGGTTGAAATCCACTGGCATATAATTAACTGCTCAGGTACGTTTTGAGAGCATTGTGCTAGTGGTTTAGGTGCTGGAGTTTGGTTGTTATAATGATCCTGTGGCTGTAAATGTTACAGCAATTAAGAAAATGGCTTTAAATGCCTCTTAGACTCTTACACTGCTGAGTTGTCGCTGGTTATGTGGCTTTAAAATCAAATCCAGTCTGCTATGGCTTCTCTTTTCACACTGACTTCATGTGGATTTTCTCAGAAAAGGACTGGCTTCAGTAGCCAAATGTACAGAGTATCCCACTGTTTGCAAAACAGTCAACCTAAAGTTTTCTCAGTGAAACACTTCTTTGTACAGAGACTGGGCAAGAAGTTGAATTTTTGACTTGATTTTTTTGTAGAAGTTGACGTGTATGTATCCTTAATCTCCTGGCATATGGTTGTGTTTATATTAAATGGTTGCATCAAAATGTTTAAGGAGATTTCCTTCAAGTTTTATGTCAGGTGTTTGGTGACAAGTCACAGGGATTTTGTGCACCTGAGACATCGCTCAGACTTGAACAGTCCAGAAGTGTCAGGGTAAGACCATTGCAGCTGCATGTGTTGATATTTATTATCAACACAGCATTCTTGACAGCTAAATTATCTTCATAATTGAAAGTGCCCTACTTATTAAACTGAGAGCTAGACCTGTAGTTCACAATAAGAGCCACTTGAGGATGTCGGTCTTGCCAAGGGGTTGAATTTATCTCTTGTTTTACAAATCAGTTTTCTGTGCTGCTTTGATTTCCAGGTCTTAACCACTTCCAGGTTAAACACTTGTCTGACAACTTCAGTCCATGGGTCATGTGTGCGCTCTTTAGCAACTGCTTTGTAGGTCACAAGGTCCTGCTGGATCTGTATCTTAACTTTGGTGTGGGAACCTGCATTTGAGAGTGGAGCTGGATGAAAGCTGTCCAAGGAGCCTTCAGATAGTCCTGGTGGTAGGAAAGGCTCATTAATGAGCTGGATCTCTGTCCTGGCTTGTGTAGGAGGAACCTGTAATTCCTCCTGAAGGCATCACACTGGTTGGATTTGCCATTCTAGCAGGTCTGTTTCTCTTTCTCCCCCTCAGGCTTGTCAGGAGTTTGAGGCAGAGGACAACATACAGATGAAGGGTGTTCCAAACTTGGTAAAAGCCATCAGACTTGGGAGGTAAGCTCTGACTTTTGAACAGGCAGGGTGGGCAGTTTTGCTGCCTGATTGCTCATAATGCTGTCAGGAGACAAACTCCAGAGGCTTCTGTCTAGTTTACCAGAATATTTAATCTCCCATTTTTAGACTTGTTTGGTTTGATTTGAGAGAACTTTGGTCAGCATTGGTATTTCAGGTCATTGAAGGTCTTAGGACATTGATGGTGCTGGAGAAGGTTGCAAGTAGGCCTTGGGCTTGAGTCTGTGGTGGTGTTCCAGTGGGATGCTTTCTCATCAGCCTAAAAGCACTAGAATATTTGCTTTTTCTTGCTCAAACTTATGATGCTTGAAGACTTTGGAATTTTTTTTCATATAAGCTTGTAATTATGAGTAGTGCAACTTTTTTGATGTGTTACATTTTGCACATCATATCTTAAACAATCTTGCAATGTAATATCCTCCATGATGTAAGAAGGATATGATGTCTTTATAAAGACATACTGCAACAGAGACAATGCTCTTGCTTTTAGGGTGTATATACTCAAATTAATTTTATCATCCTCCCATTAAGAATTTGACATCTTAGTGGAAAAAGTCTGAGACTGAAATATCAGAGGAACTTTTTGTATTGTTATTTAAGTCAGACTGATGGGAACCATGTCTGGCTGCCACTTGGCAGAGCCAGCTCCCAGCTCCATTCCTTGGGGTGTTATCAGGGCCAGACTTCCACTCTTTTGTGTGCTGGTGGATTAAAATGGAACTGGTGACAATTGGGTTGGAAATGGACTTCTGGGTGCCAAGGAAAGGCATTTTTTTTCCCTCTCCTTTTTGGTTTCCTGTTACTGCTGAAGGGGATATATCTTTAATAATGACTTAAGTTTCTCCAAGGTTTTGGGGCAAGAACTTAGTGGTCTTCCTTAAAGTTCTGTTCTACATCAGGTTCAGGCATCTTCTGTGTTCAAGTCAGTGGTGGTCTCTGATCCTCTGGGAGTATCTGATCTCTTGCACAATATTTGATTGGAAAAAGGAAGCATATTCAGTTGGTTGTTTTATCAAGATCTTATCTTGATGGGAGGCATGTTTTGGGTAGAATAGATTTCCAGTGTTGTCTCATCTTGCTGGTATTGGAAAAACCAGTTCTGAGGATTGTTAATGTGGTGTCTGTTGAGGATGTTTAACTTGGTGTACGTCCTCTTAGGACTGAAACTTCCAACTCTAGGACTGTAACGTGTTGCACAGCTGGAAGTGAATTCCAGAATGAAGTGTCCATTATATCATCTTTAACCTTTGTACCTGAGGGGAATTGTCATCAAACTATTGGCTCTATCCCCCACTATGCAGTGCCCTATCTATGTATATATTTGTCTTCTATGACTGGATCCAAGGAGCTGTTTAAAATTGGGCCACATAAATGTTTTAAAATGTTTTAAAATTTTATTCTTCATAGATGGAGAAAGTGGTGTGCTCCTTTTTGGAACCTCAACCCCTGTGCAAGGGTGTGTTGTATCCACAATACGGGAAATGCTTTTGTGGATTTCCTGAAGGTTGGTTATGGACAACTGTGAAGAAGGGTGTTTGTAACACCTGACATGGTGTTAATCTTCATTAAATGCTCTGTCAAGTGTTTTTTCCAGAATCCACTGGAAGAATTAATCTCCGGGGTTGTCTGCACTGCCTAGACATGAGTGTACCAAGCAGTGTGGGGTACTTGGTCTGTGTGCGAGTTCCTGATGAGGCTCTACTGACCTGTGGGAAAGCCCCTGGGACTGTGATGCACAGCCTGGGCATGGGGGGCTCATGTGGGAGCACAGTGTCACTGGAGGGGGTGTGGGCAGTGGAGCTGCCAAGTGGTTACTGCCAGGGTGTCTCTGCTGCTTAAAATCTAATTACTCATGACTAGGATGCTGGCCAGTCTAACACAGTGGGTAAAATATGGTTTGTTACGTCATTAACTATAAATTCTGACTCTTGTTTCTGTAGCCTCTTACCACATAACTTCCCTCTAAATGTATGAGGAGACTTAAAACAACTTGTGCCTCAAAATAATAAACCAAAATCTTCCATTCAATAAATATTGTGTTCTGCATTGCATCTCAAGAATACATATTTATGTATGTCTTGTGCTGTAAAATATATTTTTATATGTGTTGTGTTATAAATACCTGTACATCACTTGCTGCTGTTTGATCCAAAGAGCTTTTGTCCTGTTCGATGATGGCAGAAGTGGAAGTGTTCGATCTTGCATGAGTATAAATAACATTTGATGTAATACTTTTGGTCAGATATTTATAGGTGGAGTGCAAAAGGTTGTGTCAAGGAACTTAATGTTCTTATAAGAGCAAGATTAGATTAGGAGCTAAGAATGTTTACACAGATTTGAGTGAGCAGACAGTTATGTATTTTCAGTTCCAGCGTTTGACTCTGGCAAAGACCTTTCTTGATTGGAGCTTAATTAGGATAAAATACTGTGCCAGAATACAGATATGTGGAGCAAAAAGCAATGGTATATGGAGAATTAATTTTCAGAAGACCCAGTTGGCAACATGAAAATATGCAAATGGCAGAGAAGATCTTGGCATTTGTCTTCAGATAATGTGTGTCTGGCAATGAGTCTCTGGAGACATGTAACTATAAATTTGAATTTTCCCAGGGGTATTTAAACGTGGCAAGTGGAATAAAAGAAGCTCAGTTACACAACTTGATGCACATGCTTATGCCACATAAATATCATGCTCAAAAATACCTAAATAAAAAGGTGGAATTCACATCTAAGCAGCAAAAAATGTTTTGTGTTTGAATGAGAGGATAAGTTGTGTGAAGAAAGTTCCAAATTCTGTTAGCTTTTCAGCAGATTAATTGCACTGGGATATCACAGTTTATTTCAGCTCATTTCTTCCTAATATGAGCTTATTTTTTAAAGTTCTCCTAGATCTGCTTCATGTATTTTTGATTTCTTGGAATATCTGCAGAAATATTCAAATGTTTCCTTTCCCTACATCTATTGCCTTAATACTCAGAGAAATATGAGCAAATGTCTGTACCACATAGGACTTAAAACTGTTTTAACAAATACCTAGTTTGTTTGTCCTGACTAAACATTTCTGGAGATGGTGTGGGTACATTCTAGGAAACTAAAGTAGAGCCTTAACTGGAGTTCACGGCTTCATCCAGGGTCAGGTCTGATGTAGCTCTGCCTCTTCCCACAGTTTCTACATGCACATCTGAAACAATCTGGATTGGTGTGGGCAGTAAGATGGTCTTGAACATAAAAATCCCCTCTCACACTGGACCAGCAATCAGCAGGGGAAAATATTATTTGTGCTCTTTAGGGGAATGCAAATTGCAGGATCATGCTGCTGTGGATGAGCTTAGGAAGCTCAAGTGATGGGAGCTCAAAACCACGGGCACCGACATCTTTTTTATTGTGCTCTTGGCTATTCACCACTACGAATACTCTGGTCTGGTTGCCTGGTCCCAGGCAAGTCAACCTCATTGCCTAGAACTCTGAATTTAATTTTATTCTTGTGGTTTCTCTTCTTCCAGTTAGCAGACTTGAGGAGCGGGAGGCAGAACTCAAGAAGGAATACAATGCACTTCATTCAAGGCATACAGAGGTAGGTCATTGCAGCAAGATAACTTCAGAGTACCTGTGAAAATGTGGAAAACTTTGTATTGTGAGCAATTGGGAGAACTATTGGATGTTTTGGTTTGTACACTGGTATTTGCATGTTTGTACTGATGTTATTTGTAACCAGGCTTCGTTTGACAAAGTAGTTTTTCTCATTCACGTGTCTGTTCTTCCATGTTGACTTGGTTATGTGTTTGTCAGTTTTTATGCTTTGTCAGATACTAAGTTTTAAAAATCAGGAATTTGCTTCTCCATGTTTCAAAGGCAGTTCTTCAAGGCACACTAATAAACTTCAAAGAAATAGAAATGAAATTGCATTCTCTTACTCTTTCCAGCAATTTTCTGTGTTGGTTTTATTTGTACCATTGAAGGAACAAATACCTTCAAAACCTGGCCTTCTGAGATTAGTGATCAAAAGAATTCCCTGCCATACCTTACTGATAGCAATTGAAAACAGGATTGATGAAGAGGGAATGAGTTTGAATTTGGCAATTTAAATAAATAAGAGCCACGCTATTAAAGTTGGTTCCAAAGCATAAAAAAGGGACTTGCAGTGCTTTGATTTTCAGTAGCAGGTTGTCTTGCAGCCTGGCTTGTAGACGTATTTTAGTGGAGAAGTCACTGGGTTCTCTGAATTATTCTGGTTAATCTAGAGTCCCAATACTGAGCACAGTTCTTGTCCTTGCTCTGATTGATTTTTTGCCTTTGAAAGGGCAGGCAGCTGTTTTTAGATCACCCCCAAAGAGGGGAATGCCATTCTGACTGTTCCCAGCTCAAAAGACCCATGTGGGGAAAGGGGAAGCAGATACAGCTGTCAGATTTGGTTACCTTGAATACTTCCTCAGCAATCCTAAGTTGAGTGTGTTGTACTGACAGCAGCTGCAAGTGTCCTGGAACCACAACCAGCATGTAGTGCTCAAGTATTACGTGACAAGACTTCTACAGCTCTTAAATAAAAATATTTGTATATTTACTGAAATCCTGATGTATTTAAGATAACATTTATTACTGAATAGTTGCTTTAGAATGATGCATCTGCTGAAAACTGGAAATTTAAGTAAAATGAGAAGTAACAAATTGTAGTGTTACCCACTTAAGTTTTACATTCTTTTGAGCTGGAAGTACTTCAGAGTACTGGGTGCTTGCAGACTTTTGGTTATTGTGGTCAGGACCTGTGGGTATTGTCACAAGAGAACAGGTGGCACAGGTTTTTATTCAATCCTGTTTTGCAGAGTTCAAGATAACTAAATGTATTGGGCACCATTAATTCAACGAAATGCTAATGACGTGTTCTGAATGTCTTTTTACATAGGTTTTGCTCCAAAATGGACAACAGCCTCTGCTGGTTTGATTCAAATTTATTAAATGCTTTCACATCTTAAATTCACTCTTTGGTGTAGGGAGAGGTTTTTCCTTGGGCTTTCTTATTACTGAGGTGACTGTATCCTTTCTCCATAAATAAATTATAATGTAGCGTGGTATATCCATACCTCTGTGCTCCTAAAATCAGGTGTCATGTTTTCTGTGCTCCTCCCTTTTAATATGTTTGCCTCCTTTCTTTATTTTCCCACTCTAAGCATTTTTATTTCTTCCATTTTTAATGTTTCACCTCTTTCCTTGTGTTTAGTCAATTCCGACAACCCGAAATACTGAAAGAAAACAGGGTGATGAAGGAAAATTCATATTACATTGTTTTTAGAAGCTCACACCTTTAAATTTGGTTATTTTTACCTTTTTTTTTTCATATCTATAGACTTTGATGTCTGGCTGATAATAGTGCCCATCTCCCTCTATTCCCTTTGTTATTTCCAGCTTTCCTTTCTCCCAACAAACTGTAGTGTTTTAGGTCTGTGTAGTAACTTTTTTTCTTTTAATGCAAGATATTTTTTGGCAAATATCCAACCCACTTTCAGCATTTAGTTATCAGGTTTATTGACTCAAGTATTTCTATCAGAATACTTGTTTCTGAAACCTTTCTTTCTTCCATCCTTTTTTGGGAAGGGATACTTCCTTCATTCTGAATCAGCTTTACTGTTGTCTTTGCTAGTGATCCATCTTTGGTACTTGCTGAAATGGCAATTGTTTTTCTTTCAATGGACCAAGTAATGAACAGAGCATTAGAAAGATTTTTTATTATTTAGCTCTAAGATGTTGGCAGTGCTTACTTTGACAGATGTCATGTTAAAGATGTGACTTGACTGCATTTCATGCAGTCTTAATTTCTAGCAATTTTTCTCTGTTCTGCCTTCAGTATTTGTTTCCCTCCATCCTCCATTATTCCTTATTTCACAGCTGAATATTTCAGACTTCTATGTCTTTCTCTTCCAGCTCTTGACTTCACTGAGGCTCTAACCATATTCTTTCAGCCCTAATCCTTCCTTGTCTGTGGGGGCCTTTGCTGGAGTTCACTGCCCAGCAAACGTGCTGGCTCGGCAGCTCAGGGGGATGTTGCCCGAACAGTTTCAGTTGCAATGGACCAAAACCTGCAACTGAATCTCCAGGGGAAGTTGCCCCAGTGATGTGAACCAGAGAGCTGAATCCATCCCTCTCCTGCAGTGTGTGTGCCGTGCTGAGAGCTGGGAGCTCTCCTTGGAGCTCAGCCTGCCAGAGCCAGGGCTCTGCATTGCAGCTCCAGCCCCAGCCTGCCCTAGCAACAACAAGGTGTCTGCAGCTGCAGAGACAGCAGGGCTGCCCTGGCTGGGCAGAGCTCTGGGGAGAGGCTTTAGCCTTCCTCACCCTTCTGTTCAATTAACCTCTTGCTGCTCTCTGTGGAGTGGGAGGTGAGCTGGCTGGTGTGAGTGGAGTATATCCCCCTAAGCTTCCTTCCCCACTAAATCTGTACTTGAGCTAACTGGCTTGATTTTAAATGGATTAGGGTATGAGAACCTGAGCAGTTGAGCTGGCAGTTTGGAAGGTGGAGTGTAGCTGGGCATTTGTAGCAGGTAGTGAAGAGAATCAACTGTTCAGTCAGAACACGATGGATGCTGCCTGAATGTGTTCCTACATCCACGCTCCAGTTCCTTGTCTTTCCTGTGTTTGCAGTGTTTTGATCTTGTGCTGATCATCCCCTGTTCCAGTGCTCAGACTAGATGAGCAATAGAGCAGTGTGCTGGAGTTCCTGAGTTGGAATCTCTGGAATCTGACTGTGCAAAGTCTTGTTTCCATCCTTCTCTGACTGTAAAGGAGCAGATGCAGGAAGTAATCCTACAGCCAGGGGCAGTGTGCTGGGAACCAGAATGGACTGGTCTAATACAGAAATCTTCACATCTTTCCTCTATAGACTTAAAAGCTGCAACTGAGTGACAAAGTTCCTTTCTATCTCAAATACTATTCTGTTTAATAGAAATCTGAGTGGTTATATTGCCTGTATAAAAGCAGGCCTGTCTCTGCAAACATTTCCAAAATAAACTTCCCCCCCCCCCCCAGTTTAAGGAAGTTATTCTTTTTGTCCTTTGGAAACTCCAGGCTGAGATAGTTCGATATCTCTTTCCCTGACACACAGAATATGGGCTTAGTTTAATGAAGCATAATTGGGCCATGGAAGTTTCTCAGTGTTCTGCACTGATACAATGTGACAGAACAGTGAGCCTGTCTCTGGCATGGGGAACGGACTTTGTCAGGTTCATTTGGATAAACATATCCCCAGCAAGTCCCTGTGTAGGGAGACAGGAAGAGGAGGCTGGTGGAGGTGTCTAGTCACAATTATAGCCAAGCTTGGGTACCAGTCACAGAGTCTGTGAGACAAGACTTTAGATATCTGTTCAAGCAAATAGCTTTTTTGAAGCTTTATACTAAGCATTAACAGCTTGATCTATAAAACCTGGATTTAACTTCTTTACATATTACTGTATCTTCCAGCTACATCATCTTCTGTATGGATAAGGATGCGTCAAGCTCTCTAACAGGAATGATGCTTTTACTTAAGTGGCAAGTTCACCACAAATCCTCAAAGGAAAAAGGGAGTTACATGGAAGTATATTTAGGACTTTGGTTCTGAATCAAGGAGATTCTGGAAATATCTGTTACCTTAATAAATCTAGATTATTTGGGACACAGAAAGATCTATATATACACAGTTGGTTGAGCATTCCCAAAGGGAGGAGCTGCTGGTGCCAAGCCTGATTGGATCCACGGGATGAACAGTGAGGGCTGTAGCTCTGAGCCTGGTCTGACAGAGAGAGAGTTACTGAAACCTGTCCGGGGGGAGCTAAAGCAGTGACACAAAAAGGAAGGAGGAGCGAAAGAGCAAGGAAGGTATAAAGGAGATGCTCTCAACCTGGTTAAGGCAAAGGTGCAGGTAACGATATCCCCAACATGGCATATCCACATCTGTTTGTGACAAAGGAAGTGTCAGACTTGTGTACATTGGGAGTGGTTGTATTTGTAAGGGTAGGAACAGAAACGAGTGACAGGATTTTAAAATTGTCTTGGACTGAATGCTGAAGTTTAAGATGTAGAAAAACCTGTAACACTTCTGCAGTTGTAGAATTGTCACGTGCCATATGAGGAAACCAATCTGAGTATTTTCTTGAAGTGGAAAAGCTTTGCTTTTTGAAGGGAATGGATTTCATGTTCCTGCTGTAATGTGTTCAAAAGCTTGTTGTAGCCTGTACATGTGCCCTAAAATGACTAACACCTAAACTGTGAAATGCTGTTAACTAACTAGGGTAATTCTCCTAATTCTTCCAAGTTCTGGTTTTACCTTTAATCCCCTCAGCTGATGGTAATTGAGCAACATGTTTAATTACAGTGCTGAAGTGTTCAGTGTTTGTGGTGTCTTCCTTGGAACAATTGGTCGTATTCACAATACTGGACTTCATGAACAGGAGGATGAGCTGTCAGTAGTACAAGGTTATGGATGATTAAATATTGACTGTAGCTTTTACAGAAGAGAAGGGGGGTGGACATTGTCATTTATTTATCATTTGTCCTTCAGCTCAACTTCAGTAAGAATTGTGCTGAGTGGAAAGCAATTAAATCCATTGAAGTCTATTTTTAAGTTGTTGGTATTATTAAAACTTTTCTTTGGATAGCTGAGTAATCTCAAAACAGCAAAACTTCTGTTTAGGTCTTGAGCACTGAGAATTCTAGTGCCTTGATTCATTACATGGTTTTTTGGATATGGCACTTCAAGGATATGCTGAGCCTCGAGGGCCATTTAGGTTGAAAAGATCTTTGGCTGTGGTGTGATTAAAGCCCCAGTGGTTTTGGAGTGAGTCTTTAAAGTTTTATTGTAGATGAAGAGCTACAGTGAGCTTATTTCCCAAGAAGCTGTGGCTGGATCTGTGGAGAAACTGCCATGCAGCACTGCACCTGCACATACATTTGGGTTTTCATTTTATTTTTGTGCTCCTATAGCTTATGTGCTTTGTGCTGAAGTGTGTGACCTACAGATTGGCTTATTTTACCATCATCATCATTTTCAGCTGCAGGACAATGCTAAACTGCACAATCCTTTACATTGACCTGCCCTCCAGCCTCTGTCTGTGGGTAATAAATGTGATGAGACATTTCAGTAAACAGAAGAACAGACTGAGAGGAGGGGAAAAAGTAGGTTAAACCATGTACTTTGCAAAACATGAAAGTTGTGTGGGTTTTACTGACCCTACTCTTTTTTCCCCCTTGTGATAGTAGTCCCCTGGAGAGGTACTAGTTACTCAGCTCCCGTTCCCTGGCTGAAAAGCACAACCGTTGTTCTGTTTAAAATTTTATTTGAAGAAACCAGTTGGCCTGCTGCAAATGGAAGTGTTTGCAGGGGGGTCAGCTTCTGCTCAGCAATATCTCTCTCCCATGATGAGGGAAGCCAGGAGCTGGATACAGAATGTCTAATGTGCATTTTGAAGTTAGGCACTGTTGGGGTTTTTTTAATGCGCTGTTGGGTTTTTTTTTTCCCCCCTGGAATTCCTAAATTAATATGCATTGTAATAAACTTATGCAAAACTATGCAAAGGAACAATTGGAACACCTAGTTCTGGCTGCTTGGTGGAAATGGAAAAAACAGTAAATGTGGATAGTCGAAGGTGGAGCTTTCAGTCCTTTTGTTTGCCTCTCTGGGTGTGAGCAAGCATTAAAAATCAGAGAATAAATGCAATGGCCTGGTGAAACTGCTGTGTTTTGTTGGAGGATAAATGTACGCTTTTGACAGCAGTTCAAGTATATTATATAATGTTTCTCTAAAAATAGCAAGTTTTTTTTTTTCTTGTCTGAATTATATTTATTAGTTCAGGTGAATGCTGGGAAAAGCAGCATCTGTATGTAACCACCACTTAACCTAAATTACTGATTTATAGAATATCCATCAGGCAGGATATCTTAAGCCAGTTCACTTGATCAGAAAAATCTGAGACTAAGGAATATATATTCACAGGTAGCTAGTGCTGGCAGACAGTGTTTGAGGAGAAGCTGGCACTGAGGTCGGTGGCATCTGAAGGTCAAACTTGGGCACGTCAACCCTCACTTGAAAGTAATACGTGGATTTAGGTTTCCAGGTGCTGCTGAGTTCAGTCTTAGTGTGTGCAGCTGCCCCCAGAATAAAAGGTTATGTAACACTGGTTGTACAAATGGCTGCTAATATCACTATTCTAAGGTGTGTGTACACCCTTGGTAGAATAGTAGAAGAAATTACAGTTTTGAAGAATAGTTTGTTTTTTTTTTTTCTAGAGGAAGCCTTTAAGATGTGACCTGAATATGTCTCAGGAATAAAGTACACTGAATTCCTCTGCAGTACACCTGTAATTTCTTTCCTTCTTTCTTGTTCCTACTCCCCTGTTCAGTTGTGAACGTGAGTGCAGAAATGCTAAAAATACCAAATGCTGTGTAGGGTTCTCCTCAGGCTTTCCCTGTGTTAATTTGAGAGACATGTATCCAAGAGCCTCTTGGAGTGATGCAGTGATACCTGTTACTTCTCCCTGTGCATGTCCTGGATCACTTACCTGCTGAGAGCAGCATCCTCTGGCTGATGGGAGGCAGGGTTCATTAAATAAGTCATGACTGCAGCACTCAGCATGTTGGCCTGTGGCTGTCTCCTGTGAGAAAGCAAACCAGCTCTTCTTGAGTGCTAAAAACCCACAGCCACTCAGCCCTTTTTATGAGATGTCAGCCTAGATAATTTAAACCCAAACTTCACTTCTAGAAAATACAGAAAGCTGAAGTTTCTTTGAATTTTAGAAGGAAAAAGGAGAAGAGACTATGACTTTGTATTTCTGCCTACAGAAATAATCTGATTATTAGGTCATGGATTCAGTCTGTTTAATATCTGAGGTGCATATTGTCTGACCTTCACAGTACTCTGCAATTAGGCCATAGTGCCTATTATGTATCACATAATAAATGTTAATATCTACTGATCATAAAGGTCTTAGACTCCAAAATGGATTTGAAATGTACTTCTGTTCAAAACTCATGTTTGAAATATCACATACACTTTGTGTACCCTAAGGATGTTTCCTGTGCATCAATGCACAAGGAAGTTCTCCAATTTTTTTAGTTTATTATGGACTTCTCTTCTGGTTTGTGGTTTTACACACTGTATAATTTTGCTTCTTCCTTTATTTCTAATGTTTCTAAATGCTTTTACTATTTAGCATTACAGGGGGAGAATATATTGTATTGGTCAGGAATTATGCAGTTGTAGTAAATGTTATTAAATATTTCTTGCTGTTTCTGTCCTTTTGAACAGATGATTCACAATTATATGGAGCACTTGGAAAGAACCAAACTTCATCAGCTAACAGGGGGTGATCAGCTAGAATCCACAACACACAGTAGAATTAGGTAAGCTATTTATTACGCTCTCACCCTGAAATGAAAGAAAAAAAATCCTTTCATTTGTGTTTGCAAGACTTTGTTCTTTAATCCTACAACAACGGTTCGGCTGAATCGGAAAGATTTGTTGTATGATTGGAATGCGGGAGGAGAACAGCGTAGAAATCGGTGGAAAGAGGCTTTTGCTGTTGTGCTGCTAAACGTGGAGATACACTTTGGACATTAATTAGCCTAAAACAATTTCAGCTCTTTTTTTCTTTTTTTTTTGGGGGGTGTTTGCGTTGGGGTAGGCAGGGAAAATGTCAGCAGCTGTCCCGGCACAGCCGGAATCCTGCCGTGGCTTTTGTGCGTGGGGCGATGGAGGTGCGTACGTGGTACCCGCTCGTCCTGAGGGCTTGCTGTGAATATATTATGCAGATTTTGGAGCTTTGTAGCCTATGAACTCTGCGTGGAAGGCGGGAGAGCCGCTCCAGGGCTGGCTGTGTCCCTGCGCTGCTGCTGCATAGATGCTCCGGCGAGGGGGAGGAGAGCGGTGATGTCATTGCTCCGGAGCTGCTGCAGAGAGTGGAGCGCCGCGGCTGATGGCATTGTTTTTGTGGCGGCGGCTGAATGACAGACTTTGCCGACAAAGATACACCCTCGGCCCCTCCGTAGCCTTCCCGGTCGCGGCGTTCCACCATGCCAGGGCAGCGCCATGAATCCTGGATGCATGCTGCTGTTTGTGTTTGGCTTCGTTGGCGGGGCGGTGGTCATTAATTCCGCGATCCTGGTGTCGCTCTCGGTTCTGCTGCTCGTGCACTTTTCTATTTCTACTGGTGTGCCAGCTCTGACGCAGAACCTCCCAAGGATACTCAGGTACTCTGACCTACTGAACCCTGGCTTCGTGCTCTTCCTCTCTCCCTTCTTTCTGCTTTCCTTCCAAACGGAAAGAACGAGGATGAATTAGAGATGTAAATTATCTATAAGGATCAGCTTTTGCTGTAAACGTGTTTATGGACAGTATATTTCTTATACACTCAAAATTCATTGCCTTTAAGCGAGTACAAGGTCGGTTCACGGATCTCTTTCTTTTCTGTAGAGAGCTCTTATGGTGGTTTATTGTAACCTGCAAAAAAAGCTGCAGTGTTAATGTCACAGATAAAGCTCAGTGTATTGTCAGGTACTTGGCTGATCCTGTGTAGCATAAATGTATGCAGTCTGAGGCTTTGCACTCTTCAATTGCACTTTTTGGAATCAAAAATAATTACATAAGATCAGTTAATTGATGCTAAAACCACAGTAATTAGCTGATCACATTATTAAAAAAGATCTGATTATTGGTTGGTGGGGGAAGAAAAAAAAAATCTTTCATTATTTGAGCATTAGAGCTCCTAAAGCCTATTCACTATTGTTCAGCCAAATGTTATCCCCTCCTCTGTTTCTCTACTTGTATGGCAAGTTGCCAGCTGTCTGTCCCCCCCCTCAAGTTATGTTCTGTTTGTCCTACTTGCCTGGAGCAGTAGCAGACAGAGATGCATTAGAATATTGTGACCAAAAGTGATCCCAACATGGTGTAGTGCTATAATTCCAAACAGAAACCAGCTGGAAAAGTTTTGAAATGCAGCCTTCTGACCTGAAAACTTGACTTACTTTGACTGTGGTTGTAAACTTAATAATAAACTTAATTTAAACAGGAAAAAATGCTGGAAAACAGTGTTCTCTGGAACAGCTATCTGATTTTTCCTCCCTAATACACACAGTGCATGTACACTTTGTATGGTGTTATGCTTTTAACTTGGGTCTGTGAGCACAGAAGGATTGTTCCAAAGGTTTAAAGCCAATCAATACATAAAAGAAATAGCACTTTATACCAATAGCTGATAATGAACTTGTATGAATATCTAAGCACAAAGAAGTAAAATAAATTTAAAGTGTAACTCTTTTTAGACTGATATAGTTAGTAAGGCTGTGTTTGTTTTAAAAGGCGGGGAAAACCCAAACCTACAACAAATGACCCCCACTCTAAGCAAACAAACAAAAAAACCCCAAACAAAACCATAAACCACAAAGCATAATATTGAACTTTGTGTTCAGTAACTTATATGAGATTTTTTTAGATTTAAGCAGTCAGGTGGTTTAAGGGACAGATTTATTTTTGTAATGTGCTTTTGCTCCCATAGAGGGTATTTAATGGATTTGAGGGGCTTGGGGAAATGCTTTTTCCCGCCTCTAGTAATTTGTTTCAGGAATTGCAGGAATTAGAATTCAGTTCCTTAGTCTTTATTCATTAAAAAAAAAAAAAAAAAGATATAAATATGGGCTGAAGGAATCTAATTGTAGAAGAATTGTTTCTATTTTTTAACACTAGTCGGATTTTAGAACTGAGCATCTGGTTGCTTATCCTGAAGGTTCCTGTGAATGCTTCAGTGCATCACTACAGAATATTAGTTTAAGCTTTTAAAATACGTGTTTCCGTTCTGCTCACTGCGATATTTTTGGATATTTCTTGGGCACTGGGGGAGCAGTTCTTTGCTTTCCCGTCAACAATCAGTGCAATAAAGTGAAATTGCTTCAGTCTAATGAGATAATTTCTTTCAATGCAGACACTCACCTTCATTTCCAGAATTAGCCTCTTCTGCAAACTCCATTTACTGTGTAGCGTTGCAGTGCACCTGAAGTGTGGTTTAGCACATCAAAATACGTTTATTATAAGATTTATTTAAAATTAATCTGTAAAAAAAAAAAAGAGAGAGAGATGCCAGGTGTGAACATTTTTGGTACCCATTTAATATTCTCTGTTTTGAAGATTGGAGGGAAGATGAGCTTTGTGGCATGTCCTGCAAGGAAGGAAACCCGGGAGGGGATGCCCAAGGCCAGCCCCTCGCAGTACAGGCTTTATCTGCCCACTAAAGGGCAGCTTTTCTTCCTCCTTTTTGTTCTTGCACTTCTTACCCAATGAAACGGTCTCAGCCCGTCTTTTGACATAATCTCAGCCTCCGTGGTGTGTCTTTTGTTCCCCTCACGAATTGGAGCTGTGGGAAATCTAAAGAAAGGCAGAACCTGTCACAATAGTGGGAATCGTTGGAATCCAGCTCTGTTCAGCCCTGGGGGGGTTTCTCAGGAGGACTTTTCAGCACAGTCGGTTTGCAGATGTTGGAACATTATCTGATGGTTTTAATTTTATAACCATGACTGAATTTGCTTTACTCACATTGCTGCCTGCTTTGCTCTGCTCAACTCCTTCCCAAATAACGACCTAACTTGGAGTAATATTTATTTGAGAATTAGTTGCAACGGCTTTTGTGACAAGGAGCATCTTTGTACACCTGTACCAGAAGGGTTCATGCCACTTAAAATTGTTGGCTGTTCGAGCATTGTGTTTTTGGCAATGTAATATTTACCAAAAGGAGTTAACTGATTAATTGTTAAATACAATCCCTTCTTGACTAATTTTTCTTCAGAGTAAACAAACAAAACCAAACAATGCTTAGTGTTTGCTTTTCAGCACTCATTGTCATATTTTTGCATGTATTTGTATGCAAACAATTTATATGCAGATAATTTATATTTATATGCAGATACTAATTCTGCACAGGATTCTGCCTGGGATTTGTTTAATTTGTGAAAAGCCTTGCCACAGAGAGTGTATGTGTTTGTGATTTGACCTTTCACAATGCCAAATTGCGAGAACTTTGCCATCTCTTGTGGACACTTTTATCTTCTGCCTCTAGTATACTTAAAGCTGTGCTAGTTGATTACAGTTCTTTTTTTCTGCATTACGTTGTTCTGCCTGAACAAACACTTTGCTTTATCTCAGTTCGAGGCCTGGCTGATATTTTTCCTTTTCAGGGCTGGCTGTAGCATCCTATGAATGGCACTGCACACAATGGTTTTGTCTCTTGCTGGCAGGAAGAATGAATCCTTTTGTTCACTCATCACACTACTGACCTGGGGGCTGGGGGGTTTTTTTTGAGGGTCAACATACAAACCTGTGGAATTTCCAAATGTTGTTTGCCGTAGATAGGGAAGTGAAAAGAGTGAAGAGTTGGGATGAAGTAACTTGCCTTGCTGGAACAAGCTTTTGAGCGGTGAAAGAGTGTTGGACTGATCTTGGGTAAAACTGCCCAGCGTTTGGCTGGGCTGGTTTTAACGTCAGTAATTCCTTGACCCAGTTCTTTTCACTTAAACAAATCCATGTAATTCTTGTGATCTGCAGAAATAAAATACCCTGTGTTTTGAGAAGAGTTGGAGTTGAAGCTGATTATTTACAACTTTGGCCAATGCTTCAGTTGATGATTTAGCTGTTTGCCATTGTAGAAGTTACGTGGTACTGTATTTGGGGGGAAAAACATGGCAAAATTGTGTTTTTTTTAAGAGTGTCTGTGAAAACTAATTTAATCTGAAATAAGGAGACATTTTTGTCTTGGACTCTGGTTTGTATTCAATCTCTGTAAAACTTTTGTTTGCTATTGATTAGCTACACTGTAAATCAATAACTGCTATTTAAAGCCATGGAATTGACTGTTTGCAATCATGTGAAATGAGGAATTATTAGATACTGTGTGTGCTCCACTGTTTATTTATTAGAGCACAGTGTATGGATGTTTGAACCTATAATTTCACCACTTCCCTGCTGATTTTTCAGAGGGAAATAAATTGTGTGGCATCTGAAATGGCTGCTGACACCCTGTCTCCCTCTCAAACAGGAAGGAGCGTCCGATATCTCTGGGCATCTTCCCGTTACCTCCAGGAGATGCCCTTCTCACACCTGAGGCTCAGAGAGAAGCAGCAGAAACACCTGCATCAGAGCACTGGAAATTCCACGAGCTGAGCCAGCCACGGTCCCACACCAGCCTGAAGGTGAGCACAGCTTGGCTGCCCTCTTGCCGGGAGAAACTCTCACAGCACATCCTTGGCAGGATGAAAAAAAACAAAACCAAAACAAACTGAAAGGGAGGAGGGAACCCCTAAATCTTCTTTGTACAAGCCAGATGTGTTGCTTACTCGAATGGACTTTGAGGGAACTTTCTTACTGGAATAAACAGAATTTGGGTTGCATTTTCTGAATGAGTGGTTAATACACGTTAGGTCTGATCTTACTCCCAGCAGGGGGTCTTTTCTTTCTGACTGAGGACCCTTTCCAAAGGTTCCAACTTGGTTTTGCACACTAGGTGTGTAACTAGGTAGTGTAAACAGGATTAACACTGCTTTAGAAGCGAAGCTTTGGTTGCTCCATGGGCCGTGCTCTGCCTGCTGCCAGGTGTAAGGTGTAGGGAGGCCACGGAGTTGGGAATGACTGAACTTTCCTGGACTATCCTGTTATTATGAATTCCCTTACATGTAGCCTGGCTAGAATTCCTGCAATTGTTCTGTGTTCCAACAGTGAGAGGGTGGCACAGAACAAGCTGCAGGAATGGGGGAGTGGTGTTGGAGTGTGATGAGTCTGGCAGTCAGGACTCGGCTGCGCTCACAGCACAGCAGGAGGGGCATCTGCAGGGTGAAGAACTCCAGAATGTGTAAATCCTCCCTGTGTGCTTCTTGATGAGTTTTTTTGGAATACTATGGAAGTACTGTTATTTCTAGAAAGGCATGCAACTGGGGGAATTTCCTCCTAAGTGAATTTAATAACTACCTAGCAAGGGAATATTTAACTGATAAGAACTAAAAAAGCTATTCAGAAGTAATAGGAACCCCCCTTTTTTTTTTTTCCCCTCTAGAGGTCATGTGGACATAATGGGAAGTGTAAATAATGGTTAATTGTAAACATATCAAAGTAACAACATGAGTTTGATTCTAAAAATTTGTCACTTAAAAATAATCCTAGCCATGAGTTTGGGTCTTGAATTTGTGCTATTCCCTTCATGCATGAACATTTCATTAATGGTCATATATTCCTCTATAAATATCACCAAGAATGGGTGTCAGGGAGAAACCCAGGAGAAAAAAACCTGAGTGTTCTGTAGCTTGTACAGCAGTGACATTGCTGGGTATCACTGTAAGATGACACACAATTATCTACCAGTCATTTTCTTCTGCTCTTTTCTGCACAACATTGCAGGCGAGTTACTCCTTCAGGTTTAATTATTGAATTTTTAAGCTATTTTTTCCTTTTTTTTTTTTTTCTAAGGAAAAGTCTTTTAGAAACATGGCCAAAAAAAGTCAAATATACTAAGTCAACACAGCACTGACTTTCCAATGTTTAGGCTTTGAGATATTTTGATTAATTCAGTGCCACTTAATGGTATTGCTTTTCATTTTCTTCTAGATTAAACGTTCATGATAGTTTAATCCCTGCAGTTTCCAAGAGTAATCTGAAAAAATACCGTAGATAAATAAAGTCAGAAATATCAAATAGATGAGATTATTTGAAATTCCCTTAAGGAAAGGACCATTCTCTTCATTGTTTTTATTCACTGTTTTTTCTTGTGCTATCAAGCTGTTTTTCTTGAGCTTTGTGTGTGAATGTCAGTGATCAGTCTGTGCTGCATCAGTCAGTGGATGCTTTTGGAATACAAAGATGTAGAAATGTTTGAACAGAGCCAAGAGCTCTGTTGAGGTTTTATTCCTGGTTTGTGTGAACTGTGGATCCCCTCGGTAAGGGGCACCACTTCCTCCCTTCTGTATCTGCTCGCTGAACTATGAATCATTACCCAGTGGCTGAACTTCACCAATTCAAAAGGCAATTGGGTAACTTGCGTAGCTTTCTTCCCCTTTTCTTTTATTCCTCTGGAGGCATCTGTTAGTTGACTGTATTTCTGAATACTTTTGTCGGAATATCAAATATTAATAGTTGGTTATCCTGCAGTTTACTAACAAAGGAGGAGAACTGTCGGTAATTGATAGGCAGGTGTTGAAAGTGCTGAATTGTGTTTCTAGGGCTGGTAAATTCCATGTGGGAGTGTAGCTATAGGATGCAAGCTTTACATATACAGAAATGGGTGTTTTCCTCCCAAATTAAAATCTTATCTTTCGAGGAAGCACTGAAAGTAAAAATTTAGAAGTTACAATTCCTAGTAATCTTACGCTAAGTGCAAATGAGGGAATGTGTATCTATATACAGATCTCTTTTGTGTTTTTTTTTTTAAATAACCTTAAAATTTGGTTTCACTTCCTTCTCAGAGAGGGATACTAGCAGCATGCGGATTTGTGCTTTACAAAATCTGGTTGCTTCATTCTTGACAAGTTTGGGTATCCTGCAATAACACTTTAAATGTCACAGACTTCCAGGGCTTTGCTTTCACCTCTGATTCCCTCTGATTTTAGAAAACCCTAAAATATCTTCTTATCAAAACTTACCGTCCTGCCTTCATTTTGCACACACCAGCTTCAGGTTTCATCTTTATTTTCCCCAGCAAGACTCCTTTAACATTGTGAGCTAGAAAATATTGGCTTAAACAGACCAATTTGTTTTTATGTCTGCAGTGAGCTGTTCACTGTCATGTGCTGTTTAAGTCACCCTCAAATCATCTGGATGCTGGTGTGGGTCTGGCCATGAATGAGGGGTAAAATGTGAATGAAGGAGATGAGAGAAGGTCTAGAAAAGGGGCTGTTGGTTTACTCAGGTAGTGGCCTCTAATTGTATCAAACAGGGTCTAGCTTGTCCTCCCACCCAGTGTCTATTGTAGCTCTGAGTAATGGTCATAATCCTGAGTCCAGCAGCTGGATTAATTCCTGAATAAATGCCACACCTGTGGGCCTTGATACAGTCTCACTCTAAAGGCAGTTGTTGCCAGGAATCAGCTTCTAAGAAGGAACTATTTACTGATGTTCCATAGTGGATCTGAAATCTAACTGGACAGGCAGTCACTGCGGTTCCATGTCTCATTCCCAGTGTCATTCAGGGCTTGCAGTTCAGACTTTAAAGCACGTAAAAACAGTGTCAGTGAAGTGCTTGCAGATATCCCTGGAAGTGTCCAAGGCCAGGTTGGACGGGGCTTGGAGCAACCTGGCCTAGTGGAAGGTGTCCCTGCCCATGGAACTGGGTGGTCTTCAAGGTCCCTGTGATTATGATTCTGTGAGATCTTTTGTATCAGTTAAATCCATGTTCTGCATCAGTGCTCTGATCTCTGCTTTTTAAGAGGATGTTTCGAGATCCCATGTGCATTTTGAACAATTAGTTTTATAACGGCTTTGGGAAGATTCAGCAGTTCATTGTGCAGCTATAGAAGGATTATTAGTGTGGGAATGTTGCTTATTGTCTGGAAAGCTTAACAAAAAGCACCCTGAAATTGTGACTATAATTATCACCTGAGATCAAACATTGCTATGAAAAATAAAGGTATTCTTTATGCAACTGTAGCTGCCTTAAGAGAAGTGAAACAGCTGTAGTCTAAAGATGACTGTACTGGCCTAAAGTATTATTTATGTTCCTGTTTCTTTTCATTTGCGTAATTTTCAGTAAAATACAGTAATTTTGGTTTCTGATCTTTGGTTTATATGCCCAACTCTTCCCATAACACCTTAATTTGTTCATTTTTTTAATGGTAACTGTACAATTTTAGGATGAGCTCTCTGATGTCAGCCAGGCAGGCTCCAAATGTACTACTCCAGCATCCACAGCTGCTTCAGATGTGCCTGTGCTGCCTGCTGAAACTCCTCAGAAGGAAAATGTTGAAGGGCTTGCAAAGGACACAGAGATGTCGAATGACAAGGTGGACATAAGCAAGAATATTGAAGTACAGGCAGCTCAAGAGACAAGAAATGTGTCCACTGGTGAGCTGCTTTAAATTCTTAGTGCATGGTTACTATATATTAATCATGGTTACTCATGATTAATAGTTATTAAATATCTCATTGTGCCACAAAGGAGAAACATTGGGGTTTTTTTACTCTGTATTTTAAGGAGCACAAAGTATTGATAAGAGAGAGGTCTGTTGTTTATCAGTGGCTTCAGTCCCTTTTTCCTTAGAATCAGAATTATTTATGACATTTCCTTGGAATGGCACTTAGCTAGACACAAAAAGTCGAGAGATGATAGACATCTTGGTTCCACTTGCAGAAATATGGGAAATAACTACTGTTGGATGCCTTATGTTAAATTCAGGAGAGACTTAGAAATTCCAGTGTCTGCAATAGAGTACAAAATCTGGAGGTTTTCTCATTTATTACCTTGATAAGTTTTTGATCAGAAGTCTACTAAGTTGGTGATTGATTGATTAATGTAGTTAATGTCGTGGTGTTGTTATGGAGATGTACCACTTGCTTTGCCTTAGGGGGAAATGAAAATGAAGAAAAATCTGAAGTTCAGGCAATCATTGAGTCAACTCCAGAGTTGGATATGGATAAAGATCTCAGTGGATATAAGGGTTCCAGGTAAGTTGTGTGTTGTGATTTGAGTAAGAAGACAAATTTTAGAGTGTACTGTGTTTCAGTTTGGAACTTGGAACTTGTTAAGAAATTATGCCAGACTAAGATCCTGCATTATGTAATGAATCTTCTACTTCTGTGACCTTATTTCCACAAATTCCTCAGGAGGTTTTAAGTGCAACAAAAGTTCTTTATTCTATTGTTAAACCTGATGAATGTTCAGCGTATTTCATGCTGTAGCAGACTTCAGGGTACTTAAATATTCTTTACCTATTTCCAAGCAAAGGGTCTGTACCAAAGGCCTTTTTTTCCTAGATGAAGATTTCAAAGTACTAGCAGTTTCCAAACTGGACCCTTCTGCCTTCACCTGTATCTTTAAAATCTGGATTTATGACTGGCTTTGCAAATATTACAGAATTCATTTATCAGAGTCTGGTGGTGGAATCCCAGTTTTGACAGAACTTGTGTCTAGTCTGCTCCCTTTCAGGTTTTTGCTTGTGAAGGGTAACATTTCTTTCTAAAGGTCTGTAGCACCATAAAAATAAACAGATGCTGATTTAGTAGCTGGGGATGCCTGATCTTTGAGGCAAGCCCTAAACAATTCAGGGGGTAGTCACAAATCCTCCAAATACATTTTGTGTCTGTGTTTTTCATTCTTGTGATGAAATAGAAAAAATTACCTTGTGCAGTGAATGTTAATGGTGTAAGAGCTTTGTGTGAAAGGAGCCACTTCTCTGGGCAGAGGAATATTTTGATCTTTGACTCTTGTGTTCTCTTGCATTCATGTTATATTAAATGACTTCCAGTTTGGCTGAGCTGTCTGTTCTTCAGGCATTTGGACTAAGTCCTGATGGGGCTGAATTTCTACAGGCCAAAACTTGATATGCTTTAATTTATTAAAATCCTGACCAGCTGAATATGAGCACCTATGCCAAGTTTTGGATTTTGATGCCAACGTAGTATTTGAAAATAGAATCTAGGACTTGTAAGGCAACTGAAAGCTGCTGAGAATTTTACTTCTGGGTTCTGGTAGGGGTAACAAATGAACTACTGGTAAAGATGCAGAGAAAACTCTCTCCGTTGTGGTTGTGGGAATGTTTTCTGTCTGCTTTTTCACGCCTTGTTTGCTTCCCTGAGCAGCACTCCCACCAAAGGCATCGAGAACAAAGCGTTTGACCGCAACACAGAGTCACTCTTTGAAGAGCTGTCATCTGCTGGTTCTGGCCTAATTGGAGATGTGGATGAAGGTGCAGATTTGCTGGGTAAGGAAGGTTATTTAAAGATGCCGTGTGCAGGAATTTTCCTTGTTAGTGGAGTGCTTAATTATTCTTGCTGGATTTATTGTTAGGCTTCATTTGCATTAAAATCGTTTGAGCAGCATCCTGAGGTAGTCGTTGGAATTCAAACGGGAGAAAGTGTTCTTTCTTTCAATATAAAGATGTCAGCTTTAATCTTTTGGGGCATTTCTTAACACTATTCCCTATTTCATTTCTCCCTACATGTTCTCTAACACAAGGATTTTATCTCAAGGATTTTTGCCTTGAACTAGTTTTAGGTAGTTTAATTCAGATTGTGCCTGATCTGTCATGGCCTGGCTTTATCACCTCTTTAGGGATTTTAATTTGAAAGAGAATTGCAGCAAAATGCAATGGTGGTAATTTGAGAGTCAAACCATTAATTGAAAGGGGAGGGGAAACCCACATTTCTCTTCACCATCCAAGCAGCTTTCTGTTACTTCTGTGCTGACTGAACAAAGTGTAAGTTTGGGGAACATGAGTTGATCAAGAGCAAAAAGGTCATGAGAAGAATGATCTTTCCACAAGCAACATAAGATATTTTTGACCATATCATTGTTCAGGCCTCATTTCGAAATAATGCAAGCTGGTACTGTGGAATGTATAAAATGCAGATGCTGCTCTTGGTTGTTTTAGAAATGGGTTGTGTAGAGACAATCAGCAGCTTGTTTGCTTCTGTCCTCTGACCCAGCAAAAATACAGATTGTTAGCACTGGTTAGAACTCCTGTGTTGCAATCTGCATTTCTGGTTGTTCAGTGTCTCACCAGAAACGTGTTTTACATCAGGCAGGTGACATTTCTGCCAAGTGTTACTCACTGGGAGTAATGGGCCTGTCTCCAGTCTGAGATGGCTTTTCTTTGTTGTCACTCTGCTGAGCAGTGAGGATCTCCACATCCTTACTGGAACACACTTCATCCAAAACTCTTGGATGTCACTCCATTGTCACAGGGACAACTAATCACACATTCTGCATGCAAAAATACAGATACTGGAGAAATAATAACATAGAGCAACTTCCATACCTTAGATGATGTGATAAATGGATTAAACCAATCAAATTACTGTCAGGCTGTCCTGATCACAGTGCTTTGTTTTCCGTGGGCCAAAAATAATAACTTTGTATTAACTTATCAAACATTTGTCACTGACTTTATCACCATTTTCTGTAAAACTACTACTGGAAACAACCAGCGTGTGCAAACTAAGCACAGGATTATACCAGAGTTTGTTATGCAGAATGTGCTGGTCTCAAATTTTTACTCTAGAATTGTCATTTCACTTTGGGGACAATCATAGTCCAAACAGTGGCTGAAAATCCACATCTGCATCCAGGATAGTTGGTGGTTTTCAAGCTTTTGGATCTGTTCTGAGTGAGCATTAAACTTCAGTTTGGAGTTGTGTCAAAGCAGTTAATTGGGATTCTCTAATCTGTTTTCTCTTGGGCTGCATACCCAGGGGAATATTCTGGTGTGTATGCTTCTTTTTTAAAAAAATCTTTGAAATCTGTTGCTTCTCCAGTCAGGTGTTCTTGGCTGCTGCTCTCATAAAATACATTTCTCTGCTTTTTTTTTTCCCCTTGCTTGGTAACTTTTTTTTTTTTTTTTTGGCCTTTGCACTCTGGCTTTCTAATTTTTGTTCTTGCATTATAAAGGATCCCGAAACCTGTTGGAAATGAGCCTACCTACTTTTATCTGTGAATACTGAAAATGTTTAAAAAGCAATAGCTATTTGAACAAAAGCTCACTATGGCTGCAGTGTAGGGGATTTCTCCAGATATTCATGAAGTTAACAATAGCTGATCTAAGTTGCTTCACTATTAAATGTCACTTTTAATCCAAAACCCAGAGAGGGAAATTTCAAGAGGCAACTTTGACTTGCATGTCTATTTATAGATACCTTTTTTTCTTTGTTATCCAAATATCTTTTAAGTCTTCTGTTACCAAAGTTTCTTAGATTGTGTTCATAAAGTATTTTAAAAGGCCCCCACCATTAAGATACCTTTCTCATTCATTATGTTAGTCTTGAATTAACATAATTTCTGCTGTTATCACTGTAGTAATTATTTTGCTGTGCAAGATGCAAAATAATTATTCTCTCCTGAAAGTTTCTCTCTAAAATCCTACAAATTATATTAGGTGTGCCAAAAATAGGATAAGAAATTAATATTCAGAAATTTAAGTAATGTTGAAGTAGCTACATAAAAAGATAGGTTCACTTTTTTTCCATAGTAGTATATTAATTGGAAATGTTTCCTGACTGGCTTAGCGTTTCTTCCAAGTACTGAGCTTCTAAATTATTTCACAGAAAATGAGAGACTTTATTACTGATTTTTATAAGAGGTCCTAACCAGTAGAAATGGTTGTGACAGACTTAATTTCTTCAACATCTGTCCTTCGTGTAAATCCTGCTTCTAATCACATCACATTCCACTTCAGACTTTTGGTGGTGGCTTTGTTTTAATTCGCTCTTACTTCATAAGTCTAAATCTTTTATTGCTCTTCGCTCATACTACACCTTACATGAAATGTTTCTTGTTCTTGTTTTTGCTCTACATGGAATGCATGGGCATTAAAGACCATAATTTCTTTGGTAAGGTATCATTTGCTCTGGGGAAATCTGCAGGGCTTTCACAATCTGAGCTTTTATTCAGCATGTCTTGTGTCTGTAACTGATATACTTGTGTATCCAACGTGGTATAAAAGACAGCTGAGCATTTTAAACTTACTGTTTTGTGGACTAATACTTCTGCAATATGTGCTATGTTTGTTTTTTTACTTACTAGTATTGTAACATCTCCAAAATATAGAGGGCAGGTGGAGGCAGCACTGGTCACTAGCCAGGGATGCCTTTAATTGAAGTCAAATTGGGAGTAGGTGGAGGGGAAAGCTAATTATAGAAGGTAGGTTGGACCTGAAACTTCAGATAGCTCACAGTTCTCCTGACAAGTTTGTCATACTTAAAATTGAGCTGGCTTTAGACAGTGGCAAAACATAAGTTTTGTGAAAACATCCATTTTATCTGCTAATTTCATGTGTTTGTTTCCTTTGGAAAGGAATGGGACGAGAGGTTGAAAACCTTATTTTGGAAAACACTCAGCTGTTGGAGACAAAGTAAGTGAGACTGTTTATGTAAAAACACTGATTTTGTTATTTCATTATATCTTCATACACAGTAAAAATTATAAAAATATGCTTTCAGTTCCAAGTGCAGTGCTGGTATAAGTGTCTTGAATTTGAAGGTGTATTTGGCTAAATGTATAGCTGAGTTGGTATTCCTCTAGAAATTAAGGACCTAAGAAGCAAAAGCTGCTTTTATCTTTGTAAGGCTACAAGAAATGCAGTGCTCTGTCCTAATGAGATCATCTCCCTGTCAGAAGAGCTGTAAGTGCAGAGGCAAATCCATTGGAGCACTGTTGAGGAGTTTATTCCAAACAAACTGATTTATCAATACTTTTTTCTAATACAGGGGTGTGAATGTGTTTAAACATTTACAATTTGACAGGGGGCAGGGTTTGATCTCTTAGAAAGCTGTATTTTTTTGCAGCAGCTTTTATGAAGTGTGTAGGTCTTCAGGAATAAAATCAGGCTTGAAGCTGAACCATGAGCCCATGATCATCCTTGTAATGGTGTATTTTCCATGTTTGTGTAGAAATGCACTGAATGTAGTGAAGAATGATTTGATAGCAAAGGTGGATGAATTGACCTGTGAGAAGGATGTACTACAAGGTGAATTGGAGGCTGTAAAACAAGCAAAACAAAAGCTTGAAGAGAAGAACAAGGAACTGGAAGAAGAGCTGAGAAAGTAAGTTTAATTCCATGGTTGTGAAAAAGAAAGGAGAGAACCCGACTGTGATATTTAATGCAGCTGTTTTTTATTTTGTATTTAGAGCTCGTGCAGAAGCAGAGGAAGCAAGACAGAAAGCTAAAGAGGATGATGATGTAGGTGTATGTGTGTGTGTGTGTGTTTTCTTGTGTGTGTAATTCACAGTGGAACGTTAAAAATCCACATGTTTAGTGAGTGCTACTAAGCTTTACTGCTTAATAAGTAGTGGTAAAGTTCCTCCATGAATAGAAAAGACAGAAGGTCTAAAGAGCACAAGTAAACTTTAACTGACAGTGATCAGTTTTCCTTCTTTCCTCTCTGCCCATTATTGTGTCACATTCAGATTATATCAGATACAAAGGATGGGAGGAGAGGAAGACAAAATTGAGTTAGTTTTACAAAGCCCCAGATGGTCTGGAATCTGGAATTGTGGGAAGGCAGAGGGTGACTCTGCAAGGCCCTGCTTGTGCTCCCTTGTTCCTCCCATGTTTGCTTTGCTGTGTGCCCAGAGCGATGTCCCCACGGCGCAGCGGAAGCGTTTCACCCGCGTGGAGATGGCCCGTGTCCTGATGGAGAGGAACCAGTACAAGGAGAGGCTGATGGAGCTCCAGGAAGCTGTGCGATGGACTGAGATGATCAGGTGAAAGGCTCTTGTAAAGTCTTGGGCTGAGCCCCTTGGATTTTACAACCTCCTCGTTTTTAGCTGCAGGGTGATCTGGTCAGGAGAGTTAATTGCCTTCTGCTTTGTCTCCCTCATGCCCGTGAATAACTTTGTTTTTTAAATTGTGGGCATATAACTTGTCAAAATGGGTTCCTGGTGAGAGCTCAGTGAAAACTTGTTACTTCTTATGATGCAAAGTAAGCATCCTTTGAAGAAATGTGTGTATTTTGGAGCAGTTACAAAAGCTGATAATTTTAAATACCCCTACCAAACCAGAGTCGAGTGGTGCTGCCTGCTGGCCACGTACAGCAATGGCACTTAATTGTTCCCATTGTCCTCCTATCTGTGAGCCTTTGTAAAAATGCATATTCCCATCAGCCATGGCTTGTTTTTCTATAGCTATTGTCTGCTGTAAAATCCCTCTCCTATCTCTGTTAATGCATCTATGACTTCAGGAACACTTACTTTATCCCTTACTTACTGATATGTTGAAGAATTAGAGGCTTTAAAACAAAAAGCAATGGTTAAAATATTAAAAAATGTGAGGCAGAAGAATTTAAAGGGTTTGCTGCTTTCTTTTAGCTGTTTTCATTGCAAAGTGTTACACAGGTTTGTCTCTTCTGTCTGGAAAGCACTCCTTAAACACAACTGGTGTTTGGGATGCAAAGAAATGTGGATGTAGTATATTATGTAGTCTCAGTTTATCTAGTGGGAATGTCAGTGTCGTGCTCTGGTCAGAAAAGAAGTGGCAACGTGAAGAAACCGGCTTTGTTACCTGTTATCCTTTTCTTTAAAAATAAGAGTTACACACTGTTCCTTTCCCTTTTTTAATTGGTGCTGACTCAGTAAACTTGGAATTTATTTCTTGTAGAGCATCAAGAGAAAATCCAGCCATGCAAGAGAAGAAGAGATCGAGCATTTGGCAGTTGTAAGTATCGAAACACAACTCTCTGGCAAAAATAAATAAAAGATCCTAACCAATTAACTGGCACATTTGTGAATGTTAGCTAATTATCCTTTAAGATGTCTTAACTGTTCTCCTCTTGTTACCCAGTGTGCCAGCTTGGTAAGACTGGTCTAGGAGACAAAATGTATCGTAAACTGCATCACATAGTGAATGGTTGTGCACTTTGTGAAATTAAATGCCAAAGTGTTTGATTTTTTGAATTCTTTTTTCTAGTTGAATATGCACCAGGACTCTTGTCCTGAACATTTTTCTGGACTCTTTTTTTATGATGAATAGTAGAAACCTGAATAGCATGTGTGGATTGCATTTATTTCAGCTTCCTTTTCCTCTGTGAAGTACAGCTCAGTGATTGTTACATTGTCCTTGCTAACTTCAACTTCTTTAAATCTAAACCATTGCTTTTCACAACAAGATATTTGTAAAGTAATCATTTTAATGTTGTGGTTTGCTGATAACTCTCTATCTTTTTGCCCAGAAAGCGGTGGGGTTTTTAAAGTGCTCTCTGCATGAACTAATGTGCTTCATAAACTTGCTTTCCAGGTGTGATGTTGACATCCTAATATCTGTTGGTTCCCTGTAGATGTTAATTCAAGATGAAACTCCCATTAAATTTGATGAACAAATGGGATAATAATTCTTTTAAGGATTTTTCTTACTGACATGAATTTCTGTGCTTTGAGGGTGTTGCTGAGCGTGTGGTGGCTGCTGCTATGTTGGGCTCCAGTTTCTTAGTTTAACTGTCTTGAGCAGGCTGGCATATGCACTGTTTTGCCTGCACAGTCAAATCTGGATATATCTGACAAATCTTGTCTCTTTTTTTTTTTCCCTTTCTTCTAGTTTTAGCAGGCTCTTCAGTTCCTCCAGCAATACAGCAAAGAAACCAGAACCTCCTGTCAACGTTAAATACAATGCTCCAACCTCACACATTACTCCGTCAGTCAAGAAAAGAAGCAGCACCTTATCTCAATTACCCAGTGACAAATCTAAAGCCTTTGAATTCCTCAGTGAAGAGTAAGACATTTTAGTTTTATAATACTAGATATGCTCTATCAAGTGTTTACTCTTTTAATCCTCTGAGATTTACCATGCTGCTAAGTGTAGTGTTCTCCTGAAGTGAGTGTTGATACATAAGAACTCAAGATAGAGCAGGCTGAAACGTGCAGCAGTGGGTGAGTACTCAGGATACCTGACAGTAATATTCTACTTGGTAAATATCACTGTCTTTTCTTAAAAGTGCATTTAGGCACAGGAGGCAGCACTAAGTACACTTCTATATGCAAGTTTTGTAGCTAAGCAATAACTGTACAGGTACTTCAGTGGAAAATAACATGAGTCAGCCTAACAAGTATCTGTAAATACTTTTTTCTCCTGTGCTTCTCTTTGACAATATATTCTTTTGATGTACAACTTCTAAAGCTTCTAGTAGAGGTACATAACCCAAGTTAATTTTCTGTAAGGATGCTGGCAACAGACTTTCTGGTTGTGCCTTTCAGCAGTCCCTTAGAAACAGCCCACAGGAAACCTGGGAGTGTTTCTGGTGACCCAATTCCACAGAGATCTTGGTTATTGAGTTTAACATCAACTCCCATTGCACAAAGAGTTCTAAAGAGGTTTTTCAATAATGTTTCTTCTCCAGAACTGAAGCCAGTTTAGCCTCACGCAGGGAGCAGAAGAGGGAGCAGTATCGCCAGGTGAAAGCTCATGTTCAGAAGGAGGATGGCAGGGTGCAAGCATTTGGCTGGAGTCTACCTCAGAAGTACAAACAGGTATCATGTTTTCATGTGTAATGGTGACAACTTCATGGTTTGGGACATTTGAATGGAACATGACTTCACAGCTTGTGTTTGAGTGATTCCAGTGTTTTTTTGTTGAACTTTTGTAGTAAAGAATCTTTCGAAGGGAACAAGGCAAAACTCCTAATCTTGTTTAATAAAGTCTGAGCAACTGAAAGACTGTAAAAAAACTTTTCCATTCTGTTTTGTTTTGCTTTTTTAACCTAGGTGGCAAATGGTGGACAGGGTGAAAATAAGATGAAGAATTTGCCTGTGCCTGTTTACCTGAGACCTTTAGATGAGAAGGATACCTCTATGAAGGTAGGATATTTCCACTGGTGATAGAGAGACTTGCACAACCTATACCTTGAATATTTTTATCTTAGACTCAGGTATGTTCTTTTTGAAATCAAGTAGTTCCTTTTTAAAGCATAGTGAAGAAGAATTTAAACTTCAGTAGAAACGTACATGACTTTATTGAATTCCTTAAAATGGCCTGCAGTTATACAATAATGTTGATATTACTTAGCATATTTAACAATGATTGTGTCTTTTTTTTTTTTTTAGTTTAGAATTCAAGTGAAATATTTATTTTCCTTCCCAGCTGTGGTGTGCTGTAGGGGTGAACCTGTCAGGAGGGAAAACACGGGATGGTGGGTCTGTGGTTGGTGCCAGTGTGTTCTACAACGATGTGACTGGTGTGGATGCAGATGGCAACAAGCAGCAAACAGGATCTCAGAGTAGCTTAGATAAACTAGACCAGGAGCTCAAGGTAAGGTTCCTGTAAAGACATTATTCATAAATTTATGTAGTTAAACATCTTTACCATGTAGCTGTAGAGTAATGAAGTATTTTGTAATCAAGCTTATTGGTAACAAATATATTTTTCTTGGTAATCATCAACCCAAGATAGTTGGGTTACTGAATCCACCTACAAAAATTCTGTGATTCTTCCCTGTGTGCCAGCTTATTGGCAAATCCGAGTAGTAGATGAATTTTACATCAAATTGATGCATTGCTTATGCTAGTGCTGCCTCCTGTAAAAAACATTTATGACAAAACTGTTCATGTTCTGACTGCCATGACTGGAATTCAGGTTAAGGGTATAAAAACAAAGACTTAATTTTTAAGTGCTTTGGGACATCACATTAATCTGGGTCTACACTGAGTATGGCAAGCTGGTATGTCAGTAGTGTTCTTATTTCTAACTGTAGAATTTGCAGTATAATTATTTTCTATATGTTTTATGCAAATATGAAATATGAGGGAGGTTTATATTTCAAATGCATAGAGAACAAGTAGCTCCATGTAATTTTACAGTGGCACTGAAGATATTTAACTTAGCACATGTTTATGTATTCTTCTGTAGTTGAAAATGTAAGAACATGAAAGATTGAAGGTAATGGTTTTATTGTCCCCCTTCTTGTTGTTCATTTCTGTTCTGCCTTTTTTCTCCTTCAGGATCAGCAGAAGGAACTGAAACATCAGGAAGAATTATCCAGTCTAGTTTGGATCTGTACTAGCACACATTCTGCCACAAAAGTTATCATTATTGATGCAAATCAACCAGGAAATATTCTGGACAGTTTCATTGTTTGCAATTCTCATGTGCTTTGTATTGCCAGCGTGCCAGGTAAAGACTTGGGGATGTTTATCTCCTGCTTTTTTTATGTCTTACTCAGATTTTTCTTATGCTGGGTGAAAACCCAAAGATTTGTTAATTGGTGTGATAAAAATGCTGCTGCAACACAGCAATAGGAAGTGTTTAGTTGTGCAGAAAACTATTGCATTTTTACTTTACTGTTCCACTCTTTAGTTGGCTCTTGGCCTAAACCAACTCAAAGGTAGAGAGGTGTCAGCAGCCAAGAGTAACTGTTTTGTCTGATGTATTACAAATTGAGCAATGGTTCCAGTGCTTCATGGAACTGTGAACATCACAAAAAGAACAATGTGGTTTGCTTTTTTGATCTCTTCAGCCCCTTGAAGATAAGTAGCAAGTCTTGGAGCTTCCTGCAGAGGGAATCCTTGTTGCATTGAGAATATTATGAGTCTTAAAAGTATGAGGGGGGTTGTACAAGAGAAAAACAGCTTTTCTTCCAGAACAAAGGATCTGTTGCAGCTGAATTCTTTTTAAATATGTAGACAGGTATCCCTGCATATATACATTGTTATTAAATCTAATTTTAATGGAAAATGTAATTAAAGTTGAAATAAGCTGTTTGGAAAACTGCAGATTGAAGTATATTGTATGACAGTTCAAATGTGCGGCATATGTAGGCATTGCCTTTGTTTTGTGAGCTTTGTGACAATATCTTTTATATTTGTTGATCATGTTAAAATAAGCTTGTAGACAGGTACCTGCATGTTTGATGTCAGGTGCTGGAGAGTTCATTCAGTTTGAAGTTTAGATAGAAAAGTGACTGGGCTTTATCCCTATGAAAAACACACGGGTTTAATCTCTTCCAGGGGCCAGGGAAACAGACTATCCTGCAGGAGAAGAAGGATCTCAGGAAGCAGATCCCAGTCAGGTGGACAAGTCCTCTCTGTGTGGCAGCATGACCAGCAACAGCTCTGCTGAGACTGACAGCCTGCTGGGGGGCATCACCGTGGTGGGCTGCACTGCTGAGGGGCTCACGGGGGCACCTGCAGCTCAGGATGCCAACGGGGGCTCCCCAGTGGCAGAGAAACAGTCAGGTATGAAAATATCACAGCCCTGCCAGGGGTGGCCAAACACCTTCAGGTGTAACTGGAAATTACTGGTGAAACTGGATAATATAATAGTGTGTCTCTGTGGCCTGTGAGTCTGACATACTTTTAGTGTGTAAATGTAGCTGAAAACTCCGTGGAGGTGATAACTAACATTTGCTTCTTGCAAATGTTTTTGAGAGAACTCTCATGTGCACGGTTTAAGGAGAGCTTTTAATTTATTCAGTACTTGAAACACAGATCTTGCCAACAAATGACTGGAGAGAAGGTGAATAAATGCCTTGAATTTTGTCAAGTCTTACTAGAGATTTCAGTGAAGCTGCTTGTTTCGTAGACATTCTTACTGTTTTCTGTCATATGTCTTCAGAGCTGTATGGTGATGTGACTGGCAATGGATATGGGGTGATTGGATTTGTTCACTGCTGTTCTAGTTAATCACTTAAAGGACAATCTGTGCCATCAGTCACATCACTTTTTTATGCAGTTTAACCTGGGAAAGTTTAGGCATTTCTGATGTGATTTTCTAGTTAGATGAAATATAAAATCTGGATTATGACAGTCTGGTCACTTCAGTTTTAAGTATGAAGTTCTGGCTGTTTTAAATAATTGAGAATTCTGTCACAGTTGTTGAACATTTTTTTTTTCCCCCAATTTGTTTTGTTTACGTAGATATTGCAACGGAAAATAACTTAGGAGATGAGAACATTCCAACAGCAGAGGAGGCAACAGAAGCAACAGAAGTCAATGCAGGGACAGGAGAAGACACAGCTGATATTGCACAAACTGGAGTCTACACAGAGCATGTCTTTACAGATCCTTTGGGAGTGCAGCATACAACAGAGGCATCTCCAGTGTACCAGCCTAAGTACATAGTCTCAATCCTCATACCTCTTAAAATGTATTTAAAATGAAAACTATGACGTTTTTGGGAACATAGCATGGAGACAAAATGGCTACCTTTTGTTTTTCTTGTTAAGTGTGTTGAGATTTGTATAAGTAGTGTCTTGGTACAAGACACTCTATGCCTTGTGACTCTTCTACCATTCCTCAGATATCAACAATATTGACAGGCTTGAATGGAACCTGATTTTCCTTGTGTAAGAAAATGTCCACTTGAAGAAATTCATTGTTATTGTCATTTCATCTGTGTCATATTTTCATGCACAGTTATACCTTAAGTACTTCCAGAGCCAGTGTAGGAATTAGCAGCAATGAAGTAAATGCCTAGGTTATAGGCTGAGTAATCTGTGCACTCCATTAAATGTATCTTAACTGGGTTTTTTTTCTAGTACTGAGTCAGAGTTATATAAAGATGTTGCAGTTTTGCCAAATGAGCAAGATCTAGTGAGAGAAGAAGCACAGAAAATGAGTAGCCTTTTACCGACCATGTGGCTTGGAGCACAGAATGGATGGTAAGGAAGTGCTAATCTTGTTAAACTTATTTGCAGTAATTGCTTTAAACTTGCTTCTTGTGCCTACAGGCCTGATAACTGTCTCGAGTCAAGATTAAGGGCAGGAAGATCTCAAGAGAGCCAAAACCTCACAAGCTTTGCTGTATTTAGGCATTATAGAATTCAAAGAAAGCCTTGTAGGTGGTTAGGAAGCTCTTTTTCGTGGATAGCACTTTCATCTGCAGAAAAGTTTTGTGGGGTTTTTTTTGTAGTCAAAGAAATAGTTACGGTCTGATAATTCCATAACTTTCAGTATTTTGTTGTGCAAGAAAAATGTATTGAACTTTTTACTACAGATGGATCTGCAAAGAGGTTTGTAGTGCTTTAGGCCTTTGAAAAAACCACTCTGCTGCTCATGCAGTTCTTCCTTTCAGTCTGTACGTAGTTTCCAGTGGAAGATGAAAACTTATTTTCCCTTTGATTGTGGATTTCAGTTATAGGGGTTTTGCTTATGGTTGTTTTTGTCTGGTAGTGCTTTTAATCCCTCCTGATTTGTCTTTGCAGCCTGTATGTTCATTCGTCAGTGGCCCAGTGGAGGAAATGTGTTCATGCCATTAAACTTAAAGATTCTATTCTCAGTATTGTGTAAGTCCTGAAAGAATGTCATGTAAATCATAATGAATTTCTGTTAAAATACTGTCAAAGTAGTTTTATATTTCCTCCTCAGATATTGGGAATGTCAGTTGCCATAACTGCCTGCATGCTCTTTGAGGGACAGTGGAAAACATTCGGGGAGTAAGGAAAATAAAAAGGAACCTTGTATCTGTTGGAAATACGTAGCCCAAATGATGAGCTGTAGCTGTTTACTCAAAACAGTTACAGGTTGCTATCCTTGATGTTTTCTTCAGGCATTGTAGCTAGCTATATTTCAAGATTTTTGGACTGGATTTTGACACCTTGCTACATCCCTTTTCTTGAACTATATTGGAGAAATCAAAACAGTAGGGCTAACATGACTGTAAAAGTATGCTGTTTATACCTTACTTTAAACTTGCCCTTTGAGCAGTGCAGTCTAACAGTTTCTATTGTTGTGCCTCCTTTTTTCCCCAGACATGTAAAAGGAATAGTGTTGGTTGCACTGGCTGATGGAACATTGGCAATCTTTCACCGAGGAGTTGGTAAGCATTCTGTTAGATCTGGAAACCAGTGAAGCTGTAACAGTATTCAGGAAAGAAATGTGCCGTTTATGAGTAGTGTTTTGATAATGTATTCCCCAATGGGAATGTTTTTTACAGGTTGCCTTGAGAAATCTCTCTAGTTATTTCAGTTGGAGATTCAAGTACCATTTTTGCACTGTCCTGGTGCATTAATAGAATTTTTTCTTGCTCTGAAGTAGAGAATGGGATATATCTGAGATAAATAGTGAAAAGCCACTTGGAAAGTTCACTTTGATTATTATCTCTCTTACTTTTTCGTTATGCTCAGTAATTGTGTCTTCTGTTTAATTAGCGTTAATTGTCCCTGGCCAAGTCCTTCAATGAGAATTTTGTAAGCATCCCTTTCAGAATTTCTGCCCAAACCATTTATGAACAAGCTCCACAAATAGGACCTGGAGGGGAAAGTCTCATTATGAGTAACTGGAACTTATCTGTTGGCTTTTTTCCACAGCCTCTCTATTCATTTGCTCTTTACCTTGTGATGTTTAAATTCCTGTGCTCAGTATTTAAAAGAAATAAAAAGTTGCACAACACTAATGCAAATACTGGGGAAGATGCATCTGGGATGACGTTATGTTTTCAGTGGTTTTGTTTTGTTGATTTTTTTTAAGAACTCACTGTAGTGGCTTACAATCCTTAATGAATGTCAGGGATGATCTGTGGCTTAGCTCTGTCTACAGAAGAATTTTTTTGGTGTTGAATGAGCAAATTTGGTAGGCTTTTAGTAGATTTCAGGGGCCTTTTTCTATGATCCTGCAGCACATTTAAAAATACCCCCTTGCTGCATTGGCCAATATTTCCACGTTCAGCCAAGGCAGCAAGTGCCTCAGGCTGTGTGTTGTCATGTATACTGGTGCCTGGCCAAACAGTCCATTTAGCACTGGGTGACTTGCTGTTTTAAAAAATGTTTTACTGTGTTTTGAACATGAATCGTTGTACCTCCTTATTTTAAAAAAGCAGCATTTGGGATACTGATAGTTCCTATAACTCACTGCTCTTAATGAGGAGCCAAGCCATGAATTTGTATTGACTTACCCAGATTATTACAGTGTTTTAAAAAAAATTAGATCCTGTGCTTTTAAATTGTTCTTGATCTCATAGGAACCAATGTTTAGTTTTGCTTTTTCTTTTCCTTTTCCTTCTGCTTTCCAAGATGGTCAGTGGGATTTGACAAACTATCACCTCTTAGACCTGGGCCGGCCCCACCACTCGATACGGTGCATGACAGTGGTACATGACAAAGTCTGGTGTGGCTACAGGAACAAAATCTACGTTGTTCAACCAAAGGCCATGAAAATAGAGGTAAGCTAAAATGGTGATTAGAATAATTAAATGATGCTCTAAAGCCACAGCTCACACTGCAGAGTAACTCCAGAGAACACCTATTTTGTTCATCAGTACAGAAAGAAGCAACCAAACAAATTTGTTTTGGGAAATACTGTGACAATTTCTAAAGATGTTTTCACTTTTTTTTGGAAGACCTTAGGCCACGATGAGACAGTTTTCACTTACTAAAACCAATTTTTGAGTGGTTTAGTTCTTCACCTCTAGCTGGCCAGGAACTGGAAGTGTCCTTGCACTGAGCTTGTAAGACAAGCTCCCAACTTATACTCTTTTATGCCTCTTTTTATTCTTCACCTACCTGTAAACTTCTCTATAATCTGTCTTTGCATACATACTTCAGGGGTTTGTAAGTGTTAATCTTGAGTGTGCTCTCCCTGCAGTTAGAGTAATTTGTTTATGTAACGTATGTAATGTTCTACAGTTTTATCTGTACCTGACATCTCGAGTGCAGAAGGTGGCTGGGGTTTCTGCAAGCCTTTAGCAATATTAATGTTTCAGCTTCTCCTAATTGGCCTGAGACATGATCCAGATCTTTTGAGGTTGACTGCTCAGCAGTTCTGAAAATAATAACCACCCAATTAATAAGCTGTTTTTGTGAAGGCTGTATTTATATGGAAAAAGTGAAATGAAGTTCATGCAACAGGGGCATTCATTGACTGTTTTGCTGGTGAATAGTGTGTATTTTGTAGGGGTGGCTTTGTATGCAAGAGTCAATCATGGCAGAACTAGGAAGAGAAGCACTTTTTGGGCACATGCATCTTGTGCTGTGACAGCAGAACCTCAGACCAAAAAGGCTTCAGGTTGAAGAGAGACAGAAACCAGAGCAGGCTGGGATGTGATGTGTAAATGAAGACACAGTAAGAAACTACAGCTTTAAGATCAAACTCAGGGAGAGGAATCAGCAATTTTACTATTACTTTACCAGCACCATATGGTAGTTGTAACTAAGCTAAACATTATCTTGTGATCTTGCAGATCAGAGGGTTGTGGTTGACTTAAGAAAAGTGCCGGTACAGACGGTCTGAGAGTAACAGAGAAATCTTTCTTACTCTTTCCCATGTTTTCATCTTTTCAATTTTAAACTCCAATGTTTCATAGAAGTCATTTGATGCCCACCCAAGGAGGGAGAGCCAAGTGAGGCAGCTGGCCTGGGTGGGTGACGGGGTCTGGGTGTCCATTCGCCTGGACTCCACCCTGCGCCTCTACCACGCGCACACCTATCAGCACCTGCAGGATGTGGACATTGAGCCCTATGTAAGCAAAATGCTAGGTAAGTTTATGAGAAAAACTGGTGTGTTCTTACACCTCTTGCTGTCTGGAGCAAGCAGTTCTCACTGGGTGGGTGGAAGGGCCAGTCAGATCAGTTTGTGAAACCTTGAGTGTGGAAGGAGAAGCCTAAATCGGTGTGTAAAGCGTGATGAGGATGATGGATCATCTGTTCCAGTCTCTTGATCTTACCTGATGTTTAAAGTGCCCTTGAAAACTCAGAACTCATGAGAGAGCTAGTGGTTGGGTTGGGCAGGCACCAACAAAGAAACTGAAAACTTTCTCTTTTTTACTGTACCAATACTTTTTTTTTTTTTTAACCTGACAATGGGAAGAATTCACTATTTGCCTGGAAAAAATGCCTCTTTCTTCAAGAAAAGGCAAAATAGCAGATTTTTGTCGCTATTGAGCCTAATAAGCTGTCTGATTTCTTTTTTTTTATTAATATCTATGTAAGAGCAGTTTGCCCACCTACATAACACAACAAATACAGGTAATTGGGTTCTGGGAAATCCTTCCCAAGTCACTGCTGTGCCATTGCATTAACTGGTCAGCCTTGTGCTCCCCTCATCCTGCTAATGGATGAGAATTAATTTTAATGGATGAGAAACCATTATCTTTCATCTGGAAACTCACTTTTTTTTATGTGTGTGTTTTTTTTTTTTGGTAAGGCCCAAAAGATTTTACTGTGCAGCATTATGGAGCTGTTGTACCTCTTTTGCTTTCTCATAGTTAATGTTAGACTCTTGCAGTATAGGTTCACAACTTAATTACAGTATTGTAGACTTTAAGGTTATCTTTACAACTTAAATGTGCTCCTCTACTTTGTGTTTGAAATGGGAGGGAATTATTTGTCTGCGTGGTTTGGGAGATGGAGTTATGATTCTCTATTATAGAACTAAACTTATTCTTGCTCATAATTTTTGATGAAAAGCATCTTTTGTTTTTAGGTACTGGTAAACTGGGATTCTCATTTGTGAGAATCACAGCTCTTATGGTGTCTTGTAATCGTTTATGGGTAGGAACAGGAAATGGTGTCATCATCTCCATTCCATTAACAGAAAGTAAGTAAAATATAAATCAATAGCTCTGTGCAATATGCTGTAGACAGAAAAAAGAGTATTAAACACCATTCAGATGCTTGCTAATGGATAGAAAGCTTCACTGCCAGGTGTGAATCTTTCAGGTTTGTCACAGATTCGGGCCTGTGTGATGTTTAGCACCTAAATCTGTGCATGTGGTTACAATTACTACGAGCAAAAAAAAACACATTTCCAGAATCTCCTGTACTTCAATTTGATCAGTGTTGCTGTGACTTGAATCAAAGGGACACTTTGAAGCCTTCAAGGTGTTCTGAGCATTAGCAGCATTTACAGAAGTTTATTGCTTATAAGAGACATCTTTAGTTTTCTAATTAATGCTATTTTCGATTGCCATGTGATCACAAAGTAGATTTTTTTGTTTAATTTGAGCCAGTTGCTGTTGTTGCTAACACAATTTGTTTGGCTTTAGTTCTTAAGAATTCATCACAAAGTGGGTGAAAAGGACTGGAACAGCTTTAAAGGACATGTTGAGAGTTATAGGAGCTGTAAACACATTCTTCAAACAGGTCATTAACTTCTAGGTCAAATTTGAGTCATGTAAATCCAGGTATCTGCATAACAACAGACCCCAAACTCTTGTCATAGGCTGAAACTACTTGGGGGTGGGAGAGGAAACATTCAGTTGAACCCCAGGAGAGAGGGGCATTCCAGCTCAAGGGCAAAACAAATCCTAAATAGGTAAAGCTTGGGAGGAATCTCTGTGTAAATTGATTGCATTTAAATAACAACAAAAAAAGCCCTCAACACTTGTGCTGAGGCGAATTGTTCAAAGAGGTGAACAGAAGTTTCAGAAAATAGAACTCTGATAGTCCTAGTTGTACTGTGGTTACATAGAAAATGAGTGTAGGATGACAGGTGAAATTTTAGGGTCATTTAATAGTGAAAACTCTTCATGTTGTATCTGCTTTGTTGAACAGCACACACATGCATTGTTTCTCATACTGTTCCATTGCATTGTCCATCCATTCAGTAAATGTCTTTTTTTTGCATTGCATGAATGTACTAAGGAAGGACAGACTTCCTGTCATGAGTTTGAAATAGTTTAAATCATGCTTTCAAAAATTATAGCTCTTGATTTGCGTGAAGCTTAATTTGATGTTTCCAGAGGAGCTTGTGAACATGAAGAAATCCCTATTAAAGCTCTTCAGTTTCATCTCAGTTTTGTTAATTGTCGGTGGATCAGAACAGCCGTTTGGGGGTAGCCTGAGAGTGGGGTTGAGAACCCTTGGTAGGAATATCGATGGTTTTCAGAAGCAGTGATGGCATCTCTGAATTCCCTGGGTCTCAGTAGCTGGGCAGCTTTGACATCTGCAGATGATGTTTCAAAAGGGCACGTGAAAACACGAGTTGTTCTATATTATTTTGGAGCTTCCTGCCAAGGAAAGAGAGAAAGGGGAAACGTTGCTAATCAATAATAAACTTTAAAGTGAAAAGCACATGACAGTGGCAGTGCTTTTGTGTCCATTTTGTACTGAAACTTCTATAACAAGATGCTGTTCTTTGTGACTTTTGATTGAATCTTCTGTAATTAAATATCTGCTGTTTTTTAGGAGCTAAAATTTTAAGCTCTACCTTATCAAAAACCAAAATATGAGTGGTGGGTTCTCATTAATCCTTCTCCTCTACTGTCATACCTATCCATTTCCCCTTTCCTCCTTTCTCACTAGCTGTAATCCTCCACCAGGGACGTTTACTGGGGCTGCGGGGTAAGTGCAGATCCTGAACAAAAACCTATTTTCAGGCTTCTAATAGCCACTTCGAGGCTGTTTCCCACTCCTTTATAGATTTACCCTTTGTATGTTCCTAAATGTTTTTCCACTTGCAGTTACTGCATTGCAGCAGTTTTATGTTTGCTAAATGGCCACCAATCTGCTCAGCAGTTTAGCATATCATCCTGTGTTGCAGCTGAACTCTCATACAGACTTTGTTTTTCTTCCAGCCAATGTGATACCACATCTTATAACTTTGTCATTAATCCACATCATTTGCTGTCTTGTTACAAATCACCGTTTCTTTCACTACTTTGATAGTCTCTGGAATGGAGATGGCTTGTATGTCTAGCATGAGTACTCCTCTGTTTCGATGGATTTTAAAACTCAGTAAAAACTAGATGTAGAATTGTAATATAGGGTAGCTCCTTCGTGCCCACAGGTGGCTATTTTTGGAGAATATTTTGCTGGCAAGGGGATACCCTATGATTAGTTGGAATGCAAGTGTCTTTAATTATATGTTTAAGTACATTGAATTTGCTCCCACTGAAACACATTAGAGGTATTTATTTTCTATGAAAGATACAGTCCTTTCACAAATTATTTTTTTCCCAAAAGTAGGATATTGAAATCTGGTGTTTATGCTAGACTAATAAGAATCCTGCTCCATTTTCTGATGTACTTAAAATAACGAAGCATGCAATCTTTTTCTTTCCAGCTCTGTCTTGAATTGGCATTGCTGCCCTCCTGTTTCATTTTTATCTAAGTTGGCTTTAGCTTTTAGATGGTACCATAAGGTTTCTTAACAAATAACCGCTGCCGTCATTTGTGTGGTTTTTTTTTTTTTGAAGTAGAAAACAACTTCTCTTCTTTTCCAGCTAATAAAGCAGCAGCAGGCTCTGGAAACCGCCCGGGGAGTGTAATCCGTGTGTATGGAGATGAGAACAGTGACAAAGTGACCCCAGGGACGTTCATCCCCTACTGCTCCATGGCACACGCACAGCTTTGCTTCCACGGGCACCGCGACGCCGTGAAGTTCTTTGTCGCTGTACCAGGTGAGGTTTTGTTGCCATTCCTCAGGTGAAGCTGCCCCTTTTTTTATTTTATTTTATTTTTTTTCTTTTTCATTTTCTTGGTTAAACACGGTGTTTAGAAAGGGCATCAGAGTCAGTGTATGAAGTCATGCATTCAGGAACAATATATCATATTTCATTTACAAGGGCTTGTCTGATTGCTGAGTGCGGAGCTGTTTAATGGGAGGAAAAGGGTTTGGTCACAAGTAAGTGCTTTGCTTCCATCTGAAAAAGAAACACTGTGGTGAGTGCATGCCTATTAATAAGGTAGTCAACTGCTTTAGGCATCATGTCATCCACTTGATTTTACTCTCTGAGATATGGCCTAAAAATGTGGTTTTTTTTTTTTTTTTTTTTTTGATCCAGGTCAGGTTGTTTGCCCACAGAGTAGTGGTGGGACAGAGCTAACAGCTGATAAACAAGCCCAAGAGTCCTTCAACCAGAGTCCCTTAAAATCAATGTTGGTGATAAGTGGTGGAGAAGGATACATTGACTTCAGAATGGGTAAGAAACCTGAGCTTAAAATAAGTTGTAACCTCTTCATACACTGAAGGTCATTAACCACATAATAACTGCTGCTGTGATTGCAGAGTGCCTTTGTGGGGTCAGTATATACAGGTTTTATACTGCAAGGGTAGAAGTATTTTTATCCTGAGACACACCTTCAGCTTCTTCTCCTCAATAAACCATGACCTCTGGGATGACTGTTTTGAAAAGTTTTATTTGAAACTCTGCTTTGGAGTCATGTACCACCTTACTGTTTATGCTTTCAGTCTTCCTGTGACAGATTAATCTTCTGTCTCAATCTGCTGGAAAACATGTCCTTAGTTACTTAAAATGCAGACTGACTATAAAAACAAGTCATGCATTAAGTGAAGAATGCCCAATCTAAAAGTTACTCATTTTTGAGTGAGAAGGGGAAAAAAGAGATCACTGTTATCTCGGCATGCCCATCTTATTTGATCACTGCTTTTCTTGGATAGCACTTTTGTATGATCTAGCCCATAAAAGAATTCTTGTTGTAAACATTATTTTATTTTAACTCAGCTCTTTGTGGAAATAAACAGAGTGGTTCTGTGCTTAGAATCTGCAGCTGGAGACCTCGACCAAAAAATACATAAAAAGGTGTTGCAACTCTTAAACCTGGTTGTGACCTTTTGCCTAAATCTGTTTGTAGTCTTTCAAAACCAACCAAACAGCAGAACAACCCACAAATACCACTACAAAGGAAATTCCAGGAAGGCCAGCCCAAATTCTGTCATCCCAGTCAATGACAAACAGGTTCCTGCCGGTAACCCCGGCGGAGCTGTGCAGGAGGCAGGGCTTGGGGCAGTTCTGTGCCACACTGCAGTGAGGACTAAACCTCTGCACTTACTGCAAAGCAGCTGGAATAGCCACATTCCAAGTGTGCATTTTGCTGTCCCCGTGGCATGAGGCACAGCCATGGACTGAGCGTCAGTGCTGCAAGTCCATCAGCTCAGCCACTGCCACGTGAGCCCAGCAAACTGGCTCGGGGGCAACTTGGGGCTGTTCTGTGTTTGGATCCCACAGCCCTCCAAAGGAGTCTAACCAGAAAACCAGCCAGACTGTGATCTGAGACCTTGCTGAAGGTGTAGGTCATCTGATTAAACTGTACCACCAGACTGCCTCTGGACTGGTTGTTCTGGCTGTTTGTGTGCAGTTTTTGGTGTCTGGTCTGTTTGAACGGGTTTGATCCCAGTCAGCTCCTGTTGCCCAGAGTTCAGGTGCACTTACAAAACTGCTCTTCTCTTTTGAAGAGCAATAATGGAGAATATGCTTAAGGCTGTCTTTACCAGTGTGTGCAGAGCTGTGACAAGCTGGGATAACGGGAACAAGAGGAAAGAAGGAGAAAGGTTCATCATAGACATGAATGTTGCATTGTCTCACTTGTGCTCAATCACAGCTCTTGTTCCAGAGCATTTATATGTTTATCCCAGCACACTTTCTTGCAGCAAAACCATCTCAGTGTCTGCCTGGGAGGTGCTGCAAGTTTGCAAATTCAGTGGTTGTTTCTCTTCCTTAAAGAGTTCTAAGTAATGTAATGTGTAGAGTATGGATGCTTACAAAACTGCCATTAATTTTTGGGGCTGGAACTGAAGAAGATGGCCAGAAAAATACTAAGCTCTGAGATAATTATGCAACACACTCTGGGATGTATACATTCTCAGACTTTACTATTGTATGAGCATATGGTAACTACTGTCTTTTTAGTGTTTTTCATGTAGACATAGATGTCACTTCTCTCCCTGCATGTGTTGATGCTGTTCTGGTTATTGGCTGCCTCAGTCAAAACTGTTGTTTTCCAGGTGACGAAGGAGGAGAATCTGAACTCCTTGGAGAAGCTCTACCACTTGAACCTTCTGTAGCCAAAGCTGAGAGGAGTCACTTGATAGTGTGGCAAGTCATGTGTGGCAGTGAGTGAGCCTGTAGGATGCAGCTGGAGACCTTAAAAAAAAAAAAAAAAAAAAAAAAAAAAAAAAAAAAAAAAAAAAAAAAAAAAAAAAAAGGCCAAAAAAAAAAAAGCTTCTGCATGTTTTTTTTTTATTTTGTGAACCTGTTTCACTACATGATGTTGAAGCATTTCTTTGCTGTTTAACTTTATATTGCAAATTTGTCATACCTTTAACTATACAGGAATTAGCTTGTGCTGTTTTACTGCACCTGTGTTACATGGAACAGTATAAGGAAATCAGATCTTTCTCCAACTGGCGTGCACACCATAGTGAGCAGCTGAGGCATTACTTTCACTGTACCACAGCAATCTAACGTGTTCACTTCTTTGGTAGCCTCACTTGAGTTTGGCTTTGTTACAGCTGAGCTTCATTTCACTGTATAATGCATTGAGTAAAACAGCAAAGTTATTCCCAGAGTATTTAAAAAAAAAAATGGACAAATTGTAAGATGGATTATTAAGACTCATCCAAATATTCAGTGAGGGCTAAAGCAAACTGTGTATTTCAGCTTTTGATTTCAAACCTGGAAAATCTCGCTTACATAGTATAAACGGTTTAATTTCTTACATTCATCAGAGTTTTCAGGGCAAAGAGGGGACTGGATAGGAATTAAGAATACAATATTTAAATAAAATCACATTTTCATTATTGAACCTTAAAGTTTGAGAACTGCTGCCCTCAGTAATGAGCAATTTCGAGCATAATGTTTTTCCATCTCCCTGACATGGAACAACTGTTTCCAAAGGGTATTCTTAGGATGATTTAAATTGGAAAATAACTGCAAAATTCTTAAGCAGGGGATATGTTTTGTTCTTTTCTTGTCTTAACTCCTTATGTCCTAAGCACTAGAATGATCTTCTCTGCCTAGCTGGTCAAACTCATGAGGCACTACGTGTGTGAAGGTTGAAGACCTCGATTAGAGCATGAGAAAAGACTGAGAGTGTACAGGAAAAATGCATTCTGCCCAAGTGAGATCGTAAAGGAACTTTAGTGCCAGATGATTAGGTACAAAATGTATTTTTTGTAGCTCCATACCCCAATTTAGTAAAAAAAGAAATATAAAAAATAAAAATTTAGCAACAATATTATCAGGTAACACTAAGATTGAGAAAATTAATGAAAGTCAGGAGACTCTAATATTAGGCTGACATTCTGTCTACTCACCATCTATTTTTTTAACCATAAATGTGAGTTGAAGACTGTCTTCCTTTTGCATTGAAATTTCTACATTAGTATCAGACCTAAGTTAAAACACTTCATGATTTCTGTACTTCAGGATATTTAAAAACCCAGATTTGCTCTTTCATTTTGTCTCTGGAAAGTAAAAGTTTTGAGGGGTTTTAATGAACATCCAGCATGTACCCCCAAAAGGCTGGGACTGTTCAGATTGGCAGAGAAATTTAGTCACTTGATTATGGGAGAGAACTGAACAGTTTCAGAGGAGTAAATATAGAAACACTTTTTTAAAACTGCCTAAACATTTTTATGCAATAGGAGCAGTTCTGGTCTATCAGGCAAACATGTGTTTATATATTTTCTTAATTTTTTAAATGAACACATTTAGCTGAGGTCTATTGTGTAAATATATATTTAGGCAGCTTTTTCAAATGCATATCATAGCTGATAAACCAGAAAATCTCCATTCAGGTCTATTGGTTAGATTTATATGTATAAATACTTTTTAAGCGACATATTTTGTACACAGCTGTTCCTCTCGTAAATATGTATTTAGGACATGAACTATGTAGTAAAAATCCTTATTAAAGATGTCTAATATCTTGGTAGTATTTTTCTCTTCAGAATGCCAAAAGTGATGAGAGCATGTTGTTCATAATTTGCTTTCCAAATTCATCTTTAACGTCACTCTTAAAGTACTTTGGCTTGAATATAAAGTCTGGAAGCTTATTAAAAACTATACAAATACAGAAAGTAAAATGAGTCAACACTCTTAGACCTATTTTAAACTTATAGGCATGTATGCTGAACATGAAGCACATCTGAATTAACTTCTGGGATTGGATGTCTAAGAAAAATGCTGTCTAAACTTTTACTGTTGTGCAGAATCTTCACTGTGAGTGGTGCAGTTTCATCGCTTTTCCTGCCATTTTCTTGAATTTAATTTTTTATTTTTTTTTTTTCCCCTCTTTGGGAAACACAATCTCCAAAGTTTTTACTCACTGGTTGATTGTCACATTCTCATGTTCTCAGAAAAGAGAAAAAAAAAAAAAAAAGCGCACAATTCCGTTCCTTGGTTCTCGTGTGGGGTTTTATTTGTTGTTAGAGACGAGCTGTTTCCTCTGCAAACTGGAGCAGCTCAACCTGGCAAGCGTGTACCTGGTCCTTTGCCAAATGTAGCTGGTCCACCGTGCCATTTTAGTCACCTCAGTGGGCCAACTCCTGCAAATATTTCAGAGGATGATTGTTGCTGTCCAAAAGTTGGAAGGGTTTTGAAGCAGACGGTAGTTTTAACTGTGTACCACTGTGGGTGTAGATAAAAGGCATGTGCACTTCTCTGTATTTCTCATTTAAAAACTTCTATCCCCTGTCCTAAGGTACAGTAGATTAACTGGGTCCCTGTTGCCATCACAGTGCTCTGGGATGTATAAGCTCTCCTTAAGGTGTCTTTGAAGGGTGAATAAAGCACGTAAAGCCCAGGCACTGAGGTGACAATACACCCCTCCAATCCGTCTCAAGAATGTGTTTATGCATACACTCGTGATTAAAGCATCATATAAATAGGAGCTAATCTCTTGATAGCTACAGCTTGTTAATAGTTTGGAAACATTTCGAGCACAAAATATGCAGCACATGACTTGCCTGGGTAGGGGTTTTTTGCATGGTGAAGGTGAAGCTGCATCGTCCATTCCTTGGGAAGGCCTTCCTGCCTCGGATGGGATCGAGCTGACAGAGCGTAGACACTTTATCATAGGCTGCCTTAGTAACAAAACAAATGTTAAATCTCTTTTATTATACTAACTGTTCTAAAGAACGTGTGTCTTTTAAAAATGCTGTGTAACTGAATATTTATTTCCATGTGAGTATTATAAAAGTTACCAAAGGATTAAACCTGACTTAGCACTCTCTGTAAGTGGCCCTGTTGAGGTGGGGTCTTGTGAAGGCCCCGCCCTGTAAAACGAGACACGGTAAACTCAAATACAGTTCTTTAGGGAAATTAAATGTTTTTGTTTTTTTTTTCTAACAGGGTTATGCCATATTGTAACAGCCTATGTTGCACCTCAAAGCATTTTTCTATACACTAAATGTCTCTCCCGCCCTCTAACAAGATTAAGTTTCCTTTATTAATTTTGTTGATGCACATTTCTCAATCTTTTAAACATATATTTTAAACATTTTATGGTCTGTAATTTTGGAAAGTTTTGTCTGTTGGACACTTTACGCTGAATTTTACTTGCCTCTGTAATCTGAGATGGATACTACAGCGTTAAACTTGCTGTCTGTTAAAACTTGAGGCTTCTTTTCTGTGAGCAGAGGAGCTCATATAGCAGTGTAGTTATTTCAGTATTTATTTCTATTATTGAATCCATGGGGTTCAGAATGTAACTTTGTACATGAAATATATATAAATATGTATATGAAACATGCACCGGATCTGTGTGTTCTTTGCAGCCTCACGTTAATTTTGCAGGGTTTTTGTGCTACCAGAAGGCACAATAGTTGGGGATTTTACACCAACAGCTGGATGTTGCCATCATCACTACAGATAGTGATGTTTTTGAGTCAGCCTCTGGCCAGTCTCATCTGCTGTCTCATACTGGGCCCAAGCAAAATCTCTGAAGAAGAGCTTGGTTCACTGACTGGCTCCCAGATGATGCCATGATGTCTGTGCCTGCCTTGGGATATGGATCTGGGGAGATCTGCTTAGTGCAGCTTGGATGAAATGGGTGCTGGCACTGATTTATTTCTGAAGTCTTTTTAGCACAGGTTGATCAGAGCTCAAAACCTCGCTGGTTGCTGCTGCACAGCAAAGGAAACGCTGTGTTTTCAGGGCAGAAGAACGAGGACTTGGTGACTGCAGAAACAGAATACTTGGCCAGAGCCAGGTTTTAACTTTTCCCTGGCTCACCTGCCCCTTTCTAACCACGTTTGCCCCAGCAGTGTGTGTTGCTCAGTGTGTCCCACAAGCCCCTGGGGACGCCCGGGTACCCTTGTTCTAAGGGCTGGGGGTGGCACAGAGAGACCCTGCCGGGCTGTGGTGGGGGCACGATGGCCTCAGCCCCTGCCTGCCCTGCACCAGGGTGTGTGTGCAGTGTCACTGCTGCTTCTCTCAGCAGCAGCAAAGTGCCCACGTGAGGTTGTTCGGTACCTCTAGGATGTAAATACCTCAGACTTGCATGTGCAAACACGGGAATCCTCTGTGGCTCAGAACCACCAACACGGTACTAACTGGTAGCTTTATCATCCTGGTGCTTAAAAAAAGCACAGTAATTTTTGCTTACTTAGTGCTGAGTTTTTCTGCAAGATTTTCGCCTCTCCAGAGCAGATGTACTGATGAATTTCCCTCTCCTGGCAGTGTTTGTTCTGGGGCTGTGGCCGTTCCCAGACAGGTCACACACTGCACTGTGCTAAAGTGTGTGTGTGTGTGTGTGTGTGTGTGTATTAAATGGGAAGAATCATCATAAATCTTCGCTCTGGAAATGTTTCAGCTCTTCTGGCAGCCCTGGAGCCCCTCAGGTCCGTGCATAAGTAATTGAATTTTTCAGATCCTGTGTTGAGAGAGAAATGAGAATAGAGTTGTGAACTAGGCTAAGGTGTTATAAATGATTTTTGGAAACCAGAGCCATCAGAAATACCAAACCCTTCTGCAATGGATGTGGGGATAATGGGAAAAGCACTTAATCTTTCTGAGTCAGATTTTAAAATCTCTCAGTTGTTTCAGTCTCCTACACAAAGAGGTGTTCAGATCAGAATACTTACACTGCTGATACAGGAAGGGAGACTGTTTCAATGTGAATGCTTTAGTTGAAAAATACTTTTGGGTTGGGAATTAAACTCCAAACTTACTGAGGCGTACAGACTGTTACCCCCAAAATCCGGGATTCTTTTTGCCAACACCTTTTTCAGCATCCTGAGAGCTGTCTGAGCAATACAGTCTGGAACTGATATTGAACATCCTGATGATGTCGGTGCACAAGGGCCCCTTAATTCCATGCAGAACAGGCTGTGAGGGGCCTCTGGCCTCGGACCACACTCCAGCTCCTGGCAGGGCCTGCAGGACTCGCTGTGATTCTGCATCATGCATAACTCTTTGAAAAGCTGTTTTGAGGAGACAAACCAGAGACTTCCAATTGCTTCCTGCTTTTTAAAACCCTCTGTAAAGTGACAGTGGGAAAGGAGCTGATGGGAAGATGTGGATTGGTGCTTGTTATCCTCTGCGGGAGCTTCTGGCCAGGATGGAGCTCCAGGGGTGGGCGCAGCCCCAGTTTTAACACAAGATGGTGCTCTTACAATTCAAACACCACGTGGAGAGTGAGAGAAAACTCATTCTGCTGGAGTATTCTTTTCTTCCGGCCTTTATCTGAGCATCCAGGTCTCAGGTTCTCTCCAACAGCTCTCCAAGGTGCAGCTGTTGTGTCAGTGGTCCAAGCAAGGAAAGAACACGAGTGTTTGGTCAGCACAGAGTTCAAGAGGTGCTCCCCCCTGCCTTTGCCTCTTTGGAAGGTTGAGTTGAGTTGTTGGGATTTGTCTGGCTCTGGCTGCTCCAGAGCTGGGATCTCCAGCCTCATTCACTTAATGCTTAGGAAAGGAAAAGGTTTTCCTTCATCAGACAAAGATCCTGCTGGGCACTGGGAAGGAGCCAGGGTGGGTGGGGGCAGATAAGGCTCCTCAGCATTACAAGGGCTGAGCAGCTGCTTCCCAACGTCCCCCTGCCTGCTGCTTCTCCAGCCTTCAGGGAAGTTCTGTTCCAGGTTGCAGGTGGGATGTTAAGGACCCTCTCCATTCACTCCCTGCCTGCAGAACAGCAGTTCCCAATCCATGAGTCAGCAGCAGGTCTGGCTGCAGGGCTGAGGGGGCTGATGCTCCTCATTTCTTCCCCAGACCTTCCCCGACCCTCCTTCAATGCCACGGGATTTGGGCCATTTGAGGAGAGGGGTGGTGTTTCTGCAGTGAAAGGGAGTGCTGCTGCCATCTCCTGCTCCTGAATGCCACTGTGCCCAGGGGTGGTTTAGGCTGTCTCAGGTCTAGAGTTTAAATGAGAAAAAAAAAAAAGGGAAAAAAACACCCCCAAACAAACGAACAAACAAACAGATGTTGGAAACCTTCCCAGACTTCACATTTGCTTCTCACTTCCACCTTTTCAGTGCATGGAACTGAGATGGGAGCTCAGAGTCCTGGTGACCCTGGGGCCCTGCCCTGGCTCAGCACTGGCAGGGATGGAGCTGCCACCAGCCACGTCCTGGACCAGCAGGGTGATGGTGGCAGCTCTTCATTCTGGTGACATCATTAGGCTTTCCCAAAGCCTTGGCCTGCAGACATGGGAGTCTCCGTTTAAGACTAAATTAGGATGATGCTTGCTTTGAGTTTAAGGACCAAAAGAAAGCTGATGGATGCTGCCCTGGGTCAGAGCACATGTCCTGGTGTCTGGTCTGACAGAGGCTGAAAGCAACACCTGGAGGAGGGAGCAGGAGCATGGGGAGGTGATCCTTGATCCTGCTGCATCTTCAGGCTGGAAGACTCAGTTTCTGCTTTGTGGAAACAACTGGACTGATGGAAAATGATGCAGCTGTCTGCATCCCAGCAGGAATAAAAAGCAGGAAATCCGAGAGCTCAAACAACTTTACACTTGTTCTACCACTGCACAGGTGCTCCTGGCAGATGCTGTTGCAGGGATGTGGGTGCCACGCAACGGCGCTGTCCCTGCTCACTTGGGGCATTTGGATTCTGCTCCTGGGATGGCAGAGAGATGTCTGCAGGGAAGAAAAGCAGATGGATCAGGTGCGAAAACTTTCAGTCTTTCAGGCCAGACCTGGCAGCGGTGTGGGGTGGGTAACTGCACAGGGAAATGGTGTTAAAGGCTGATGGAGGAGGCTGAATCCAGGAGAGAAAAGGTGCTGAGGACTTTTTCGGCTTCTAATTGATGTGTTCAATGAGAGAACAGCAGGATGTGTGTGTGGGTGGGGAAAATTGAATTCTTGTCAAAATTGCCCAAAAGGTAATGAAAGTCCCTGAGATAAGAGAGAGGTGACTTGTGCAGCATCCACAAAGCCATTAGAGTCCGGTTGACTCACTTGCAAATAAACACTGTGTGGGTGCTCAGTAGCAAAAAAAGCTCTTCTGCCCTTTGCAGATGTTCCTGTGTCTCATTCCCCCTGGGGAGAGATGAAGGAAGGATGGATGGATGGATGGATGGATGGATGGATGGATGGATGGATGGATGGATGCTGCAACCTGGGTTCCCGTGCCCAGCCAGAGCTCAGAGGTTTGGGGAGCACAGGACCAGATCCCCACAGTGGCAAACCCAGCTCCAGACATGAGGTACCTGTCCTTGCCTTGCTCAGGGCTTTGCAGATTTCCATGTGTGGGAAGAGAAAACGAGAAAGGACATTTCTAGAGGGAAGGATGGCACCAGGAAAATCCTTGTTGCTGCCCAACTGGCACTAACATCACTACAGGAGTAAAGGCTTCATGCAGTGGGGGTAAGGAAACAGTTTTGCTGCTTTTTTTCATAATGACCTGCCATCATCAGCTGGACACAGCAAGTCAGATGACCGGTTTTTGGAAGCAGTTTTAAGAGTTCTCTGAACTTTTCAGGGGGCTCAGAATGTCATTTCACCATAGCAACCTGCAACTGCAATAAAGCCCAAAATGTCAACTCTGGGCCAAAGCTGTGGTTGAAGTGCAGTGAGTGAAGAGGTGGGAGGGCAGCTCCAGGCACACGGCTGGGGCACAGGGTGAGGTGGATCCTATTCTGTGATCCCTGTGGGGCTGCTCTTCCTGGGATGTTACAGCTCTTCAGACCCTTCCAGTCCAGGCTCCTCTGCCATCCTGGTTTGCAGAAAGCTCAGGATAGTCAAAAGCTATTTGGCACTGGGAGAAAGCGTTCTTCCTGTGTCAGGGCAAACACCAAGGGCCAAGATTGGGGTGGGGTTTTCCCACTGGGCACAGCCATGGTCTTCCTGAGAAATTAAAGGTTGGCACTTCCTGGCTCTCCTGCATCCCAGGGCAGGTGCCCACCCGCCCTCTGAGCTCCCGTCACTGACCATATGACTGCCCAACTGTGCTTTAGCAGAGCCCAAATCAAGAAATGCTACAAAAAGAGCTTAGTGGGAGGCTGGAATAGGAGCCCTCTCTAAGGCCAGTGGTAAATTACATAAGTCGGTAGGTCATAGCTCCAGCTAAACCTTTTATAGGCCATAAATCCACATTTCCTGGATTTTTATAGCTTCTGGTTAAACATATAAAAATACTTTGTGATTGGAATAAGCCAGTTGATCATCTCTTGACACAAATACTGTGCTGGGAAAAGGTCCTCATCCCACAAGTAGGGGGATGCACATCAGGGGAGGTTTCTAGAGGAAAGGTGGGCACAAGCAAAAACCAAGGCATTTCAATGTATGTTTAATACTGTGATCAAGGGACTTGGCCAGTGCCACATCACCATGTGGAGACACGACACTGTACCCTCCCTTTAAATAGTGTCAGCATCCAGCATCTTTGTTTCTGCAGGTTTTATGGCTGTGGAGAGGATGCAAGATCCTATTGGCTTCTAATGGCTTGGTGTTGTTTAGAGGGTTTATTTGCACGACAGCACTGTGCTTTCTGGGATGCTTTAGGAAGTGTAGTAATTAAATGTTTTTATCAAACATGCCCACTTGGGGAATGTTAAACATTTTCTATTGGAAGCTGCAATTCAGGGACTGTCCTGCTCCATTTAGGGTGGTGACAAGTGCTGGAGCAAAGTGCCAAGAGCTGAGCTGGTGGCCTGAGGATGAGCACCAGGCTGGGCTGTGTGCACTGATCCTCCTGGAGCAGGTTGGAAATTCAGTGTAGCTGCTGGCTGAGTGGCTGTGAGACCATGGTTTGGTACGTTTATTTTCTGTGGGGTGCTCGGGGAATTTGTGACTTGGCTTGTCACAGCACATGATTTCAATGGGGCCATTCATGTCCCCATGGGAAGCGTCTCTTGTGGGATTAAGAAACTGCAAGTCTTAAATCAAGGCTGAGAAGGGAGGAGAGAAATAAGATTTGCCCCCAGAATACCACAAAGTTCTTTATCACCACAGAGGAAGGACAAGGGTGGCAATGACGCCTTTAGACTTAAGGAGCTTTGTCAGAGCTGGGTGTCTCTACCACAGTTCAGACAACTCTCTGCTGCAGTCAAATACATCTCAGGGTCTTCTGGGTGTCACCCTCTCAAACAGAATCACATGATTTTTGGTTTGGGTTGGGAGGGATTTTAAAGATCATCCATTTCCAACCTCCCTGCCGTGGACAGGGACACTTTTCCACTAGACCAGGTTGCTCAAATCCCCGTCCAACCTGGCCTTCAACGTTTCCAGGGATGCTTCCTGCATCTAAGGCTCTTCCATTCTTCCCCAAAGAAGTCAAAGAATAACTGTAATTGTTAACATGGATCATTCAATTTGGAAGCTGGAAATGGTTTACCTACCCCAAAACCCTTGTCTGCTGGGGGATCAGCACAAAGCCAATGAGCATTTGGTTCTTTTCTTGCCTTGGTTGCTTTCCCCAGAAATCAGGACCCAGCTTTCCCTCCCCAGGTACCACAGCTGGGCTCGGCTGGGCTCAGCTCTCCAGAGTATCAGAAGGTCTGTTAAATGCAGCAGTAACTTGTGGAAATAAACAGGAAGAGGGACCTGTGGAGGCTCTGGAGGGATCTGTGTTATGCCTCAGGCAGGTCAGCTTTTCTCACCACTGGCTTGGAAGTTGATTTAAATGCCACAGATAAGGGGTCCCTTCATCTGGGGCTTTTCAGAGGTCACGCAAAGCAAGTCAGGACACTCTTACCCTTTTCACAACCAGTGTCTGCAGAAACCAATTTTATTCCCTTCTCATTTGCAGTAACCTCATGAGATTCTTACCACATCTCTCTTGGTCATCCATCTCCCACTAACCCTGGCTATCTCCCTCTATCTCCTTATGACCCACATTTTCTGGTTATTCCCATCCCTCCCTGGATTTTGCCTCCCCAGTTCAGTCTGAACAGTGCTGAGCAGAGCATGTCTGAGGTGTGACAGTCCCCATGAGATTTCCTAAACCACATGCAGAGGGGACCCCATGAGCCTGCAATCCTCCCTTGCTCCCTAGTCTTTTCCTGAGGATGTCCTGCCTACCTGACTGTTATTTTTTGCTGAAGGGTTTTTATTCTGCCTTTGTGATAACTTTCATCTGAAAACTCCGCTTTGACTCATTTTAATATTGTTACTATCTCAAACCTACTCCTTGTCACATATTTGGGGAGTAGGCAGGAGACATCCAAGACTCTGAAGCCAAAAATAAGGAGAATGAGAGAAAATAATATGATGACTTTGAAGCTCTTCTGACTCCAACCCAGTCTCGCTCTGCAGCCAGAGGTGCCTGGGGCTCCAGGCACGCAGTGGGTGCACCCTTGGAGCGTGGAGAGCCGTGGCCAGACAGCCAACATCAGCCTCCTCCTCCCAGGCCCAGTGCTGTGCTCCTGCTGGGCAGGACTGTGCTGGCTGTGCTGTGAAGTTGTCCACGGAGAGGCTGTAAATGCAGGATGTAAAGCAGGGGTGTGTGTGGGGGGGTGAAGATGGGGAACTGGGATCTGACTGGGTACCCACATGAGCTGAAAAGCGCTTTTGCAAAGGTGCCTGTGCTCACCTCAGTACCTTTGGCACACCTGGATCCCAGGCTGCTTCCAGCCAGCTCAGCTCTGGCCTTGCCACACGGGAGCTGTTCCCAGCACACAGGTTGCATGAAGCTTCTGCACAGGTCATGGGGAACACCAAACACACCATGTTCTTTATGGTTTGTAGCTGCTTTGACTTCTTTTAGCATCGTGTTTGATTAAGTCGTGTGTTTGTTTTTAAACACACCCCCCCCACACCCCATTTGATTTTGGTTTTAGCTACCACTTGTTCTTAGAGCTGAACTGGTTTTAAATGTCCTTATCCCAGTCTGAGCTTTCCCAGTCCCAGAAAAGAAAACGGATTAGCCGAGGGCTGTTGTGGTGTTGAATTTCTCCTCTATCGCGATGTCGTAATGCCTGAGTCAAAGGTTTCCAGGGAACAGCAGCTCAGTTAAATAATTCTGTTTCTGGAGGAGTTACAGAAGAAACTTTCCACTCAAACTCATGCACCATATCCTACATTTACAGAAAATAAATAGCAGAATAATTTGACTTGAGAGATGCATTTTAGCTGGCAGTGATATTTTGATCTGCTGGACACACTCCTGTGACCATTACAGAGTGTCACCAGGTCCTGCCCCTGCCCTGGACCCACGGGCTTTGGGGTGAGCACAGCAGAGGGGCTGGGAACCAAACCAGATGGGCCCCTTCTGCACATCCCTTGGGGAAGCTCACTGCTATAAAAACACCTTTCCCTGGTGAAATGGGGCACCCCAGGAATGGGCAGTCCCTCACAGCCAGGAGCAGCCAGTGCTGGTCCCAGCAAGGGGCTGGGAATTCCCTGTGGAAGGTGCAGCTGCCTGACAGGGGCAGCCAAGCAAGCAGGGATTGTGGTGTATCCAGGCTGGAAGATGGCTCAGAGCTGTGTCTTCTCCTTTCCAAGGAAGGAAATGATGATGTGCCTGAGCCTTCTGCTCCCTTCAAGCTGCTCCTGAAGCTTATCCATGCATCCATCTCCCAGCAGCTCCTGAGAGCTGCTGGGAATACAGCAGTGGGCTTGTACCCAAAGGGCTGGTGGGGGCCCTGGGCCAGTGCCTGCCTGCTCCTCCCTGGCATTTGCTCTCCATGAAGGAGGAGGTGGCTCATCCCCTGCTGTGGGGAAAACTCCACAGCTCCACGGTGGGGGATGAAAGGAGTGTGGTGGACCCCAATGCAGAGGAAGGGGAATGCCCCACCAGTGCCTGGCATCAGCCCATCACAGGACTGTCCATACATCTTCTATTTTCAGCGGTGTCCAACCAGGAGCCCAGGACATGCTGGAAGCCCAGGACACTCTGTCTGGACCCTTAAACCCCTGTGAGTTTCCTATTGCTGGAGAGGCACTTGCTTGATACCCAAAGATACTTGAGCAGTTAATAATGACCTATAACTCTGACAGATTGTATCACCACTATTTTTAGTGCTCTCGCTTCTGGTATGAGCCCTGTATCTGTCTCTTTTCAGCCTTTTATTTTCAGTTTCTTATTGCTGTTTCCTGAACTCATCTCCAGCACCAGGTGGGCAGCAGCTGGGGAAGTATTTTTATCTCTGGGTGGCACAATGAGACGGGTCTGAGGGTGCAGGGGGATGGGGCACCACTGGTGTGGGGGGACGGGCACTGCTGGTGTGGGGGGACGGGCACTGCTCTGCTCAGCCAGCAGCTGACACCCGGACAGGGCTGCAGCCAGCGTGTGGCAGCTGATCCCAACATCAGAGCCCCATCCCAGGGCAGCACCTGCACTCCAGGCACGGCCACTCCTGCTGGAAACTGAGTCCGTGGTGGGTCTGTCTCAGCTGTTTCCAAACACAGCTGAGGATACACAAACGGGGTGTTGTGTGGCTGTGGGGGTCTGGTTTGGGGGTTTGCACCGCTGAGGTGTGAGCTTGGTGAGCTCTCGGCACGGGAAGAGGCATCCCTGCTGCACGTGCCACACCCAGCATGGTCCTCCCTGCACGAGGGCAGTGGGATCATCCAGAGATGAGGCAGCAACAGGGTGACAAGGGCACAGGTTGGAGAAGAACTCGGAGTCCCTCCTCTAATCCTCCCAGCTCCTGGGAGGCGGGTGTTGTGTCATCCCTCCCTTGGCACCAGAGCCTCTGGCAGGGACCCAGTGAGCTGGACGGGACAGGAGAAGGAAATCTGGCCCTGGGGAGACAGCAGGGCTGGGAGAGGAATATCCCAAAGTTCCTGGCTGCTGACAGGGGTACAGAAATAGCCAGTGCCCAGTTCCCTAGAGAGTGGTACACAGCAGGGACATCCATAGGAAAACCCCCTGCTGAGGCAGTGACCTGGGCAGCTTCTTCCCTTCAGTGCTTCTTCTCCCAGCTGCTTCCCATTGTCTCTGGGTTTCCCAGCATCACTCCACCCTCTCTGTGCAATCCCCTTCCCTCTCCACAAGCCAGGAGTTCACCTGAAGGCCATCAGAGGGATTTAAGCCTTTGGCAGAGGAGGGAAGGGGTTTTGAAGAGAACTAAACCAGCCTTGCTGCTCCACATGAACTTCTGGGCCGAGTCTGTGCCCTGGGGTGTCCTGCAACATTTTATGGAATAACAAGGCACTTCCTGTAAGACAGCAATCTGGAAATGCCATTGTCACGGGGTGTTGGGGGATGTCTGTGCTGTAGGCACACAGCTAAGCCTGGCTTGGTGTGTGTGCAGCTCCTGTGCCCACATTGCCCCTGCACAGGTGTGTTACTGTTGGTGTTACTGCCACCACCAAGTCCCCCCAGCCAGCACCCAGGAGTGACTGCACCGACTCACAGCGTGGATTTGGTGTGGGAACACACAACCACACTCATCTGTAATAAATCAAGCCTGCAGCCCTGAAGCAAGACAACAGGAAGTCACAGCTCAAGCCTGTCCACAGGCAATCAGGATGTGCTCAGGTGAAGTTGAGTCCTCTCCAAACCCACGTCAGAGCTCTAAGAGCCTTTGCAGGATGTGTTCCTGGAGAAGATGCTTCCCTGGGTTGGAGTGAGAAGCCTGTCTGCTCTCTGGCTGCCCCTGCCATCAGCACTGCTCGGCCACAGGCAGCCACCTATCCCTCTGCTAATTAAGGTGTGGGAAGCACGTTCAAGGTGGTGCAAGACATCTGGTTACCTCAAAATGAATTTTCCCGACTTAATTACATTTCTCCTCCTGCAACATATGCTGAGGTGGAGCTGGGGATGGGACTGGTGATGGATGAAACAGGCAGAGGCACCAACAACAGGGTGGGCAGGGGCAGCGGGAAGCAGCATCTCGGATCTTGCTGGCATTTGTGGAGTGTACAACTGACAGGAACATTTTGGGGCTATGAATACAAGCTGACGTATGCATGTGAGTGCAAGCAATAATCCTGCTGGGATAGGACATGTGACTGCCTTCAGGAGAGGGAATTTTAGGCAGCCTCTTCCAAACAAAACCCCTTCATGTCAGGATCTGGCATTTGTTGTTGTCATGCACTTTCCTTTTTCATTGTTGCAGCTTTTTATGGCCTTTTTTTTTTTTGTACCAACCCTGGTGCTGAGATTGGGTTTATTTAGTGCTCTTTTTGTGCTGTAGCTCCCCTGCTGCTGAGCCCAGGATGCTTCCACCGGTCTTTACGGACTCGGTTTTAGCAGCAAACAGCGGATGGCTGCAGTCCTGGGATGAACATCAGAAAGGACCATGGGATTCTCCTTGACTGACAGGCTGATCAAATGGAATACCAGGGTATTTCTGCTAATTAGTTGCGACTCGTGGGCCGGTGATGTGTATCACTTACACACACGTATCTGCCTGCAGAGAGAGAGTGGCAGAGGGGGCTCTGAGCACACGGAGTCCCTGGGTGAGAGATTCACATCAAACCAGACAGTGTGGGAGGCCCAGATGCACAGTGAAGTGATGGGCCCAAAACTTCAGCTTTTTGAAAGCTCTTTTTTCTCTGCTAGCCCTTACAATTAACCCTTTGGACTGCCAAGTATTATTTAATACACGCATTGTATCTTCTCACTCATCTCTACTCATTTGGGTAGCAAGGCCTTTCTGTGTGTATTCTGTTGGTATGAAGAGGTTCACCAGTCCCCCTGGGCAAGGTATTCTGAGGATTGCCAGTGAGAATGTCCCTGTGCCTCAGAGAATGCAACTTGGGTAAGAAAACCAGGTTCAAACAGGGAGGTAAGGCAACCTGGAGCTGTGCTGCAGAGAGCACTGGCTCTATGTGGCTCCTCTAGACTGGAAATACAGCTTCAACTTGTGCTCATGGGATGAAAAAAATTAAGGAGAAAAGTGTTGGGTAAGGGTTATGTCCATAATGGGCCTCACCTGAGCTGTGGCTGGAAGCAGAAGCAAATTTCTCCTTGCTGGTGTGCTCCTTGGACAAAGATATTGCTTTTATTGCCTTTTTCATGTGTTACCTCTTTCATTTAGTGTATAGCTAAACCAGGCCATGGAGAAAAATACCCAAACACCGAGGAAGAGGGATGAGAGCCTGGACTCCCCCATCCTCCAACCCAATATGCCTAATGATCATCCTGGTCCTAAGAAAGCAGCAAGTTTGGAAACCGAAGCAGATGCTTTTGCAAGGGCTGGTAAAACCAAAACCAGCAGGAACTGGCTTGCTTATATTTTGATTTTTAAGTGTTTTTGAAGGATCTGTCCCATAAGGATCCTCAATGCTGTCAGCTCCAGCAGCTACCAGGTATTTAGCTGAGAGGTACTTTGGGAGGCAGAGGTTCAGAAGAGCATTCAGGCGTGTGCCCATTGGAATGGCATCCAAAAAAGTGGCTCAGAAACTTGCTTTCATTTGGGAAACACCCCAGCTCAGCAGGCATGCTTTATTGGAAAAAAGAATTTCAGCGCTGAAGGGTAGGATGGAGTTTTCTGCTCTGTAATTTTATCTGTGTGAGGGTTTGCAGTCATATTTCTGTATCCTCTCCTGCCATCAGTGACTAAAAATCTGGGGGTTGCATTTTATTTTTTTTTCCTTTATAGTTTCTTACCATTTAAAGAAAACAGCCTTCAAACGTTAACATTAAAAGGTCAAGGCAGGGAACCAGTTGCATTTCAGTAGCCTTCAGGCTTCAAAAAATACCAGGGATCTTGAACTCACAACACCGGAACGGTCAGGATGGGGTTGATGGAGACAAGAAATCTGGTTGCCCTTTTCCTTCAGCTGCAAAGGCCAGTTGGTGTTTGTGCTGCTCAGTGAAACGAGGGATCGGGGGGGAGAATTTGGTTTGTGACGGGGGTCGGCTGCGATGTGACGGCAGGAGCATCCCGCCGATGCCCGGGGTGATCTCCCCGCCGAGCAGGAATCCTGTCGGGGCTTGCCGGTGCCTCAGCTGTGATTCCTCGGATCGAATGTCACGATACGCGCCGTCCGCAGCTCTCCCTCCTCTCTGCAGCGCCCGGGGCAGCTGTGCTGGATGTCACCTTAGCCAGGGACCTGGATTACAACCTGGGAAACACTTGCAGCTTCCCAAGGAGCCTGGGATGGTGCCGGTTCCCTCCTCGTGAGAGCAGCCCCCAGGCAACCCCAGGGTGCAAATCCTGGGGGTGCAGCTCAGTGCTCTGAATATCACCCCTCAGGGGCAGTTTTCTTTACCGCGGCAGGTTTTACTTCATGTATTTATTTACTGTGAGTGACAGCAGTGCATTTTTACCCAAACACTTCTGTTCTGCTGCTTCAGAATTGATTTTGCAGCTCAGGCCGTGGGCTTCTGTGAAGATAAGCTGGAAGCAGCCCAGTCTCTGGCCTCTGACACTGGGAGGAGTTCGGATCTGGGTTTACTCAGCTTTGCTCGTCTCTCTTTATCATCAGCCAAACCAAAACCTTGGTTCCAGCTCCCCATGAATGGTGGTAAACTTTGGATCCAAACTCCTGCAATAAGCAGTTGTTTGCCCTGGCTGGAGGCTTAAGACTCTGGAGGAAAAGATATTTCTAGGTATTATTCCTAAACAGAGAATGGCAGTTGAAAGAAGAACCTCATCCAGACAACTCATATGTCCAACTCTTCGTCTTTCCAAAGGGGAAATGAGTAACTGGAATGAGACAACGAATGAGATAAATGATAATTAACTGGTACTGTGATGAACCTCATCAATCTGCCTCTGTGCACAACCTGCAAATTCATCTCCACTGCCATTCTGTGAGTTCTTAAAAGAGGCTGCGAGTTATTCCCCAAATCCCCTGAAACACAATTGGAATTGAGCAACCAATTCCCAGTGGTGTCATTTGAAAAATCCCAGCCCTATCCCTACAGGGAGGTAGAGCTCCAGGTTAAATATACCCTGACAAGGCTTGGATTTCTCTGTGTGGAACAGCAGCAGGGAGAGGGTGGTTGTGTCGTGCGTCATTAACAGCCCATTGAGCCTGTGGAGCCGCCAGGTTTGGTTACCGGTTCCTGGATAGCTGGGAGGTCAATTTGGCCACGAGAGCAGAGGTGGATTTAGAAATGAGCTCCGTGTTGCCTGACTGCTGCTACGAGTACTGACAACAATAGGCTGGCATGGGTGGAAAAGAGAAGACCTGGTAAAGGATCCTTTAAAAACATCCTCCAGTTGGAAACTGGAGGGCCCCAAGTGTGTGCCCAAGCCCCCAGATTTCTTTGAACCAGTGGATTCAGGCTTACACCCTGGTGAGGCTGGGGTCACCAGCCTCTCCCAGCACATGGACAGGGTTTGCAACCAGATCTGAGCTTGGCCTCACTGCCCCAGCCTCTCATCAGAGCCCTCTTGACAACGGGGAGATGCCTGCCTTGCAAAAGGCTCAGCCTGGGTCCTGGGGTTCAAACAGAAAGCACAGCAAAGAGCCAACAGCTCTGCCAGAATGACTTTTGAATCCACTGTTGGGGGATTTGCCTGAGGTAAAGCTCATGAAGAAATTCCCTCATCTTGGTCTCTGTGCAACCTTCTGGCTGCTTGAAACTTTAGACAGAAAAGAAATGAGAGAAACATCTGGAGACACCCTGCTATCTTTACTGCCTTAACTTGGATATAAAATACCAGGGAAGTCAATCTTCTGGCCGTATGTGTTCTCAAAGTGCAGCCAAGGGTGCAGTAAAGTGGGGATCACCCCTCTCTGGGCAGCAGCACCTCTGCACACTCACTCTTGTGTCTGTCCAGCCTCCAGGGAGCAAAAAAAAGCAGAAGATGCTCATTCTACCCCCTCCAGCTGTGCAAACCCAGATGTGCACAGGAAACTGAAACAGAAACTGGGCCACAGCAAAGGATGCACAGAAGGCACATGACACTGCATGTGTGTTTGTTTTTAAGATCATCTCTTCATCCTTTCTTCATTAAAAAGCAAATGGCATTTTACATCTCACAAGCTCTCCCTTTGCAGTTCTCTAGCAACCCTTCGTGTGTTAATTAGATCAACTTCACGGTTTCTTTATGAAGCGGGGAGGCTCCACAATCCCCATTCTTTAGGCAGATAAACCCTTGTCAAAGCAAACCAGCGCTCACTTGCTCGCTCACATGTGTGTCCCACACACGAGGGTGAGCCTGGCTGTTCCTCCCCCCTCTGCATGGCACAGGGACACGGCTCCAGTGGGATGGCTCACCTGGAAAGGCAGCACACACCCAAACCTCACACCTGCTCCTCCAATTTACACCTCAGTAGATGAGGCCGGGTGGGATCAGCGGGGATGCATTTTAATAATTTCCTTACAGGTGTTTTCAGAGGAAAGTCGTAAGGGAGGGGCTGATTGATGGCATCCCTCTGGCTGACATCCCAGTCCTGTCCCAGCCCTGATTCCCTGGGTGGGTGTGATGCTGAGAAGGACCAGTGGCCTTGCAGGCCAATTTGGCCCTGCCACCAAGCACAGCCACCACCGATGCCTTCAGCTGCCCTGGGGTGGGCTGGAAGGAGGAGGGGTGAGATGGTGAAGGTGTTGATGCAGAATGGAGGGAACATTTCCACAACTTGTAAATCCACCTGCAAGCTTGGGAAAGGCAGACTGAAATGTGTTTGCAAATATTTGGCATTTGTCAGCAAACTGTGATTGCTCACCCATTCAGAAGGAAAAAAAAAAAAAAAGGGCTATAAAACTAAATAGAAAGCCAAAACCTTAGTAGGTCTACAAACAGCATTCCCTAGATTTAAGCTCTGTCAGTGTGGCCACTTTCCCTGTATGAGGAATAACACAATTTCCACCTGCTACGTCACGTTCAGACATTGCACATCCAGGGTTTTGTGAAGATTAATTATGTTTATGCCATACGGTAGAGTTTTACCACTTAGCCGTGGATTTCCAGGAAGAGAGGTGGTTTCCTAAGGCATCGAGTAGGGCTCAGCACAGTCCAGTAAATAAGCTGATGACTCCCTTGGCTCTGCTCCTTGGGCATTTCTTAAAGTGCAGCCTCGGAGCACACTGTTCTTAAATCAAAGCATAAAAATAACCAAACCAGTATCGAGTGAATTGTAGCAGCTGGAGGAATGGAGGCAATAAAGAAAGTTAAAACAGCCCGATAACAATATCCCGTTACCAGAGAAGAATAAGCAACGCTCTGCAATGGTGAAATACAAAACCCTTCTTGTGAGGAGGCATTGATTTTCCCAAAAAGGGAAGGGAGAACAAACCGGAGCCGTAATGCAGCATGTGTGGGCACTGAGAGGGTATAACGATGACAGCACTGGACAAGTATCTCATCTCCAAAAGCTCAGGCTGCGTGACCTTTAGCAGCATTCAGGATTGTGTGTCTGTTTAGGATGTCATTAACAAGACAGGCTTCCTCCAGCCCAACAGTGTGTAGAAGTAATTGGAGCGGGTTTGAGGAGCGAGATTCCAGACTAGCTAGTCAACAAACTGGGAAAAGCAACATGTCACAAATAAACCCAACACAAAAAACTAGTTTTGGATAATGGCTCTTTACCCTGTGTTGAAGTTAGTAGCCTGGTTTCCACGACATGCTTAGTACAGATCCCCAGTGCTTGGTGTGCTGTAGAACCGAGGGTGGGATATGAACATTTTTTAGGCAAATTTAGATTAGCTGGAATAGTCCTCGGGATCTTGGTAGTTGGGCTCATGGAGGGTGGATGGCTGTGTGATTGCTGACAGCTTTGCAGTTGTGTGTGAGAGGGAGGGAGGGACGGCAGGGAAGTAAACCCAAGGTTTAGTACTCCAAAGGTAAGGGTGGTGCCACGAGCGTGTCTCTCATGGCTGGGTAAGTTATGGGTGGTGTTTGCAAGCCCCACTATAGAGTAGAATAATGAGGGTGAAGAATTGTAAGGTGTCTTGAAGACTGACATTAATTACCCACTAATTTTCTAGCTGTGATCCATGAAACACTTGTTGCTGATCCCCAGACAGATGGCTAGTCACATAGGACGGGCTTCTCCTCTTTATTTCCATCTGCTATATTTCATTAAGACAGCTAAAAATAAAAATATCCCTAACGTTATTTTTCCATGCAAGCTACTGCTACAGTGATTTGATGTGACTGTGAATAGAAGAGTTTCCAAGAGACAAGATTTTCTTAATTAATTTGTGATCTGTGGCATGAAAAGTGACTGCAAATCCCTACACGAGACTCATCCCGAGCATTACACTTACTTCCAAGTGGTATTTATCTAAAGGAATCAGTTCAAAACAAATTTTTTTTTTTTCTGGTGTAAGGGGAGAAAAGGGGCTGCTGTCTCTTCTGAGCAGAAGAAGTTGCTGTTTTTAGGTTCTAACCAGTTGTAGATGGCGCCTACGAAACGGAGATGTAATCAAGGAGATCCTTCAGGCATGAAGCCTTCTTTATGTAGTGGAAATATCTCCAGAAACAGCTTTTCTGCACAGCTCCAAGCCTCTTGTCAGCCAGCACGGTGCCCAAAAGCCCCCTTAGGGGGGAATGCACTTTTGGGAGGTTGTTTGGTTCTGTCTTTCACAGATTTTTTTTTGGCTCTAGCAAATGTGTCTTTGTGTGTGGGGAAGCTGGGTTCTTGCACACACAGCTCTACCAGTTTCAGAGTGTAGTTCCTGATGTACTGAAGTGTTTTTCTGGGAAGTTAAGGTCCCCTCTATCCAGATTGCAGTTTACTTATTTTCCAAAAGGGACAAAAGCCTGAACCATTTATGTGTTGATAATCCTTCCTAGTCCTTCCATGTCTTTCCCACAACTTCTCTCCGAAGGGCAGAGGCTCTCCCTTATTTCTTGATGAAGAATATTCAGCCTGTTTTAGAACAAGGAACTGTGAGGTGGCTAAAAAGCCCCAAAGGAAGCACAAACACAGGGAGCAGACAGCCCAGCAGTACAGCTTGGTGTGATGAGGAGCTCCAGGGACTCAGCTAACACTTGGTCTCCAGAACTGAAGGTGAAATGTGGGACTGGTATCTTAGACCTGGGCTATTTTTATCCTCAACTACACAAGCCATTGCCACAGACCTCCTGAATGGTGGCCACAGATGCTTGTGAGAGGTGAGCTCTATGACTTTACCCTTTCAGAGTTTTCAAGGGCCAAAGCAAGGGTGTTATTTTGGACACCACAACCCAAAGCACCACTCATACTGTGCCTTAGTGACACTGCCACAGCACAGGCGAGAAACTTAGTTCTCACCCCTCCTTTATCAGTTGCTTCAGCTTAGAAAAGCAGGCAATTTCCTCACCCTCCTGGCAATGTTCCCACGAGGAAATTCCTCCTCCCAAGGCGCAGTCACAGAGCCAGTCACACAATCCTTCCCTCTCTTGGGTCATGCCATTTCCCCATTTGCTCGGGCTCACCCCAGCCCGTCACCCCAGGAGAACCTTTGGCTCCGTTCTCCTGCCTGTTCTTCCTCCTCCAAGAGCAGTTATTTGAGTTCCACCCTAAGAGCACACTGACTTAGGCCCCAGTTTAGCAAAGAATTTTATCACATGCTTGAGTGCAGTTGACTTAGACCTTCAATCTGTTTTTAGCTTATCAGAGCAGGGGTGGGCAGAGCCCTCGTCCTCTTACGCACGCCCGGCTCTCGTGGAGCTCGGCCGTGGACGAGCAAAGAGCCATGTGCATAAAGTTGAGCAGGAACTCAGATAAGCAGGACTGCTGAACTGGCCTCCTTCCAGCTTGGTGCCATGCCTTTTAAGACCTAATTATCTCCACACAACACTGCAGAGGTGTCAGCCCTGTGGCTGTGACACAGCACAGGTTATTGGGTGATTCTACCCCAACTGGCCACTGCTGCACAGCAATTAAACTCTGTGTAGTCTGTGCCTTGCTCAAGCTTTGCTTTGGATAATAGGAACCCTGAATAAGGACTTCAGGGTTAATACTTAATAACTTAGGAGCAGGGAATGTGGCTAAAGCAGGCAAAAAACCAATGATTGCCTCCAGTCCAGACAAAAAAATAATGCAGTAATACTAGAGTCAGTATTTTATTCTGCTTAAACCACAGTGAAGTTGGACACAGCAGCACCTCATTTTCCTGTAGGGCCTCATTAGAAAGAGAACAAGGCTTAATGACAATAGCTAAAGAAACAGAAAGACACCATGGATTTCACTTAGCCACTTGGAACTTCTACCTTCAAAGTCTGGCATATTTAATTCAGCTCATATAAAAATTCCAGTGGTGAAGGGTGGAGAAAACTGAATGTTGAATGAAGACTTTTGTTTTCCTGAACAGAGCTGAAATGAAGAAGAAGCTGGGTGGTGACGATCAGATTTCTCCTATAGGTCAGAAGTTCAATGTATCATCAGATTTCATGTCATGGGGCTGTTCTGTTCCTAATTGCATCCAGCCAGGACTCTGCACATCATTGAGCTTTTACTCTGGGCTCCCTCCATAAGATATATACTGTAGTCAAAGTAGTAACTAAATCATTTTAAATGTACTTTTAAGGGTGAATCATTACCTTTCAGTTCAGAGCAGAAAATGAAATTAGTTGCTGGCTTGTGCTCATATAAAATACAAACCCCAATACTGAACTGGATTGTCTCTACAGCAAGTTTATTTTGCACAAATTTAATACGAGTATTAAGCTACAAACCTCTGGTAGCTGTGATCTCAGATTCAAAGGCATCTGGAATCTCACAGGGACGGAACCAAAACCCTGAGAAACGTGGCCTGAGGGCTCATGGCCCGACCCCAACCATCAGTTCTGGAGGGTGGATGAAAGAGGCTGAGCTGAGCTGAGCTCCTGTGGTAGGTGAGAGGGGGATCTGAGCAAGCAGCACTCTGCAGCACAGGTCCTGAGTGATCCCACTGCATAACTGCATGAATTATTTATACATCTTGGGGAGAGAAGCTATAGCCACATCTCAAGCTGAAATAAGGAAAAAACAAAAAAAAAACCAAAAACACCAAAAAACCAACAAACCCAACAGCTTAGCACTTAGCTGATGACTGACTTTTTGAATAATTTAAATTCGACAGAGACATCCATGGTGGACTAGCATGACCTCCTATGGACATCTGTTCATCTGCAGAATTAAATGAGACCGTGTGAGCTGCTTGCCCAACCAAATCACAATATTAAATTATGGCAGAGGAACATGAGCTGTTACGCAAGGGTGGTGTGGGGCCAGTGCTGAGAACAGAGCTGGGGTGTCTCACCTTTGTCCAGCAGCTAATGAAAGTTAAATTACCAATCCCAAACCAACTTTACATTGTGTATGTCTCCTCCAGAGCACCTCTCAGCACAACTCAGCTTTGAGAAGCCTGTCTCAGAGAGGCTTCACCCTTGCTACTTCCAGAACAGACCATCTTGCGACCTGCAACATGTTCTCTCCTTAGGAAATCATCTTCCAAACATTTTCATCCCGAAAATAGGGGTTTCACAGGTTTCAGCACGCTCTGGTTTCCCATGGTAGGAAGAATGAGGCTTTTGCTGGTGCTGCAGGATAGCTTTGGGATGCAGCTTGGGAGAGCAGCGGCAGCCAAGAGGAGCAGGGCTGCACAGAAGACACGTCTGTGCTCCTCGGATGCTGCGAATTTCTCCTAAAGCCAAGAAACCTGAAACTGCAGTGGCAAGTCAGACTTCCTCCCGCGGTGGAGTCGAGGCAGGCTAATTTTAGTCACCGTGTGCTATGCAAATCATCGTTCTGTAGCTGAGTTTATTTTTTAAAGTGCTGACTGCCAAACTTGCTGCAGGGCACAGGCTCTTCATATGGGTCTTAAAGAGGTTTGAAACCAGCCCTTCAGTCAGCGGGGCTACATTTCAGATACAGGGGTGGCAGTTCAAGGGGGGCCCTGGGAGAAAGCAAAATTTCAAT
>NW_020955266.1:834391-878204 GCF_003031625.1 Empidonax traillii
TCATCGTTCTGTAGCTGAGTTTATTTTTTAAAGTGCTGACTGCCAAACTTGCTGCAGGGCACAGGCTCTTCATATGGGTCTTAAAGAGGTTTGAAACCAGCCCTTCAGTCAGCGGGGCTACATTTCAGATACAGGGGTGGCAGTTCAAGGGGGGCCCTGGGAGAAAGCAAAATTTCAATAGGAAAAGTCTAGGGGACTAGCTGAGGTCATATATTGATTTTTTGACTGGACAGAATTAGCTGTTAGTGGAGGTTTTAAATATATTTTTGGTTCTACATATAATTTTTTGTTTTCCCTTGAAAGTTTCCCTCATGTGCTGCACGTTCTGGGCCCACAGGAGGTGCTGGGAGTGCTGGTATCTGGGTCACACCCAGTATCTGCAGATAAAGGAAGCAGATCACTACTGGGTTTGAGATTTATTCCTCTAAATATTTGGCACATTCACCGAGTTCACTCTTAAGTGGGATTGATCTGACTTCCTAGGAAAGAAGCAGCTCTTTAAAACATTGCTGTTAGACTGTGATTCATGGCACTCATTTGAAAGGCAGTGGTAGAAAGGGGGAACACGGAGCAGCAGCAAGGCAGGATGTGCTTCCAGGAAGCCCAGGCTTCACCACGGACAGTAAATTGTTACATTTCTCTTCAATATTCAAAAGATTTAGCATGCAGACTTTCATCTGATAACTTTCACGGAGTCTCTGTCACGAGTCATGCTATGACTGAATTGTTCTTTGTGTTTAAATGAAACAATTCTCCATTATTTCTTATCAACCTATCATAGAGACCGTCAGGAACTTTCCTTTCTCAGCTTTAAGAATAACCACTTCCAAGTTTGATGTCTTACCCACAACCTTCAAGGCATTTACCCGTCCCAGATGGGTCTGCCTGGACCTGAGTGCAGAAGGGCACTTTGAATCCTGAACTCAAAAATGAGGTGGGACAGTAAAAGCAGGAGCTTGTTTCAACTGTGAAACTATTTTAAAAGGCACTTCTGTGTTCTTGGCTGATCTTGAATCTTCAACCTGAGTGCTTTGGATCTGAGGCTTGAGCCCTAGTGAGTGGTCAGAGCTTCTCCTTGGAATCCACTGCGGGTTTTAGGAAGGACTTGGAGAAAAAAATGTGCATGGCAAAATCTAATTTAGATATAGAGGCTGTGAAATACCTGGCTGCATTTAGGGCATGGAAAGCTGCTATATTCCTCTGAATGCAGGAAGTTGCTGCATCGTGCATTTATTTCCATCCAGGTGAACAATCTGCTGATTTTGTAAGAGCCCAGCAATGCTCAAGGATTAAAAATAAGCAACTGCAGGACTGTGTATACAACATGTGGCCGGCCGTGGAAGGGAGGGATTGAGGAAAAACATCTTTTCCAGAATAAAAGTGTGGAACAATCCCAGTGGAACCCCCTTCCCCTCCTTTGGGGGAGAGTCCAGGAGTTGGGTGGGTGTTGGATGTCAGTGGCTCTGTGTGGAGCCTGGGCAGCCGTGGCAGGACTGGGGTGGGGGATGCCCACAGGAGAGGGGGCTCAGGGGGGAAAAGAAGGCTGGAAATGATTCACCTGCCTAATTTGCATCTTCCCCAAAAATATATCACCCGTGGTAGCGGAGCCATGTCCCAAATCCAAGAGCTGGGAGCAATAAGGAGCCTGTGTGGAGATGAATGGTGTGCCTGTGCTGCCGGGTGTTCCACCGGGACGAGCAGAGCCGCTGCCCCTCCGGCGTGGCCACACTCTATTTCTGTACATTTTCTGTGTCATTTCATCGTCCCTCAGCTTCATATTAAATCTGACCTTTCCACCGCACTTGACTGGGGAAAGGTAATCACCTGCTTTGCTTTCTTCAGGGTTATACATCATTGTGTGTGACAGGCAGATAAGTGTACCTGGAAAATACGGTTGCATGTGAGACCAGGCAGCAGAAAATATCTGCGAGTAGGTCAGGATCCACTTGAAGACCTGCCAGACCTGCCTGAGCGCAAATACATTTTTCAAGCTGGATATTTAACTCCCTCTGGCTCCCGTGGAAACTCAACAATTGCAGAAAATCTTCTCCTGCTTTGAACAGTGGAGAGAGAGTCCAGTTCCCTCCCTGCTGCAGTGAGGCCCTGGGCGAGCACAGGGAGGGAGGCTTCTGTGATTGATGATGTTGCAAGGAGTTGGGAACTTAGGAAGGAAGAATAGCAATCTTTTTAGTTTTCATACAGTGGTTAGAGTTGGATCTAAATACACTGTTGTGCAGCCCTTGGTCTGGAACCGGGACTGTGCATTGCACTAAACAAACATCACCCAAAAGGAGTTTAATACCTAAGTGGATCTGTAAGCATCAGGGGGCGTTCCCAAGGGATAACAATAATCTCACACTAACAGCTCTGTTAGAGCACCTTTATAAAAATTCAGAGACTTCTAATTAATGCAACTATAAAATATATGCCTCTAGTGCAGATTTGATCTGCTGGCTACTGATGATATTAATTGCTGGAACACGGTGTCGATTCCAAAATGATGGCAAAGCTAATCCACCAGGAAAGGTGAAGGGACACAGTGTGGCTGCTGTTTGGGTCAAGCAATATACAGCTCTCTTAAGCAATGTTTACATCCAGGAGAAGAGTAGAAGAGCCTGCACTGCGCTCAGGGTTGCAACAACTGCTTATTGTGATTGCTTTTTATAGTATCTCGATACAGTGCCATCCAGAGTGCCTGGATATTCAGGATATAACCTCTAAGGAGGGACAGAGGGGACGGGATCAGCTGCAGTAAATTCAAGGGCAGGGCTCCTACAGCCTGGGCTTTGAAACACCTTAATTAAGGTGAAGAAAATGCCTCGGTGTCACAGCTTGTTCTACTTGCTTTTCTTGTGTAGAAGCTCTTCTTAATGCTGAAGTGATTAAAGAATAATCCAAGTCGATACAGAAGCATCATCCAATGAAAACAAAGACAATTTAGCTAAAATTGGTTTGAAAATGCTCATTAATTAAACTAAGGTAAATTTGCATAGATGTGGGCCTGCTAACACTCTTTTCCCCCTCTTCCTACCTAAATGGGACTAATTATTTCTCTAATTGTGATGTAATTGTGTGGCCTTGGGATCATTGATTACAGATGCACTCCTCCTTTCCACTGTTTTGCCCGAATCCAAGCAGAAGAGAGGGGTGCTCCTCTGGGATGTGCTGCTACTCCTTTTGGCTGCAGCCTTGACCTTAAAAGAGAGGAAAAGAAAAAAGTGAGTAAGCTGAGCTATTTATAGTCCAGCTAATTATTTTGATGTGATATGACAGCAGTGGAGCCTGTTTTCTCTTCACACAATTAATGGTAGTGGAAGAAGCATTCAATACCCTTTAACAGTGTTTGTTGGCTACAATACAAACCTTTGTTTAATGTTCTAAAGATGCAGGATTTTGAAACAGAGGACTCGGGGGGCACAAGGTGTGTTGTGTTTCTGGCTGGTGTGAGTAGAACTGAGGAGCTGAAAGGGAAGTGTTGCTGTTAAAGGAAAAATCCACAGTTTGGAGGGAAGGTGGCAGCAAGTCTACAAACCACCATGTAAAACCCTACAGGTCAAACCTCAGGCGGCTTCTAGGGTGCTTGGTGGACACCAAGGAATCCGAAATACTAAAACTTTACTATTCCCAAGTAGGGGAACTGAGGCAGAGCAGTTAACTTGGTAATGCTTGCAAAGCAAGTAAGATGCCAGAGAGTGACAGTTTTGGTCCGTGGTCTCTCATCCTTCCAGAGAAAATGGATTTACACTGTGCTTTTCACTGTCCCTTACCTGTCTTTGTGCTGTTCCTGTGCACAAATCTCAGGAGGGATGACCTGCTGGGCTGCAAATAAACTGGGGAAGGTGGAGAGGACAGAGGGGGATGTCTTGGCTAAACTTTTTGTTGCCTGTTACTGAAGATTTCTGCAACAAAAAGGCACCCCCTGAGCACTGTGATGTGTTTTCTAGGTCTCTGGGGAAGTTGTTAATAGGAGTTATTCCTGCTCTCTGTTTCGGAGCTGGACAAGATAGATTTTTTTTTTCTTCTTTAAAGTTTTCAGATTTAAAAAAAAAAAAAAAGGAATATGTGGAGTGGATCATTGCCTTTAACCTTAGAATCTGAAATCCTAAATTTTTGTGAGTTATTTCTGGTGTAAAAGCACTTCACTGTAGAAGCTCAGCCCCTCCTTCCCCTGCCAGGTTTATAAAATAGCTTTTCTTCCTTGCTCCTCACCATTCTCAGGGTGTCCCACAGCTCATCCCTCTCCGGAGGATCTGCCCTGTATTCCAGGTCTTGCCTCACTGTGGCAAGAGGGGAGGGGAAAAATATCCACTCTCCCCTCATTTTGCAGCTTCAGTTGGGTCCCTGAAATCTCTGCTCTTCTCAGGTTGCTTCTGGTGACCTTTCAGGCTCTCAGAAAGCAGGTGCTGTTTGTGCAGCCTTTACGTGACTGTCGCTTTGTTTCCCTTTGATTTATCCTTTTTAAACCCCCGGGTCAGGCAGTTGCAGGTACAGTGCAATATTCATGAGAGGCTGATTTATGCAGGCACAAGGCTGTGCAGTGGGATTACAGGGTACTGAATGTTATATGCAGCTTTAATTTCTTTTTATGACCAAAGGATACAGCCAGCGTTTCTCAAATATGGAATTTATGAGAGCCTCATTCATGCAGGGTTTAAAGGGTCCCTGTCTCAGTGCCCTGCCATGGGACGAGCAGCCTGTGCAGCCTCTGCCAGTGAACAAAACTATATATAAAAACACATCCAGGGCAGTTAGTTGGACGCTGAAACAGCCTCTGCACACAGAGCCCAGGCAGTCCTGCAGGATTTATGCAGCCCCAGCCCGCCTCCAAGTTACAGGGGCACAGAAAAACAAACTCTGTGAAATAATTGAGTCAAAAATCTTCCAAGCAGGCATTTTCTATGTAGTTCAGTGCCAGGGGTTAAGTTCAGGACTTCTAAATGGTACTACAGTGCAAACTAAGTAACAGAGGGTATTTGTGGCAAGTCCAGACAACATTTGGCCCTCCTAAGCTCCAGTCTCGTGCTCCTAGCAACACAGCTTGTTCCTCTTCTGCCTTAACTTTGCACTTTTTATCTGACCTGCAAGTCCTTTCTCCCAAGAAGGGCTCTCTCTGCTCACAGGATGAGCAGGGTTTGTGTGCTCGGTGGCTCCCCAGGCACTGTTGTCCACCTGGAATCTGCATTGGAGATTATCCAACAGCCTGGCATAAAATTCAAGGTATTCAATGCAATAATAGGGGCCCTCCAACAGAACGTGCACGTCTGATGTGGTGAATTATCCAGCCCTCTCCTGCCTGGGGTGTTACACGTCAAATTACATGTACTTGCATCCCACACAGCTATTCTGGGGAGAGAGATGATTCTTTGGAAAGTCACTAAAGTTTTTGTAGTGTAACTGGAACCAGTGGTATATTCAGAAACCTTACAGTGGGCTCCTGATGGGAGATGGGCCTGGCAGCCTGTGAGTGTCTCCAGCTCCAGAGTCCCTGTGGGAGGGTGAAGGGGACCTGCTTCAGCCTCCATGAGCACAGTGAAGAGTCATTTCCAAGTTTGGTGTCTCACACACAAGGATCTTTCTGTTTGTGGTGCTCCAGGATGGTCAGTGCATGGTCCTGGCAGTGAGTTCCCATCTCATCTCAGCGATGTTTGTTTTTTTTTTTGCTGTTGCAAACACCTCTGAGTCCAGCCTGGCCGAGAGGAAAAAGCCTTACCCGTCTTCAGCTTCTATTTCTGCAGAAGGGGAGCTTTTCTTTCCATCTTCCCTCCCTGCCGTGCCATCCAGGAAAACAAAAAGGCACTGCTAACATCTGCTCTTTTCTCCTCCTACGTGCAGGCTCTTTCTGGGCTCCCTATTAAAGCCCTTCCCACACGGCAGCGTAGGCAGCCTCATGCGTGTACATCTCAGCGTACAATTTTTTCCCCGTCCCTTGGGAGCAACATTTGCAAAGAAAGTGACTGCTGAGGGTTTATTTTTTGCTCCTTGCTAAGACTTTGGTTTTTAACGGGCCCCTCGTTCTCCAGCCGCGCCTCCTCCTCCGGCGCTCAGCCCGTACGCCGTGTGCGGCGGGGCTGACACGGACGCTCGTGGAGACGCTGGGAGTGGGTGGAAAGGGATGCAGCAACGTATGTAGAAAATTCCCATTGCTAAGCTACGCTCAGGTGCGTTTACTTCTACCAAGAGGGGTTACTAAGGAAACAAGGAGCTGATTTCTGGGGTGGGGGAGAAGCAGCCGCTCCCAACGAGGCATGAACGCCACACTTGTCCCTCAGCCTTGTTGTCTGGGGTCTGTTCTTCGGTCCCTTGTAATTGAAAAGTGGCTGATTTTGAGGTTGCTTTCGCTCTCCTTTCCCAGTCCTGTCCCTGGGGCCATGGCAGGGTGCCGAGCCTTCACCATGGAACACACGAGCTCTCTGAGTCACTCCTCCTTCTGGCACAGGGAACGGGAGAATCCATCTGGGCTCGTTCCATCCAGAAGAACTTGCCATGTTTTGCAATTTGCACTTCTTTTTTTTTTTTTTTTTTTCCCTTCAATTTGAAGCGGATTGGCTTTTCCTGAAGCTGGCATGGCTTTTTGTTGCAACAGGAATAGTCCCCATCAAAATAAATTTTTGTTGGAAAGTTTAATCCGAGAGGTTCAAAGCTGAACAAAGCTGCTCCTGCTGCGTGGGGAGCTCCGAGGAAAGGTGCTCCACTGTTTCCCACAGTCCCCGTCAGACCCAGTTGCCAATTATCAGGTCGTGTGTGCATCTTGCTGAGGCTCTTATGGGGTAAAATATTCTGCAGGAGATGGCCTGAAGGGTAGAAAATAAAGACAGGGGGTTGAAGGAATGGGAAGAGGTTGGATTTGCTGTTCTGGCCCAGGTGATGTGAGGCAGGTTTTGGGGTACTGGGGCTTGGACTATGCAGGCAGGAGTGGCCTCCAGCCCACCCAAGACTTGCCAGTCAATGGAAATGAGTGATGTACTGTATCAGAAACAGCAATTACACTTGGAAATGCAAGAAAATGATTAATTGCACCACAAGGTGCAATGTCAAGAGCACCTACTACACAACATCAAAACTGAAAGGGTTTTAAGATACAGCCCTACTTTAGAAGGGGAAAACATACATTTTCCAAGTTAAGAAATCAGATCCAAATACTGAAAACAATTCAGAAAATGCCATAAAAGAAACATGAACAGGAGCAACATCATTAAAAAGGAACATTTCAAAAGGATTTTTAATCCCCAACTGAAGTTCCCCAGTACAGAAGCAAAGAAAAAGAATTATTCGTTTTTTATTTTTAATTGTGTTTCCTGAATACTGTGTTTAGTTTGGGGGGATGTGACATAATTGTGTATTTTCCCACCATTCAGTAAGTATAATTCAAGTTATCACAAGGAACACTTGCTCATTAAAAAAAATAATCTAAGCTTGCAAACCTGATGGGTTTTACAGTGTGATTAACTTGCTGGCTTCCAGAGTGTTTAACTCAAACAAAGGGAAAGTTCAAAGAGAATGGTTTGGTTTATCTTAGTATATAATATTTTTTCCCCCTGTGAACACAGAAAAATACAAATGACAGTTTATGTTGTTTTTGATAGATTTACAATACCAGTAGGTTTGACCCAGGCCATCCTGAAGATGTACTTCTTTTAGTCTTTCCTATCAAGCAATTTAAACCCCCATTGCATTGGAGATTAATTCCAGAAGAAAGGAAGGGAAAAGGTTGTTGTTCTTCCATGTTAGCTATTCTTGCTAACCCTTGTGTGCAAATGGCAATGGGCATTGGGGGGTGGGGAGGAAAAAAAAGAGACGCTTGTAGCAACATATTTATTTTGCAGCAGGGAAGGGCAGTGTGGAATTTTTTTATCTGCATGGGAGGGTCTGTATCATAAGCAGTGACAAATATTGCAGGTCGAGCTGTGATGGTTTCTAGTGATACAAAAGGTGTGTACGAAGCAGATCACATTCTTTTAGAGGGATCAGTGCTTTTCCTGTGGGAAATAACAGATTTTACCCGAGCACTGAAGTGCTGCTCCATCCAACTTGACACACAGGAGTGATCCAGAGCTGAAACCCGTGAAAAGTCCCCGGGGCAGCTGCAACTTCGCTTACTCTTGCAGAGGAATAAACTGTCTTTAACACAGCTATATTTATCCAGGGGGTTGCACGACTTCAGGGCTCTGTTTCAAACACAGCATTCCCAAGGCAGGTCCCTGGGGGGGATGTGATGTGGTTTACCCCTCCCTGGAAATGCAGAGATGCCTGAGGTGCATTGGCAGCTGGGTTTGTCCTCACTGTGGTTTTGGGACAGGTTAAAAGTGCTGTTACCAAGGACAGAAGGGAAAACAAAGGAAGTTTTTTGATGGGAAGTTTCATAGCTTGCTTTAGTATTCTATGCATTGCTTGTTGGAGGCATTTTAAAATTACCTGAAATGCAGTTGCGTGGTATTTCCAGCAGTCACAGTCTGACTATTTTGCAGTTTTTAATAATAATGAAAAACCCCTAAAGTCAGAGTTATGCTGCACAGCGGTTTGGATTCCATTCTTTTTGTTTGTTTGTCTGTTTTTATGGTAATATTATGGTGCTGCTTTAAAACTGAAACAATCAAACCAGCGAGCATGGTCACAGCTTCCAGTTTAGTAGATCTCCCATTATTTACCTGGGGGAAGGGGTGGAATGGAAAGAAAGTGACAATATATTCCTAAATATCCCTGCCTGACACCCGATCCCTGGGCAGGTATCTCCGTGCTGAGCTCCCTCCACTTTGGCACCAGCACAAACCCCTCTGGACCTGCCAGATCTCCCCGGGGTCACGGGGTGGTCAGGACGAGTGAGCAATGGGAATATTTTTGGGATGAGCTGGGATTCCCTCTGAGATCCCAAACAGCACGAGCAGTCTCGCTATTTAGAACGACTTTGACGCTGCTGGTCCATTCAGACCCTCCGGCTGCTCCTTATCCAGCAGGTACCAGGATTGAAGATTTTGTGAATTATAAGGAAATTCAGAGCCCCACGAAGACGAGTTTCAGCTTAAAACCCCACTGGGATTTGCCCAGATCCAGCTGGTGTTTCTTGCATGGCGAAAACACAGCTATCAGCCTTATGAGGAATTGCAAAATACCTGCTTGTCCAAATAAACAGTGAGTAACCCAGACTTCACCCAAATGCTCTGGTTTCTTAAACAGGCCCAGCCCTAAAGCCCTGGCTGTGAACAAACAGCACCTGAAAAGTTTGGTGGGCTTAGAGCATTCAATTAAAAACAAAAATTAAAAAAAAAAAAAGAAAAAGAACATAAAATAAAAACAATTTTAAGAAAAAGTGCATATTATTCCTTCAACGAGGGATTATTGCCTGAATGAGGAATTCAAATGTGGGAAGAGAATTTCTGCCCTGAATTAAAGAGATATAATGTAATTATTTATTTATTTTTAAAATTGGAAAAAAAAAAAAAAAAAGTCCCTGGGCATTGGCAGTGCTGAAAGAAGCTTTTTAAAACCAAAGCAAAGCTTTTAAGCTTTCAAGAAGTGCTGACAGGGAGAAAACACTGGCATCTACCTTTCCTCCTGTCTTGAGGTGAGGGTTTAACTTCAGCCCCACCGAAGGGTGCGTGACCTGACCCCGGTGTGCCTGCCAGCCTGGGGCTGAAGGCACAAACCCCAAACTCCATGAACTTCTCAAGGCCATTTTTTGGCTATTTCACTTTTCCATGTGCTCAGAAGATTGTCACCCAGCACATTTATTATTTATTTGGATGCTGAAGGGACGACGATCACCCGAGATCTGATGTTTGTGCCCTTGTCCCTTAGGAAAGGGTCACTGAAGGATGTGTCTTGTAATCCCAAACTAAGCAGGGCTGTCTCCAGCCAGCACATTTCTCAAAAGCTTTTCCATGAGACACCACTGAGACTTCAAAACAGGGTTTTCCTGCAGTGGCAAATGTGAAAACACACTTGAGCATTTGCTCTGCTGCTCACAGAGGCGACCAGGGAGGGATCAGCAGCACGGAGTGATTTGTAAAGTGGTACCTCAGGGCTCCCTTTCACTTGTCTTCTGCAAAAGCTTGTGCTGCTGGGAATTTTAAAGCCAGAGCTGGGAACGCTGGCATCAAGCAAATCTAAAATTTTGCATCTCCCCAAGCACATGTGCAAAAAAAAAAAAAAAAAACAAAAACCAACCCAAAAGCAAACCCCACATAAAAAAAGAGAAAAATTACAGATTTATGCTATCCCAGCAACGGGGCAGCAGTGCACTGTAAGCTTCAGCAATGCCATTGGTGACTCTTTTTTTTTTTTTTTTTTAAGCCTTTAAATATTCATTAAAAAATTATTATTTGTCATTCCTTTAATTGTTGACAAACTTTCAAGATCAAATTCTAAGGAAAACAACTGGTTATAGACACTTTATGGCTTTATGGCAAGGAAAAAATCCCAGATCAGCTGTGCTGGCACTTTATTTGGGCTGTTTCAGTTAGCAGGAAATGCAACTCTCCTAAAGAAATGAGATTTTATTTTTGAGCCATTAAGGGACGTTGCATGGACCATAAATGGTAATAAGGCTGTGTGTGTGATCAGGCAGGTGTGATAATAAGGCAGGTGTTTGGCTGAGGGGTTGTTTTTGGGGATGCCCTGCTCCCCTGGGTGCCTTGGGGGCACATTCAGGGTGAGTTTGCTCTCAAGCTCTGGGTCAGCTTTAGGTTCAGACCAACAAAGGAACAGCCACGGTTCCTTTTATTTGGGGTCACTGAGTTTATGCATCCAAATCAGCCCGAGATGACTTGAAATGCTGCCAGTCCGGCCTTAGATTTGCTAGACTCAGACTAACCAGGAAATCTCCTCTTGATGAAAGTCTGGGGCGGGGGAGAGGGAGCCATCTCTGTGTTAAATGAGCTTCAGCAATTTTATCTGCAGACAGTTTTGCATTCAGGAGACACATTAAAAAAAAAAAGAAAAAAAAGAAAAAAGAAGGTAAAGGTTTGCAAGGCACATCTCCACTTAATGTAAACTCTACCTACACTTTGCTATTTCCCATTAAAATATCTGAGAATGTTCAAACACCATTTATCAAACCTTTCCCACTAGAACTTCCCTGTACACCCCATCTCCTGGCAAACCACCCTAAAGGTACCAATGGGGAATCCAGATGAGCTGTGCTCATCTGGGGATGATTCCTTACGGTTGGGCATCACCATCCCCCCGAGCTGGGATGGGAGCCCAAAACCCACGGGGAGGCCTGTCTGGGATGGAGGTGTGACTGTGATAAGTTTGGATTTGCTGGTTTGGCAGGGCTGAGACATGAAGGTCACAGAGTAAGGGAGCCTGGGGTTATTTATACATGGGGTGCTCACACTGAGAGCAGCAACATTTGATCAGGGACCTCTCCCAGACGGAACCCCCTGCCCCAGGGGCACACACTGGACATATCTGTTACCAGCAGCTCTCCTCCCACCCTGCTCTGCCAAATAACCCTCTTTGGGGCTGAACTGAAGGGCAAACATATGAGGCTGAACATGCCTGACCTGGTGGTAGCATTGGTAGCATGAGCTGGGGGAAAAATCCATCGCAAATCGGGTCCCTGCAGCTGAAGCATCTCTCATCTATGTGCAAATGCTGAACTAGCACAAGGCAAAGTTTCTTTTTTTAAAGCCCAGTGCTGGTTTGTGCAGTTTAATGATTTCCTCAGATATCTTTTTAGTTATTTATTTCCACTCTCTAAAGGCTCCTGGCTCTTTAACGTTTTTTTTAATGGTATTTTCTGAGCATGTTCTCAAATTAAATGTTGCTGAAAGCTGTGTTGCTTAAGAGGATGGGGGTTTGCAGAGCACTTGGGCCTGATTCAGCAAAAGCACTTGATTATCTTCAGTTTAATTTTACAAAGTAGTTAAGCACATGCCTAAAGCAAGGTATGTCCTTAAGTCCACCTCTGCTCAGCAAAGCATTTAAACACGTGCTTTGCTTTAACCAGAGACAAGGGAATTTTAGCATATGCTTAAATACTCCCCAAACCTGGAACCTGAGCAGCTCTGGCAGATGATTACCCTCCTGCCTTGCTAGAACCAGTGGTTCTGTCACACTGCTAAAAACATTTAAAAAATTCCTTATAATATGCTGTTCCTTCTAATATGCTATTTCTGGCAAAAGCAAGAGCAGCTCCTCCCCAGTTTGGGGCTGGAGGGACTATTGCCAGGGCAGGGAAGGGAGCGATGCTCTCTGAGTGAAGCTTTGTGGTTGTGCTGTCGTCTTGCTCTATATTTGGATGTTGTTGTACAGGCAGAGTGCAGGTCCCTGCCTGAAGCCTGTGGGTGTTGCTGAAATACAGATAATAAATGGCTTGTGTGATTTGACTAAAGCCACTTTGCTGAGTACATGGAGCCCTGTTCCCTTTGCTGGACGTGCCAGCTGTGCTGGGGGTTTCTCCAACACCCCTTCTGCTCCAAGGATTCAAGTGTGCTGGTGTGTTTAGGGCTGGAGCTTGCTGGAGGGAAGCTCAGGCTGGAGATGTTCAGGGTAGAGTTTGGCACTTTGTCAGAGTAGCAGAGATGGTCTGATGCTGAGTCCAGCAAAACCAGGCAGGTTGGGATCAGCAGGGCTTCCCCCAGGGTCACCTGTTTGGTTCCTGGGCATCTCCTGTGCTGAGTTTCTCTGAAACCTGGGAGATTGACAGCACTTGGACTGTCAAATCAAATTATCCTGGAAAGCAGAAAGGCTCTGAGCCTTGACTGAGCCAGAAATCAGTATTTTCTGGGATTCAGCAACTGCCTTAAATCATAGCTTCCCTAATCCAAAGTTGGGAAAAGTGCCATTCAGACTTTTGATCCAGACTTGCACCATGATTACACTATTCCACAGCTGCCCTTCAGTGGTCAGAAGGGGTGACACCATCCTGTGTGTAGCTACCTGTTCCATAACCCCTGTGAGCTGGTGCCCATCAGCTGTGGGTACATCTAAATTTTCCTCCCCTATTTAAAATAAAATCCCTACTTTAAGAGCAGTGCACCCAACACCAGTGGTCCCAAGCATCCTCTCCACTCCCTGCTCCTGTGTCCCAGCATCATGGTCACGTGGGATCCAGGTGAGTGTGGTGCCACCTCCCCTCCCGCACTTGGAAACCAAAGAGGTGATGGAACACAACACTTTGGGTTCATTTGCTGGTACTTTGAATAAAAGCTACACTTTCCAACTTAAGGAGCTTTCTCATTCCCTCGAATAAAACCATCTGATGATCACATAGTTCTAGTACCAGAGGAAGGACTGGGAAAGAAAAGCAAATGGATTAAAAAGAAATGGTGCCAATTTTCAGGTGGGGATAATCCAAGTACTGTAGGAAAGATCAGATCTATTCTCAGCTGTCCAGCTGAAGCTCATCCTTTGGATGGGACAAAGAGAAAGTTTAGATCCAAAGAGCTCTTGGGTTTTTTGGATTCAGGGACCTGCCCTGGTTGAAGACTCCCTCCTTGCCTGCCTGTTCCTCTGTTGTTTGCCTTGGCTGCACAGCTCTATCAGTATAGACTCCTTGCTTGTTTTTGCCAAGGCATAGGGGACATTTAACAAATCCCTTTTATTTTTCTTCAGACTATTTTCCTTCCTTGCAAAGCTCTTGGCTATTCCTATCTTTTTAAAAAGTCTTTAAAAAAAAAAAAAAAAGTTGTTTGTGGTGCTAACAGTATGGAATGAGCTAAAGCTTTATGCCATTTTTAGCACTCTTGGAACACAGAGAATTGGAGGAACTGAAAATATATGCTTAATCGCCCCCAGGAAAGACTGCCATAATATTTTGGGTTGCATAAGCAAACTAAATTGGAAATCTGGAATCTATTCAAGACCTTTTGATCAGGGAGCTTTGCAAGTGCAGAAAAGTAAAAACACAGACAGATGGGGATTAGAGTTGAGCATCAGGAGAATAATTTCCTCTTTTAATTTCAGTTCCGCCAACATATAAAAAGCATTAACAATCCAGTTACGTAACGTGCGTCAGAGCCCGGCTGTACGAGCTGGAGTGCTCGCTGTAATTAAGCCATTACACAGCCCATGTTATCTGCATGGAGGTGGGAGCTGGGAAAGAAGCCCCCTCCACCCCCCCATCAAAAAAAAAAAACCTCTCCAAAAATCTGGGCAAATGTCCTGGCCAAAATTAGAAGCAGTTATGGAGGCTAATGGGAGCTGCAGGGGGCTCGGGGAGAATTGGAGCCTGCTCCGAGACACCGCTGGGCTCGCAAAATCCAATTGACAATCACTTGCAAACCCCAATCCACCCTATTTTTCTCTATCTTTGTCGCTAAATCAGCTTCAGTGGGAGAGGGGAGATTAGGCTGAGGAGCAAGCGGAGATATTTCTGCTGATTGTTTGACGCTGGGAACAATAGTCCATAATATACTTTGTGTTGTTCTAATAGTGGGATCTTTGAGAGGAGGCACTGCAACATATCCAAAGGCTGGCAAGAGTCCTGCAAATCTGAGGCTGCAAAGGCTGGCAGATCAGATTAGATTTCTGTTCTTGCCTGTTTTACTCTGCTCAGAGGATATTTTTGTGTGCAGTGGTTGGTGCAGAGCGATGCAAAAAAGCACTAAGAGGATGGCCTAAATAGGACCACTTACATTTCAGGATCAACTCACTGGACACGGCTTTTGAACAAGTTTTGAAGAGCATCTGATACCCCAGAACATCCATATTAAGAACTATTTGCCTACTGGGATCAGCTCCCCAGACTGCTGATGTCTGCAGTCTTTAGATAAAAACCACTGCTTCCAGGTAGCTGATTTTTTTTTTTAGATGTTTTTTGGGGTATTTTTTGCATGCAGATTTAACTGCAGTTACTTTTGCTTGCCTTTTATTACGTGAACTTGGATGGCAGTAGGAGTGAAATTTCACGGACTGGGTCTGCTTTTCTTCATTTCAATTAATGTGGCATAGAGGAAGGGATCTGTATTTTTTGGCATTGCTTTCCGATACTCTGCAGAGGCATAAGCTCAGAGGAGCCTTCAGGCAGTCTCTGCAGCAGGAGCAGAGATGCCCTGGGTGATTTTCTCCTGCCTTGAGAGGAGGAAAAGCCCAAACTGGCCAAGATAAACCCCTGGAGCTCTGCCTTGCTCCAGGGTTCTGGTGCATGAGAGGCTGGACATGACCCACAACGTGCACTGGCAGCCCCAAAAGCCAATTTTGTCCTAGGCTGCATCAGAGGAAGTGTCACCAGCAGGTTGGGAAAGGTTATTCAGCTCCTCTGTGCTCTGCTCTTGTGAGATCCCCAGACCTGCAGGGCTGTGTCCAGCTCTGGGGTCCCCAATGTAAGGAGGAGGTCACAGAGCTGATCAGGGCTGGAGCACCTCTGCTATGGAGCCAGGCTGGGAGAGTTGAGGTTGGTTAACCTGGACAAGTGAAGGCTCCAGGGAGACCTCAGTGTCCCTTCCAGTGCCAGGAGCTTGAGAGTGCCTTTGGACGAGGGCCTGGAGTAACAGGATGAGGGGAAATGGCTTCAAACTGAGAGAGGACAGGCTGAGATTAGATACAAGGAAGAAATTCTTGGCTGTGAGGGTGGTGAGGCCCTGGCACAGGTTGCCCAGAGAAGCTGTGGCTGCCCCATCCTTGGAAGTGTCCAAGGCCAGGTTGGATGGGGCTTGGAGCAACCTGGGCTGGTGGAAGGTGTCCCTGCCCATGGAAGGGGGTTGGAACTAGATGGTATTCAAGGTCCCTTTCAATCCAAACCATTGTGTGATACTGTGAAGGCAGCAGGCTTAGGCGCTGCCCTTCACTTTTCATTCTGAATTGTTGGGCAAATGTGGAGCCCAGCCTTTCATCAGACCTGGGGACCGTGGTTATTTCTGGACCACAAGAAGACCACAACACGAACAGTTAGTCGTGTGTGAGCAGTACTCTCCAGGCTGATTTGCCACAATAAATAAATAAAAATAAGCGAGAAGCATTAAAAAATTAGTTGTACACATGACTGGCACATCATTTCCATTCAAATGGGCTATACCGTAGGTGCGGATGAGATCATAGGCTGCTATTTAAGGAGGAAACCTCTACTTACATAAATGTCTGATTATGCAACTGTCATGGAAACCAGAGATGACAAAGATGTATTAGATTAGCTTGTCCATTCCCTCGGAGCGCAGGATTGTTCCTTGTGGTTTATTTTTTGCTCAGGATTTTAAGAACTGATCGGTGGCTGCTGGATGCTGAGCTTGAGAAGAAATGATTTATAGTATGAGCTGAGCTGTCACTTTTCTAAAGGTGATTCGCTTTGGAAACTCAAGAATAGAAGTGCTTGAAGTCACTGGTGGCACCCAACAATCCCCACATCAGTGTCTAGTTCATCCCTGTACTTATATGCTCAGAGTGTCACGGCTTTCATTGGTTAAGATACATTCCAGAGTCTTAGAGGACATTTCTCTACCCTTCTGCCTGATCTTTCTTTAATTTTCATCCCCTAACTCTGTTGTCTTTCCAAATAATACTCCCTTTCCTCTGGTTTTGCACCCTCCCAGAGTGTCCCTCACGGTTGTTGCTTAGCCAAGCTATACAAATTTAGCTGCTCCTAATCTTTTCTCATAGGTCAGTCTTTTTAGCCACACTCATTTTTGCTGCTGCACAGGGAAATCGGTGGAGATTAGTATTTTAATCTTCTTTCCCTGTTTAAAGAAACCCCAGGACACACATTGAATGGTTTTCCTGTGACTTTAAATTAAAATGTTTAAAAATAAGTGTATTTATATCTCTTTTACTCTGCTTTCACCTCTAGTTCCTCTCAGTCATTGATTTGGCTGCTCTTCTGCCTTATTAGAAATGGCTTTTTTTTTAAACAACTTAAACTTCAGTTTGGTTCCTTATCATGAACAGGGTGACATTGTTATGTCATAAGCTGTATGGTTTAGTCTCTGCTTATTCTGCAGAATTAACCTGAACTGGTTTTAAACCAAACTCTCTGGGCTGTCCAGTCTCACCAGACGTGGGATTTGGGAGGCTGCATAGCAACATGAAGACAAAAGGATTAATGCTGCCAGGGGTTTTTACTCTCATTTTTGTGAACTGGTTCCTCTTTGATTGTGTTTTCTGCTCACAACGTGTTTGTTGCTGTTGTTTTCCTTGAAGGTGGTCTCCTTGCTCTCTCTTAATCCCAGTGGTCAATGAACTCAGCTCTTGCTCCCCTCATGTCCAATTCAGATAACTACATGCCATTACAGTATGGAGCTTTGATTCCTAATACCTATTTAGGACCACGTTTAAAGATTTTTAAACAAGAAATGCTTTTTATCTGTAGTTTGACTTTACCCTGAGTCACAGGGCAAATTAAATTCAGGCTCCATCAGACCACAGGAAGGAAACAGACTGCAGAGCTGGGCCTTCTCCTCTGATGGGAGGTCCCAGACCCAACCTGTGCCCGACCATTAACCACCAATGCCAAGAGAAAAGCTGCCACTGCTGCTGCAGAACGTGGGGAGAAGCCGATCCCTGATGAGCAGGAACTCAAAATACAAAAGGGCTTCACTCTGAACTGCTGCATTAGGGTTACAAGCTAATTCTGGCCTTGCTGAAGCAATTTGAAAAACTCTCTTCGTGTGGGCATGAGTCCTGCTGACAGTCCTGCCAAGCACCTCAGCACTGACCCACAACACCCCCCCTATCTCACCGTGTGGCTCTGGGGCTATTTTAGCCAGGGCTGTCAGTGGAGCCGAACTGTTCCATTATGTGGTGGCTTTGCAATGTGGAAAAGTGTTCAGGAGGGACCACTCTCCAAACGAGAGGAGAGTGACTCAATCTCCAGGGCCAATTCAGTCGTTGACTTTTATTTATTTATTATTCTATTTTGTTTTTTTTCCCCTGAGGCAGCTGATACAGGGAGCAATTACAGTGGTGATTTTTCCATGCTATGGATCCCGATTGACCGTGCCATGGAGGGACATGTGCTTATCTCACATAAAACCCCCCTGCAGGGCAATGCTTTCCAGGCACTGCTGAACTGAGACAGATTTGACCCTAAAGATGAAAACTCAGATTGTCTCACCCTGTATATCCTTCCATCAGAGAGAAGACAATGAAACATAGTGTTGTGGGATGATTTATAAGACAAAAGCACTCCAGCTACTCATCCTAAATCACAGCAATCGCACTACGTGCAGCCAAGCTGACTGGTTTTGGAGCTGGTCAGATGAGTTCCAACCTCCTCTTCAACTATTTAAGAGAAGTCCTTAACAACAGGAACCTGCTTTGTCGCACTTCTTAAAAGAACAGGTTACCCCAGGGAGAACTTGCTGGGTCCCCTCCCCATTCCTCTGCAGCAGATGCCCACGTTGCTGCCGTCCCCTCTTCCACGAGCTGACACATTTCCGCAGGAATGATCCCTGAATTTCATCTAAGAGCCTTTGAGAGCCTCCTAAATAATTTCAGCATGAGCTATCCTTAGGAAGTTAAAATCAAAGGCACAAGTACCAGCATATTTAATAAGATGGAAACGGCAAAATAAGAACCACATTGAAGGATTTGGGAGTTTCTCCCTGTATGGATTCCGAAAGGGGTCACGGGTTTGCAGTGCTCTGGCAAGCACAGAGATGCTGTGCATTGAGCACAGGCAGTAATTACATCTCCTCTTTCTAAATTATGTTATCAGGAAACATCTATATTGTTTGCATGGGTCTAGATTACGCTCTGAGAATAGAATGTTCCCTGCATAAAGAGCACGGCTGGAGTAAATCAATGAGGATGCACTCAGAAACATCAATTAAAGGTAATACAAGTCTTTAGTGTGGCATCAGGGAGCGAGCAGGGTTTGAAATTCTGATCTGCCCAACCCTGCTTTCCTCCCTAGGAAGGCAACAAAGCAGAACTACTCAGAAATTCATAAGGTTTAAAAATAAAATACTTGTCTCCTCTCATCCTCATCTTTACTCAGTGCTGGTTCCCAGCATAGTAGATGAACGTAATGTTTTTCTTCAGGAGATATCAAACTTCTGCTGGGCTAAGGAGCTGCCTTTCTGCAAGTGTCACGAGTTGAGTACCTTGGTTTTGAGGTATCTGCTTTGGGGGACCTGCAGTCTGATTGCCAGAGATGTCCAGAGCCTGCTAGTGATCCACTGGGAGTCAAGGAAAGCAGGCCCTCAGCTCCTGCAGAGCAGCACCTAGAAATTCAGATTTTCAAAGTTAGCAGTTATGTCTGAATGGAAAATAAGAGCAAATAAGAGCAGAAGAGGTGGAAACAAAACCTTGACCTTTTGCCTTTCTAGTATGTAGTACCTGGAGCTCATCTGCAGAGGGATGAGTGATCTGGTCACCTTTGCACATCATTAGTAAGGGACATGTACACAAACAGCATCAACACACTCTCCCTTGGTCCCAGAGATTTCCTGTTATTGAGGCAAATGGAAAATTAATGTGACTCTTCCTTCAGCCTATTAATTCTGTGTCCCCTTTTGCAGACGTTGATTCAAATGCAAAACCTGAGCCTGGGCTTGAACCTCCCCTGTGCTCAACTCAGGGTTCCTGCTCAGGCCCATTTGTTACCTATGTGACACTCATCCATCACTGCGATTGTAACAGTGAGAGGTGGAAAATTTTCTCCCAGCTACTGGGAAGAAAAAGGACCTTACGCAGAATTTATAAGCCTCTTCAGCTGAGCTAATTATTCAGGAAAGGGTATTTTTCACTGTGAGAAGCACAAGGCGAGCAGATTCCATTCATAGCTCAAATACCAAACAGCTTTAACACCTTTGGTTTTAGTGGCTTATTTTATTAATATTAAGGTGCGTGAGGGGGGTGGTTTTTACTGTTTTGAGTTTTGATTTTTTTTTTCTTTTTTTTTTTTTTTTTTAATGCTTTTTCCCTTCGGGCAGAAAGCTGCTCCCTTTTCGTCACAGACCCGATAATGAATTGCAGTGTACAAAGCCGGTCATACAATACGCAGCAGCGGCAGCGCGGAGCGAGAATCTTTGGGAAGAGTTTCCATAGAAACATTGACGTCCTCCTGGCGAACAGGACACCGAGTTCCTTCAATGGGAGGTATGGGGTTTTAAAGGAGCAGCGAGGTGGCGGGAAGCCAAGCCAGCAGAGCTATGACTCTGCATCTCCCAGCAGAATAAGGGGTTGGAGCTGGTGGGAGGGAAAGGAGGAGGGGGGGGGGAAATAACCCAATTACCCTCGCATTATCAAAATGTCGGGTTGGATGGTTGCTGCTTGAGTGGTGCTGTGTAGAGCCTGGTAAATAATTAAACCGCTGACCGCGAAGTGCGCGAGAGCCGGCAGCCAAAAATCAGAAATACTCAAGGCTGTGAACTAGCGGCTTCTAAAAAATCTTGTCAGATTTTGTCACAGGCTTCATCCCCAGAAGCCCTAAATTCAGCACAAATCAGCATGACGCAGGCACAAACCTCCCGGGGACAGGCAAGGTTGCACCCGGCGATGCGCACCCTCCCCTTCCCTGCTTGTCTTGGAATGAGACAAGTGTTTTGCTAATGTTCCAGCTCTGTGTTTTAAATAGCCTCGTGTCTACCCAGCTAAATAGTGGCAGAGCAGCCCTGTCTGGAAGAGGCTGTTTCTAGAAGCAAAACAGTCAGAGGAAATGTTTTTGCCAGAAATGTTGGAAATCATACAAAACAGAAAGGGAGCATGCAAAAGAATTCGCCGCCGAGCGCTCCCCGGTGATTTTGTTCAGGCTCACAAAGCGCTTTGTTTCGGAGCAATCCCCAGATAAGATTAATGAAGGGGACAGACATCCCTTCTGGGAAAGCCTGTGACCCACCCAAAGTCCTGTCCAACACCAGGGATGTCGAATGGAGTCTCCCCACTGGCTGTGGGGGCTTTGGCTCTGGACCCAGGAGCGAGAGTGCTCAGCCCTCAGCCCCAGAAAGTGAGCAGCCATCCAACCCAACACGGTCCTCTCAGCCTACACGGCTTCCTCTGGCTCTTTGACTCCAGCTGGGTGTCTCTGCACAATTCAGACAAGTCTCTGGTGCAGTTGAATACAACTCAGGGTCTTGTGTGTATCACCCTCCCAAAGAGTCATAGAATGGTTTGGATGGGGTGGGACCTTAACGCTCATCTAGTCCAACCCCTTGCCATGGGCAGGGACGCATTCCACTACCCCAGGTTGCTCCAAACCCCATTCAACCTGATGTTGTGTCCCTTGGACACTTCCAGGGATGGGGCAGCCACAACTTCTCTGGGCAACCCATGCCAGTGCCTCACCACCCTCACAGGGAAGAATTTACTCCTGATATCTAATCTAAACCTGCCCTCTGTCAGCTTTCAAAATACCCGAGCACCTTTCCAGGACAAGTCACATGAGCTGAGGAGTGCCCATTGCAACTCTTCCTCTATTGCTCCCCAGAGCTGATTTTTTTAGGGGTGACTTGTTGTTTGCCTTTCAGGGGTGACTTGTTGTTTACCCAGCAAACCCCTGTGGTATTTGGTTTGCTTTGTGCAGGTAAGACGGGTGGAGGGACACAGAGCTCCACGGGGACACGGAGCTCAGCGGGAGCTTTGCTACAGGTAGGAGCAGGTGCTGTGGTCTTGAACAAGCCTTGTCCTCTCTGCAAGCCAGGTTCTATTATTCAAAAGTATCTTGCAGGTTTTTGTACATCTGTGCCTCGTTAAAATCCCCCCAGAGTGATTAGTGGAAAATACAAAGCATCCACAACCCCATCACAGTCGAGTGGGAGCCTCACATACCCTGTACCTTCCACAGTCTGCTCCAGATAGTCTTCAAAGGCAAACCACTGCAGTGTGGCTGCTGACCTTAATCCCTGTCCTTTACAGTGCTCAGAGTCTGTGGCTATTTATACTGCTGCTATTGCAATGCTGAAAACTCTGTGCTGAAAGCTAAATTATTTCAAATCTATATGGGTATGGTGCTACATGAAGTTCTGGTTTATAATTTTACAGCAAAGATATCCATTTATTCAGGGGGCTCCAGGCAGGACGTTTGGTACAGGATATGGAATTGATCTATTTGCAGAATGTTTGCACGGAGATCATTTTGGTTCAACCTGTTCAGCAAGATTTGCTGTAGACACAGAAAGACAGAAAAGTGGGTGAGTCAGAGGATCTCAAAGAAGTCTCTTGAGTTTTAGGGACTTATTCATATTGTTTCAAGGGATGATGGCAGGAATGACTTTGAAGAGAGTGGGAAGAGAGGGTGAAACAGATGTCCATCTTCCTGAGCAGCACCTTGCTCTTTTCATCCATTTGTCTCAGAATGTTTACTTTATCCTGTTTTGTAGATGCAGAAGACTTGGAAATAAGGACCCATTTAGAATGAGAGATGTTTTACTTGAGCACTGTGTCCTTACTTACAACCTAGGGGAATTTGAAGGCTCATTATTCTTTCCTGATTAACATCACTTTATAAGGTGTTCAGCTAGCATGGCAATGAACTTGATTTAAATACCCAGGTAGGCTGGATTTGCATATGCCAGGAAGGACAGAAGACAAACCAGACCCCCACACCCATCAGGATAAGGCAGCTGGGTCAAGGTGGGGCTGGGGACAATGCCTGGTGTCGGATTTGGAGAGGCAGAGACCAGCCTCTGGCTGACCAACCCAGAGCACACGGGACTCACGTGCTGGCAGGGACCTATTTGTGCACACGCAAAAAGAGAGTGATTATACTGAATTAGGAAGAAATGCAGGTAAAGCAGGGGGGATGTGATGGTCTGACTGCAGCTGGACCTCCCAAGCATCTTGACATGGTATTTCTGGAAGAGAGAGCGATAAGTGAAATTATCTCCTTGACCGATATTAAACCTCCACGCAACAGCAGCCCTGAATTTCTTCTGAACCAAATCTTATCATGGCACCTCCTTTGCCAGAGGTGCTCTCTCCTCTCTGCTCTTCCAGATTGATCCACAGAGCTCGCTGTGGGGTGCACAGGAGTGAGGTGATTTTAACTGAGGCACCAGCACTGTCCCAATCCAGCTGCTCACAATCCAGCTGAACAAACCCTCTCTAGAGAGGCTTAACGGAGGAGTTGCACTTCAGCCTTATGAAACCTGATGGCCCCTGATCACCCCGATGGAGCAGTGCTGAACGGAGGGGCAAACTCCTCATTGTGTAACAAATAATTCCCATTAAGGGCAGATTTATTTGCTGCCAACAGAACCGGGCTCTGTGTGAGGGGCTGCAGCGACACCTCGGTGAATCTGTGCTGGCTCACTCTTAGCGGAGAGTTCCTACGAATGTCTCTGCATGCTGCTTAAAACTTGTGTTTGACTTACAAAAGAAGACAGCCAGTTCCCTTTCCATACCTTGTAGTCAAGAGCTGTCAAACACATGGAGATGTTTATATTCAGGCATTTCTGTTCAGAGGAACCACCAATGTCCTGCTCAGTGGCTGAACCAGGGAAGTCTTTCCCTGCACCTGAGCCTACATGGTCGTTCCCTTTGGGTGGAGCTTCTGGAAAACTGCGGCCACAGGGAACCACAGCCAGCAAACACTTTGCAAATCCACCACCCAGACCCACTCCTGCTCTTGGACTAGAGCCTGTGCAAACAGCAGGGAAATTGTATTCCCTGTGATATATCGTTTGAGTTTTCCTTCCAACAGATCCTGCTTCTTTTTCACATCAGCTCCTCAACTGAATCTAGGATGCAGGAGATGCTCAATCCTGCCTTCTGGGCTCTCCTTCATCAGATTTACAACGTTTTTGTGCTACAGTAATCTCAAACCGCTTGCATTAAATGCCACGCTATTGGAAAGCCTTTCCAAAGGGCTCCAAGTCTTTGATCATTCCTTGTATTAGCAGAACACAAAATATTTCTTTCAATAACGGAAGATGAATTCCCACTTTGTCCTTCAAAATGGTGGTGGCTCCCTGTGCCTCAGATGTGAGGTATTGCTGCAGCCATCTTGAACACCTAAATTTGGTAAAAACAACTGCAATTTACAAAGCGAGGAGCGAGAGCGTGTGCTGCAGAATAGCAAAAAGGAAGAATAGATTTTGTTGAAGGTGGGAATTTTGTACCAAAAATTAAGCATGGCCATAACAATTACAGCCATCTAGTGGGCAAAAGATTTTTTTAAAAACAAAAATACTATTGGTATTCAATTTCAGCAGTAAAATATTTGTGAAAGAAAGAGGTTTAGCAAATAACTTGGGGAGCAGCTTGCACTGTTTTTTTGTTTGTTTGTTTTGTTTTGTTTTTATTATTCTTCAGGAATACATAAAATCTTAAATATTTTCCTTCTTGCAGTGATGTCTACAAATATTAGGAAAATTAGGTCTCATGTGGTGCTCCTGTTTTAAGAAGGGACTTGCTGAGAGTATCCAACGAAGTGTGTTATTGCTCACACTGCAGCTGAAGGGACAGGACTGAATTTTTTAACAGAGATTTCCTTTCTCCAACTGGTTCATTAAATTTTAAAGTTAGATATATGACAACACAAGCTTTAAGTTAAGTACTTGGCAACAAATCAACAGGCTTCAGAGAGTGATTAAGGATCTCTTTCTGCAGACGCTTTGTGCACCTTCTTTTGGCTCTTGATGTCATCCATCATCTCAGGAGCTCCTTGGGCTTCACAGGGTATTTCATGTTGATATGATCTCTAGTGAATTTCTACTGAAAAAGCAAATTGGAAAGTAAGCATTTCATCTGAATCTTTGCATATCAAAAGGAAGAAAAAGTACATCCCTTTCTTTATCTTACTTTTATATGGAGCATATGGGCTGAAACGCTGAACTTCAGATCTGAATTCCAAAAACTCCAAAGCATTTTGATTTAGCCCATAATAAAATCTGCAGTGGGATTTCATAACAATGCTTTTTAATCCACCTCCAAGGAGGGATAAGATTCTCTGTGAGAGGGTTTGCTCTGTTAGAAGTTTTTGGGGTTGTTTTTTTCTTAAAAAAAAAAAACAACTTAGTCATCTGTATTCAAGATTTTAAAAACATATTTACAGAACAAACAAACCTTCTCAGAATAATCTCCGCAGGCTTTTGATCGCATGCCTCGGAGTGGAAGAACAGGCTACAGGATCTCTTAGCTCTGTGACAAGAAATAACTGGCTGTGAATTTTGGAAATCCTCTTTGGCACGTGTTCAAGCCGGTATTAATGCAAACCGCCCCATGCCGATCTCCTGACTCATCCCAAACAGCAGCTTCTGACACTCATCCCATCCGTCGCCGGCCTCCCCTAGGAAGAAAACAAAGCAGCTCCTCCCTTCCTTCCTGAAAGCTCACGTGCCCAAACTGCTGCTGAGCGGGGGCATCTTCTGTATTTCCAAGTGTTTAATTTGGGGTCTGACCCTGTGCTGGCGGATCTTGAAGGTGTGTTTGCGATGAGGTAATTGGTCTCGCCTCCCCAGTCCCTGGGCACAGAGTGTCCTTTAGATAAGCCCCGGTGGTTCCACGTTCAGGGCACTCTTTGCAGCAAGTATTTCAAATTCTCTTTGTGTCTCTGGTGCAAATCTCTTTGAAGACAGCTATGTCAATTATAGCATTATGTTGCTTCTAAATCCTATATGTGTTTATAGGACTCGATGGTCCCTTCCAACTCTATGAGTCTACGGTGTTTGTGTATTTATGTATTATTTACATGGGGTATAAATATCCAAGTAACCATTATCCAGAGGCAGACAATGTTTTCAAAGGAAAATGCTGTTTAAACTCTGCAGTCCTGCAGAATCTTGTGTACTGGAGGAAATCTAGTCCCACACTTGTTTGTGCCAGTTCCAGGAGGTGTTTTTCCTTGTCCCACAGGCGAGAGGTGAGGAGTGAAGGGCAGAGGCTCAGCTGCTCTAACTGTGAATTTCTTGACCTCTGACAGTTTTGGTTTTTCTAATCATAGCCTTTTCTAAGAACAGGCTGTGCAGTATAACTTGCCATATAAAATCCCGGGTAGATACAGAGCTGGATTTGTGATGCAGTTACTGGTATTTCATTAACCTTTATCTTGACAAGTGGAAATAACACGCTGTGATTCAGGGGAAATTTTTCACTTGCAGAGAAAAATGGTGCCAAAAGAAAGCAAATGGGCTACAAATTAATAAATACAAGTCTCGATAGCAGAAATCAACTTCCAGCTAGCCTTGGCCCCTCATGCACGTTTTGGTAGCATCGGGCTGTTGGGGTGATGCTCTGAGAGGCACAACAGAGCCATGGCTTGAACACAGCTCTGGAGCCCAGGGGTGACCACAGCCAGTGCTGGGGACAGGGTGGTCCCCCTCCAGGCTCCCTCCTCTGTTTTTTTCTACCCAGAAAAAGACATGGGCCTCAAGGATTGCCCAGCCCCGCCATGGACTGTGGCTTCTCCATGCCGTGTTGTGTCTTCTACTGGGCTTACCTGCAATAGGCTTTTGCTCTGCAAAAAGGCTGCTCATGGTCCTGATGACGTGGATATGCAATCACTGACCTCCAAAACCCCAGGGAGAACCATTTCTAGGAGGGCCTGAGCTAAATACAGCCTCTCTACGACTGCAGCCTCGCCAGTGGCCGGCAGAGTCCCCCAGAGGAGACGACAGAGCTGGTGAGTAATAAGGATAACTGATGTTTTTTCAAGTCAAAACCAGCCTGACTCACCACTATTTTGTTTCTTTTATTGTTATTTGTGTTGTTCTGATGCCAGACAGCAGATCTCAGTTATTGAGCCCAGGGTTTTATCACCATTTAACAGGAGAAAGTGCCCTCTGAAATGCTTCCAAACGAAATCAGTAGGAGGGGAAAAAAGAAAAGGCAAAGCCACTTGCTCACTGCTGCCCTGTAATTTGGGGCTAAAAACCCCCAGTGCTCCACTCCCCATTAAGCACCTTCACTCACCCATGGTGGCACATTTTCCAGCTGGCCTTGCCTTGCTCTAAGCTGAGGTTTATAAATAGTCAATACCATCTAGTTTTCCAAATGAGAGATTTGCTTAGAGCACGTTCCAGGACCCCTCGTGCTCAAGGTGGGGCTCACTGCTGGCAGGGGCTGCTCAGATCCACAGCTTTCCACCAAGATACTGATCTGAGGCATCAGGAGAGAAAAACATGCCATCAGAAAATGAGCAGGAGGAGGCAGAACACCATGGGTATGGCAGGGGTCACCTCCACCCGTTCGCTGCGGCCGTGCCATCCTCCAGCGAGCAGCACAGCCCTGTACAATCATCTCCAGCCCCTCTCTTAGGTGAAGTCAGGATCTATTCCTGGGCAGGGATGCCATGGAAAATGTCTCTCTGGAGCTGGTATCTGCCAGGGATAGTGTCTCTCTCAAGCCAGTATCTAGCACAGGATAAGTTTCCTGCTGCTTCTGATACACATCGGCCTCTCAAGGCTTTCGCAACACCCCTGGTGCAGGGAGCAGTCATACCCACCACTGGACCTGCCAAGCAGAAGATATCCCAAGGAATTCAATAAAATATCAGGGCCTGGATCAGATACATCAATAGAAGCAGAATAATTCCCAGATCCAGAGAGAGAAGCACAAACAAAGAGAACCTAGACGTCAGAAAGACAAAAGCTGGCTGGGAGATCAATGCAGAAAAGCTCTGTGCGAGGTCTGGGGTTTAATGAGAGATGAGTAGGATGGGACTTGGCATAGATAGAAGCTATTAGGAACAGCAGAGAAGAACAGGAGATGCAGATAGAGAGAGGAGAGAGAGAACAGCTGGAAGAGGAGGCTGGGAGGAAAGCAGGTAGAGGAGGGTAAATTTTGGTTTGTATGTACCAGTGAACCAGCTACAACTCTGCAAGATGCATCCAAACATGGGAAAAGTGGATGGTTCCAGAGGATCCCAGCAGAAAGCAAAGCTGCTCAGCTGCTCTAGGGAGACAGAACTGGTGTTGACCCTGAGGACTGGCATCCCTGCTGCTCCAAGGCTGTGTCCTGGCTCAAGTGTTGGAGGCAGCATCTCTGACTTGGGTTTTGGTTTTTTTTTGGTTTGGTTGTTTTTTTAAAGCAGAGCCCAGATGGGGTCTGTAGTGGCAGCTCTAACTTCTGCCCAAAGCTCCCTGGGCACTCTGAGCACCCCAACATTAAGTGAGAATGACCCTGAAACTGAACTGAATGTGTACTGAGTGCCACCTCTGTGACAGCAGGTTGGACTCACCAGGGCAAAGGTGTTGGTGAAGCTCTGCTGCTCTGCATCCACCATGGTCAGGGTATCCCAGGCTGGCACCATACACACCCAGGACTATCCTTCTGCCCCCCCAACAGCAGCAGAGTGGGTGGGCAAAAGGATGAGGGTTTGTTCAAACCGATCTCAGCTCCCATTTTGGCTTGGAAAGACACGCCTGGAATTTTGGTCAGTGCTGACTGACTCTTTGAATAAATCATCAGCCATTCTGGAGGGCTGTGCCTGCATATTAGGACAATTACTGCTTCCTTCCAGCCTCAGCTGTGTAAAAATGCATTCCTTCTCTTTATGAGAAATTCTCATCTCCTTCTGTCAGTCATCTTGTCTCAATGGGGAAAAAATCCCCAAGCCCTGTCATATCAGAAAATGAGAAAATTATCAATATCTAAAGTGTATGTGAAAAATATGAGCTTTTTCTCCATTTGGGAGAATGAATCTTGGTTGTAGTTGTCTTATAAATGTTAGCAGCTTCTCAGACATTCAAAAATGTTAATGATCCTAAGGTATTAAAATAGCTTGCCATGGAGTTCTCCATATTAAAAATACTGTCTCGCCCTCTGCAGCCATCTAGAAGACTATCACAGATGAATGGTCCTATACATCAATTTATGCATTCAGAAAGCAGAGGCAGGATTAGTATATTCATGCAAACACAACAGGCTCTGATGATTGCCTGCATATCTGGAGTTAGGATCCAGCTCTGGTGCCTGAGATCAGCTTAATAAATACTATCAGCTTCCGCTGAGCGTAGGAATAGAAAAAAATCTGTCAATAGCTGTAGCTCTGAATAGGAATCTTTGAGTAAAGTAAACCTCTCTTCAGATTTCTGCTGGCCTCGTTACGTTGCCCTGGGGGAGAGGAGGGACCAGGGAGGTGACAGCCCCAAACCCCACAGCAGGGACATGAGGGAGTCCCATCGGCCCCAGGAATGACCCCTCCTCCCCATTCCAGGGCTGTCTGAGCCAATCTGGGGGTCTTCCTCCCCCTGGGAGCAGCAGCTGACTCCAGGGGAAGGTGGGTGTTTGGGTAAGTGGGCTCAGCCTCCCATCCTCCTCTCCCAGAGCCACGCACAGATCCCTGTGCTGGCCAAGGGCTTGCGCTGTTGTTGCCTTCAGAAGAGTTGATTTTGGAGTCAGCTCCCTGTGGGGAACCTGGGAGCAGGTCCTTCCCTCCCTCAGGCTGTCTCAGGCTCCAGCAGAGCTCACAGCTCTGTCCCAGTGCTTTGGGCTGGGACTCAAAAACACGCACCTCCGGATGCTTCAGCACAGCCTGAAGGAGATGAGGCTGCCACAAGACTGGAGGTCTGAATCACATCCCCAGGCATGCAGAAGAATGATTTAATTCAGAACTAAACCTTACTAAGTCTGCCTGGAACCGCAAGTTTTGAGTCTTGGCTCCAGGGAAGTTGGCTGGGGGCACGAGTGGAAGGACGTGGCGGAACCTGCTGCTTCTACGGCACTCCTGTGGTAGGACTCACAGTTAAGATTTGAATCTGTTCTGCTATTTTCCTTTTCAAGTATCTGTCCCTCTTGCTTTTATGAGTCATCAATTGTTTTATTTCCCTATCAGATTAGTTTGTTCCTCTCACTGTAGCTTTGGGCTTCTGCAGCTGAATGGGACCCAGGAGACCTGAGCATCGGGGCTGAAGACACAGTAGAACACAAAAAGGGCAGCTGGTGCTCAGCAGACACCACAAACCACTTAGAAAGCCTTTTGTTTATTAGCTATTGTTTGGTTATATATAGTACCTGCAGCTTGAACAATAGGCAGTGGCAGGGTTTGTGCTTTGTGCTCTCCCAGAGCCCAAGGTGAAGCTTCAATGCAGGAGGCCAGAGGCAAAGAGCAGCAAATTTGCCTGGAAAGCCCTGGTAATGCCCTTCCAGGTGGCCCATTAGCTGAGCTCTAAACGGTGTTTATTGCATTTCTGTGAGCCCACAGTGGGGAAGTTTATTTAAACAACTTGGTGCAGGGAAAGGTGGATGCTTGCAGGGCTTTGGGCTCCAAGCTGCAGGTAGATGGAGCTGTGGGAGAGCTGCTCCAGGAGAGAGGCCCAGGGCACCCACATGGGCTCCTCTTCCTCCCACACCACTGGGCCCTGAGGAGAGGCTTCCAAACCTTCTTTGTGTCAGGCAGGTTATTTCTGGGATGCTCAAGCTGGATGCAAATGTCCCACTGCCCAGCTCACAGGTGGATCCCCCCAACCTGCTGGGACCCCAGTCCCGTCCCAGCTGAGCAGTGCATTGTGCTCTCTCTGCCCTTCAGAGAGCAGAGGACAAGAAACAGCGTGTTTTCAGATCGTTTATCAACAGCTTTCTCAAAACTTGTTGTGGGACTCCAAAGGGAGTTACTCTTTGCATGCATCAGGCTTTTTGGATGCACCAAGTAAATTAAATGTGATTTTTTTTTTCTCATCAATTTCCTCTGTTCTGAGGCTGAATTGAGTTTTCTGATCTAATTATCCCTCCCTTCCCAAAGAAATAGAATGGCTTTGAAAAACTGCCTGTACTTTTATACACCCAACATCTGGTTTTGGTAAAAATACTGAAACTTTTTAAAGGCTACTTGCACTCTTGAAGAAGGGAGGGTGATATTTAGTAGATGATCTTTGCCCCTATTTTTCAAGAAAAAATACCCAACCATTAATTCTACTGCAGGCAATTGAGAAAGCAGTTGGGCTGAACTTTTAAGTGAACAAACACTTACGGATCTACTTATACCTGCCCAGGAGCAGACTACCAGAGGTGGAAGTGCTGTAATTATTTCCTTTCCCTGGTTTCCACTGTCCTGTAAGGATCTCCTGGAGCAGCTTGTTAACAAGTTACTGCTCCACATGGTGAAATTAGAATCAAGTCTTTATTAACAACCAAACCAATCTGACTAAAAATGACTAAAACTGGCTGTGGCAAAGGTGAGACGAGCTGCTATGAGACAGCTTCTGCTGCTTAGCCCCATCTATCTAAGAAGGCTGAGAATTACAAATGACAAACATGGCTGGCAGTGGAGGGGGGACAGGGGCCTGAGCACCAGTGATGGGGAGATGCAACATCATTTTTCCTGTGTTCCTTTTTCCACCTGTGCATGTTTTCAAGTTAATTCCTCTCCCTAAAGAATCCCTCTCCTTTGTTATCTTCCCACTCTTCTCCCTCCCCCTTCTCCCTGGGTTTCTTTCTCCAAGCAGATGATCTCCTCCGCTCGCCATCCAGGTTTCAGTATCAAAGATCATTTAAGCTGAAAATAGCTTTTACTGAGTCCATGTTACAACCCAGGAGTGTCTGGTCACCAGATAGGATCTCCAGCTGCCTCTCAGGCAGAGTGTTGGGGTTATCTGCGTGCCAGGACTCTCAGTTCTATGGCCACAGGCCATTACACTTCACCGCAATTCAGGAGGGTCGTGGACTCAATTACAGCTGATTATGGACCAGAGGGGAGGAGCTGAAGAAACAGGGACAAAAAAAATCATTAATATTTGTCCAGGCAGCCTGTTCTGTAAAGATATATTTAGTTTTCATAGAATAGATAAGGATTTTCTTTTTAAGTTGACATTAAATTTTCATCGCTTCATGGTTATTAGGAAATGGCCAGTGGTAATATTTGCTGTTGCCTTCTGGGGTACGGAGTCCAAATGACTCAGTTATGAAAAATAAGCCCTGTACTGTTTAGAAGTACGAAATGTTGCTCTTGAGCTCCAAGCACGAAGTAATGATGCTTCAGGAGCAAGAGGATGGATGTGCTATAAATCCCAGTGCTGTGGATTTCTGCCTCCCTTGCAGCACAAGGGAACAGCACCTCTGAGCTGTGAACAGGCTCTGTGTCTGCAGCAGCCCGGATGGAGTCAGGTCTGTTCAGCGTCTTAGTGACCCCCTAAATGTCTGAGGGCATCTTTATTTCGGAAAGATCATTTTAAAAAGCGTCTTTACTTTGTGCAACCTGCTCTGGATGAACCAGGGGGTTGGACTGGATGATCCTGAGAGGTCCCTTCCAACCCCAAGCACACTGTGCCTTTGTGACGATCTTGCTAGGAGAGGTTTAGGTTGGATATTAGGAAAAAATTCTTCACCCAAGAGGGCTGTCAAGCATTGGAACAGGCTGCCCAGGGCAGTGGTGGAGTCACAGTCTAAAAGACACGTAGATGTGGCACTTGGGGATGTGGTTTAGTGGTGGGCTTGGCAGTGCTGGGTTAATGGTTGGACTCAATGATCTTAGAGGTCTTTTCCAACCTGAACGATCCTGGGATAAGATTACACATGCATGGCAGAGTGATGGCAGGAGGGAACACTGAACTGGCTGTGGGGAGGGCTGCAATGAGTCCCTAAGGAGAGACTCTTAGTAGGGATCTCAAAATCCTCACCGCATTTTGAAAGTAAATAGACTGCCTTGATAGCAGGAGATGCAAACCAGGTACCAAATCGCTGCCATTTTACAGCAATATCCTTTGGAGGATTTGCCAGATGGCTGGCAGCAAGGCTTTTAAACTGACTTTTTTTCTGAGCCAGCCATATTATCATCCATCAGACAGTCACTTTGGACTGACATTGCAGAGCGTGGCTGTCTCCTTTACGTTTGCCTTGCTCCTGTTTATTTCTAGCTGATTTATTTATATCTGGAACTGATACAAGTGGCACGATTTCTTTGTTTCATTAAAAGATTCCTTGATCTAAGCTTTAAAAGATTTGTCTTCAGAGAGATCAAAGTCAACCAAGTATATGTCTGGCACCCCTGAGTTTTTCTGATATCCCAGTCCTCAGGTAAATCTGAAAAAGGTGTTTCGTTGCAGAGTAGTAAACTGTGGTGACTAGGTTAGTGTAGAGCTGGCCATGAATTCTTGGGTACCAATACATACCTATCACCCAGGCTTCTTAATTATTATTTTCTAAGAGGTGAAACCATGTTGACAGAGCTTGCACTGTAAAATACAAGTCAAGATAAAACCGAGTGCCAACTGCAAGCATGGAAAATTACATCCCACTGCCCAGCAACTCACAGTCAAGCAAGTAAAATACGATTTGCACAGCTGAGCAGAGGCATTGTCAGGGTGCTAACCTAGGAGCCAAGCACTCCTAAACCCCATCTGTCACGACCTGTTGCTTGCTCCTGGGAAAGCTGTGTACAGCCAGCTCCCTAAAAGAGGCCATAAATTCCGGGTACGTTATTTATTAATTTTGGGGTGTGAATCTCCATGTCCCCTGAATTCTAGACCGGTGGTGCCATGCTGTGAGCAGAACAGAGCCTCCTCATTCCTTGCTGTTGCTGAAGGGACCATGGAAGCTGTTTCTTCCCAGTTTAGTTCAGTTACTCCAAAAATGCACAGGTCTCAGCACACATTTCAAACCCTGTTACCTGCCAGCGCCGTGGGAAGGACGGTGTTTGCGGGCGCTTTGAAGGGGCGAAGCTGAATAGAATTGCTGAGTGTTATTGTGGATGGTTGAAGTACGTCCTGGATATGAATCATCTTGCTCTTTCTGACCTACTGTCCTAATTGAGAGTCATTTATTCCTCAGACGCTTGTGGCTGCCTGGGCCAAACCTTTTCACAGCGCAGCAGCAGCCTGGAGCTGCAGGTGTTTGCCCCGCTGCCTCACTACGTGACAAACCAGAGATCCAGTAAACAGACATGCTGAATCATGGATCCTCCCCAAACGTGACCCCAAATCCCTGCCCCTTTGTTTGGCTGTTTTCTGTGGCAGGGTCAGGCCAGGACACGGCTTTCCCGTTGGCTATATGAATTTTACCGCTGTGCATGTTCCAGTAAAATCAAAGGCCTTAGAAAAGGGATTCTGTGGAAGCTTTTTTTGTCAGGGCCTTTACACTCATTAGTTATAGTTTGGAGCAAAAGCCTCAGGGCAGGAGCAGCATCGTTGCTCCTGTTTGATGGTGCAGGCGTTAGTGGTTCTTCAGGAACTTCCATGGAATGACTGATGTTTCAGCCTAATTTTTCCAACACATTTAAGAAGTGTACTCTTCCCTGACCATCTTGTATCTTCTTCTATTTATTAAAGGGAGGACTGATTGCCTGCTTCGAGACACCCATGGTGACAGCCTGCCTGGTCTCATCCCTTTGAAGGATTTCTATCCAAGGGCTTATCTCCACTGCAGAATTAGCCCGAGCTTTCAGCTGAGGGTGCTCTGCCTCCCTGCTCAGGCCATGTCCTCCCAGCAGCCCAACAAGCAATGGCAGCAGAGTGATCCATCAGTTGCTGTAGATGAAGGGGTTAAATGTTGGAGGTACTGGCAACATCCCATACATCTCCCCTTGCTGCAAATCCCCTGGTGCCTCCCCCGAGTCTTTCCAGTGATGTTCTTCCTTGTCATGTAGGCATTTCCCTGATCCAGCTGAATTAGGGACATCAACAATTAATTGTCCCCCTTTGGATGTCACTTGGACAGGCTGCTGTCAAACATTTAGCAAGAACAATCTGGATAGGAATAGTGGGCTTGAACATCTGGTTTCTTCCCCCTTTGAAAACACACTTTGGCAATATAAGTGAGAGAGAGCTGTCGAGTGCAGCCTGGGCTGGGAGAAACAACCAACCCTAACCCGTCTGGGGAAGCCATTGATGCTTTTATCTGTTTCACTGCTACCTTTGAAGGGTTCAGACAGTCATTTTTTCCTCTCAGAATGTGTTGCTTTCTTCACCATTGGAGATTGCTATTTTTTTTCATTATGTCTTTTAAATGTGCCTTTATTTTGCAAAGGTGCAGCCTTTGTGCAGATCAACCAGAAGAGATCAGGTCCTTAATTCCAGTTGGATTCTGAACCAGTTCTAGATCAGCTCGAAATTTTAGATTTGCTTCTCCACACCATATTTATGGTGGGTTTTTTTTTACAATCAGCTTTATTCTTAGGGGTTCATCTCTGGAAATGCTTTTTAACTGAGTTTCTCTTTATTCTGTGGAAGGAATCACTTGGAGAAAATGTGATTGAACTCAGAAGAAAACTTCCAGGTACTGATGCCTGATCTCCTGGTGTGAAGGAGCAATTGCATTGTTATCTCTCTGGAGCTGGAGACAGATGAGACTTATCCTCTTTGGGGCAAGGAATTTACCAAACAACAAAAGTTAAAATTCGTGGTAAGGAACAAGGTTGGGCTGTGCAGTCATAAGTGCTTCTGGAGAATCTAAGCCCGACATGTGTGCTGCAGTTACTGTTCAGTTTTGGATTACTACCTGGTATGAGACCAGTCCCACATATCTAAGAAACAAATTTCAGCCTCTTGCATACTTGATTTTCAGCAGCTGCTCATGCAATAGTTCAGCCAGACACAAAGGAGATGCTCATTGCTATCTGGAAACTAAACCAGGTTCTGTCACCTTCATGACTGGTTTCACTCCCAGATCCTCCAGCTCAGGGCTGACATCTTCTGCAAACCCTTCTAGGTGGGATTGCTGATTAATAATCACTGTTCTCCCAATTATTTAGGTCATGGCCCTTCTTCTGCTCCTTTTTTTCACTACCTGAGTCAGGGCTGAAACAGAGATCACCCAAGGCATGAATGCTGGTTTGACTTATTGCCACAGTCAGCTAAATCTGAGCTCTCTGCCCTGTATCTATGGCTCAGTTCACCTCAGGTCTCTGGCATTGCTTCCTACAATTGCCCTTCTTCCACTTACATTTCAAAGCCTGAAAATTGTTCTGGTTTTAAGGATGGTCACACAGTTACACTTCCAAATGGAGATTTGTGATATGAGGCCATTTTCAAGAGAAAAAAAAAATTAAAATACTTGGGACCATGTTTTCTTGCTCATGTTTGCAGGTGCTTTTATTAAAAGTCTGCTCTGAGCAGTGTCATGTGTGTATGCAGCCTCGGATTAGACTGTGAGAATTTATGGAAAAGCTTTTCGTGAGAAAACATTCGCAGCTATGTAGCCTTAGAAACTAGAGAGTTGGAGTTGGAGCTCGAAGAGTGGCTATGAATATGGAGAGCCAGGAGTTGGAATAATCACCAGCCAGGAAGAAAGATGAGAGTTTCAGCAGAAAATTGATCAAGATAACGAAGCAGCGGGAAGATGCCTTGTGACAGCAGCTGGATTTGTAGCATCTAGCCTCAAATAGGAGCATGAAACACAAGTTTGCTTGGAGGGGAGAAAAATCAATCAGAAGATATCACATAGGATTGTGAGGCTATGGAAAGCTCCAAGACGCCCTGGAACGCTGCACCATTTACCCTAATCTGGGGGTGAGTCAGCACTCAGTTATGTTCAGGCAATTTTATATTCAGTTTTTAATGCGTTGGCGACAAAGCAATTTAGATAATATGGTCACATAGCAGAATCACCTTCTTTACAAATCCGAGTTACATTAGCTACAATAAAAAGTATGTCACTCTGAGTGCTCGTTTGCCAGTGTGTAAGATTATCATCGTGTGGCAACAAGGAGAAATCTCCCATTGCCAAACTCAATGCAGTTGTGCAACACGGCTGTTCTGTCCCTTCTTCTGAAGTCCTTAGTTATGGCTACCCTTGAGACCAGACAGATCCACTGCTGTGTGCAGACACCATCTGAGGCCTCTGCATTAATAATAGCACATGAGATAATAGCTCCTACTGGGCTGTGTGTTCAAGAGAAAACATTCTGGTATAATGAAGTGGGTCATGCATTTGTAGGTACGTGAGGGCTGCTCAGTCTGTCCATCACAGGGTAAGGAGCTGTGACCTGTGAGACAGAAGAATCTGCGTGAAATTGTGTTATTGGCAAGTCCCATGAGTATTGTCCTGGGGTGGGGAGTGGGGGGGTTTCAAGGTGTGGCTTCAGCTTTACCATTTTACCATCAGTCCAGGAAAGATGTTATGCTAATCTGACCTTTTGCTTAATCTTTTAAGGCACTTATTGTATTATTTTTGGCAATTATACCTTTAGAAATCAGAAGTTGGAGAGGAAATGAGTGATTTGCTATTTAAGCTGAACGATCTTTTCAATGCCATTGACAGACCGAGTCTTCCATGAGCTACCCCTTACATGAACAGGATACATGGACTGTGTTGAAAACAGGATGCACAAACCATGTAAAATCCACTTTGTATGTCTTGGGAGTAAACACACAGCTTGAATCCTCATTCCCCTCCATTATTCCCGTCTCCATGACTCGATGAACTTGAGTAAGGAACAGATCTGGAGCACAGCAAGCTCAAAAAGAAATCTCCATTGGCTTCCCCTGCCCCCCCCCCCTTTAATACCCTTAAATATTCAGGGTCAAACCTTCAGCTGTCATAAGCTGGCATCTTTCCACTCAACTAGTTCTTCGTGTCTGCACAAGTGCAGAGTCACCAAGTTTTTGTTCATCTGAAAAGAAACACCCTTGGCTTTTTATTAACATGAATCATAGAATCATTAACAGAATGTAAAGGGGTTGGAAGGGACCTTAAAGATCATCTAGTCCCACCCCCAGCGCCATGAGCAAGGACATCTTCCACTAGACAAAGTTGCCTTAACCAACCTGGCCTTGAACAGTGCCAGGGTTGGTTGGGGCATCCACAACCTCCCTGGGCAACCTGTGCCAGTGTCTCAACACCCTCACAGTGAAGAATTTCTTCCCAATACCCAGCTTAAATTTCTCCTCTTTCAATTTGTACCCACTACTCCTTGTCCTGCCACTACAGTTCCTGACGTAGAGTCCCTCTCCAGCTTCCCTGCAGGCCCTCTTCAGATACTGGAAGACAGTTTCCAGTGATGATCTTCTCATGAGAAGGACTTTCAGACTGTATTTATGAAGACATTGACATTTGAACTCATTTTATTTTGAAGGCACCATCGCTCACACTGTCACAGTGTGACAGCACAGCAGGTTAATTCAGCCTTTCTCAAATCAGTGCTCTCAGACCAATATCAACACCTGGCTTTCCTAAAGGTGACATTCTGCATGTAATTAAACCCTCCAAGTCCTGAGCAAGTACTGAGCTCGGCGTAAAACACCAATTCTAGTAGGAATAATATTACAGAATGGCTTAAGAAACCCAGTCAACAGCCACACTCTCCAGAAAAAACAGACTGAAACTTGAAAGCTTAAAATATGGATGGCTTTTTGCTGAGCTGCACTGCTCTTGGGTGCTTTAAATTCTTAGTCAAGAACAATGTGAGATCTTGCAGGGATGTTAAAATTATATTTTGTTCTGTGTTTTATTGCAGAAATTTAGGCATGTTCCCTAGCTGATGATAATCAGAATGTCAAAAAATTAGCAGAACTTCTGTGTTTATCGTGAAGTTTTGGTAAACAGTCACTCCTCCTCTGCTCCTTCTTTCAGGTAAACAGACGGAATGGAACTTATTTCTTTATAATCAGTTTCCTCCCATTTATCTCTTTTTTTACATTCAGTATCTCTCTTGAACAAGACTGAACAGTTTTCCTGGAATTCCTTCCTCAGGAAAAAAAAAAAAGATTTAATTGTCTTCCTGGAAAATGCTAAGTACATAAAATTCTTAAGTAAATTCTTTATGAGACTTCTTCAAGGTACCTTCATCTATCAGAAACTGAAAGGGCAAAAGATCAGCCCTTCATCTTCACTGTTTATTTTTGATTCCCATAAAAGTCCTTACAGCTTAAAAAGCAGCTTTCTGTCTCTTTAAAACTGTTTATGAATCATTGTTTGGAATGAGCGTAGTAAAGCACTTGAAGCTGATTAACTCAGAAGTTGCATGGCTATCAGCTAGGACAGTCCTCACCTCATAATTTTATCTATTAACAGATACTGCAGAACTAACTGACATTAAACTGGCAGAATCCCAGTGTAAAGGTGAACTCGAGGAAAAAATTATATTGGATTTTAATAAAACTTTTCTCAAAGGTCAACCTCTCTAAGGTATGAAATCAATCTTCCTTCCTCCTCCTTCAGCCAATTTATTCACAGCTATACAAAATTCTGATACTCATAAAATGTTTCCCATTCCCTCCCCCTCTTATTACAGTATCTATCTACCTGTGGCCATTATTTTTCACAGTAATTTTAGATCCCTTCCTCCTCATTTCACTCTTTTTACCTGGCCTTCTTGGAATCTGCACCTCATTCTCAAAATGTCACTTACCAGGCTCCTTTTCAAGAAGGAAATTCTGCCTCATACCATTTTCAGTACAAAAAAAAAAAACACAAACCACCCCATTTTTACTTCATCCTTGGCGGGGAAACTTTGGGAAGAGCAAAGATTTGGTGCAAAATCTTTATTCCCATTTTTATTTTTCCTCCTTCCCCAGCAGCTGCCTTCTGTGTCTTGCTCAGGACTCCAGCAACTTTTGCCAGGTAAGCTATAACATTAGTAGCAATCCACTTAGGAGAGAGTGATGTCCTTGTGAGCTCTAAGCTCCTTAGATCAGTCTAGGAGGATCAGTCTCTTTGAGTGATGTTGGCCCAGCAAAATAACGTGAATATAGTATAGATGTATTTTCAGGTTTTTAGGTTTTTTTTAGAAGACTCACTAATATCTAAGAAAGTACTAGCTTAGAAGGGTTTTTTTCAGCTGCACAAAGCTGTAGATAGAGCTGGAAACTGCTTTTCAATCCATGGCATACAAGTTCCAGCTCTTGATGGCCAAGTTTCTAAAATCTTGGCATCACTGGAGCCACTAACATCACACACTATAACAGCAGAGCAATTTCTGTTGCTGGTGTTTGGATTTGCCTGCCCAGCTGATCTGTGGGGCAGACCAGACCCAGAGCATCCCATGGGAATTGGTACCAGGGCTTTCAGGGCTCCCAGGATTGGATGAACGATGCAGGGCTGTTCTCATGGTCACAGCCCATCACTACTGTACCCTTTGTCTACCCTTCTCCCCCTTTTACTGCAGTACTTCCCTCTCTGCACTTCAAGGGCTATTCCTCCCTCTCTGCCAAGATTAGCTGTCCCTCTGTCCAGACTGACAGACACTTACCCAACTGCCGGGTCCTCCTTCCTCCCTCCCTTCCCTGCACAGCTCCCAGGACACTAATCCCATTCCTCAGCCCCCTGAGCTACAGAGGCACAAGCCTGGGCACAGAGTCTCTGACTGTGGCTGTTTGCCCTGGGGGTAGGAATCTGCACACCGGGGTTATCCCACACATCCTGCCCCGTGCACTCACTTGGCGGTTCAAGCTGTGGCAGCAGCCCCTGCACTGCAGCTGCTCTCCCTTGGAGGGAACTGTGTGCCCCTTCACAGGATCAGAGACGAGCTGGGGCTCCCCTAGAAAATGACCTGGCTGTTCTGGCTCAATTCTGTTCTTGGTTATTCTTTACTCCATCAAAACAGCGTTACTCGCAAGGTAATTTTGTGGCTTCCCATCTCAAAAAACCTTTGTGGTCAGAGAGCTCCTGGTGCCGGGCAACACCTGATAGGTCCAGACACCCTCTATAATCTGTATTTAAGGAAAAAACACTGCTTAAGCTGCTAAAGTGAAATGTAAGAGAATCTACACTACATTTCAAACTCACTGCTAAGATATACGCTGGAGAGCAGCCAGGCCTGGTTGCTCACACTGATAGATGGTGGAGAAAAGGAACACGCGTTAAAATCAGCGAATGGATAAAACTGGGCTAGAGAGGGATGAATACAATGGGGAAAGCTTTCCATTTTTCAAAATCAAAGCCCAGGCTCCCACGCTAAAGGGAGAATTGTGTTTCCAAATAGGAAAATGTTAAAAAAGAGACTGTACTATTTTCGGGAATGTATGATACAAAGCTTCATGTCCACCGTCAGGAAAAATCTTATATATTCTCTACAGCAACACTCATTTAGCAGAGAAGAGGATTCTATGAAAAGGACAAAGATGGGTGGTGGAAATTCCGAGCCTTTCTTCCTACTGCTCTTAAATTCTTGTCCTCGTTGACATAATTAGCAAAAACATTCTGAGATATTTTTAATTCCTTTTAACAACTTTTAAGATTCACAAACTGTATTTTGGTTTCAGATGCTGTGTTGATCAATAAATAATGCTGATTTAGATTTTTAAAGAGCACTAGCAATTATTTGAGGAACCAAATTTAGATTTCTTTAGTAGAAAAGAAGGATCCTTTTGTTGAGACTATGTAGTCTCTGCAAGGTCTTGTGTAAGTAGTTTTACAATGCAGAGATTTTGGCTTTGGAGATTATTCCACAGGGACCCTGACCACGGAAATTGTAGTTCAGTTGCTGTCTGCTGGCCAGCATTGCAGGACCTGGCTATGAACAGGGCATGAGATCAAACCCTTCTCATTTAATATAGATTAAGAAAGTCTTCTTACTCCTAATCTCACTCCTGCCTCCTGCCCTGCTCTGAAATTCTTGTGGTGATTTGCTCTGCTGGGGAGAAAACTTGTCAAGGGCTGTCAGGAAGGATGAGAATATATATTTTTCTTTTCTTTTAAGATTAATCTTGCAGTTGAATAGAATTGGCAACATGAGTAAAATTTTGCTGCTGGAGTTATTTTGTATTGATTGCATTTTTAAAGATTTTTCTAGCAGGGAGAGGCAGACATTTTGTTATTGCTCTGTATTAATCAAAAAGACTGAAAAATACTGCAGGCCCTACTCTGACCCTTGTGGATCAAAAAGGCAGTCAAGGTTTTAAGAATACAAATTATCCCGGATTAAACTCTGGGTTTAGGTGTTAATAATTTAACACTACTACAGTTTGGCCACCTACTTGTGACATGCTATATGTGGATCACTGCAGTTTAAAAGCAATTTTTTTTTCAGACAAACAAGGATAAACTGAAACTATGAGTGGGCCACTAGAAGCGGGCTTGATTCTTGCAGACCTGAAGAGGTTATTCTTATGGTAATTACCTGTCTAACATTTAGAATTATAGAATGGTTTGGGGTGGAAGGGACCCTAAAGATGATCTAGTTCCATTTAATATCGCATTTCTTCGATAGTGTGGACTGCATGAGAAGCCTCCTTTCCTTAAGCCACAGAAAAGCCACTGTTTTTACAGCTTTAAAGGATCCCACGGCTGCCTTGATTACCAATGCCTTGGCTCTGTACGTTTAATTCAGCTCCTAATGCTTCTCATGTAGTGCTAAAGCCATTTAAAAGAAAGTCCCTGCTTTTACAACCCCGCTTTTTTTAGCAGCTCAGCAGCAGTTACCGGGTTTGTAAAGCTCCTTAAGGAATCTCACCTGAAAACACTGATCTGTGGCGCTGTGCAGTTTTTCCCACTTCAAAGGGAAATCTGCTGCTGCCACCCCAGAACTGAGCACAGCGAGACACCCAACTGTCACTGGGGGCTGATGTCACCTCCCAAGGTGTGTTTGTTGTACCAGGGAGACTTCTGAGCGCTAATGTCAGGAAAAACAAAACTAAACAACCACCTCTATTTGTCTTTTCGCCTTCTCTGTTTAGGGAGTTGTTTCACGTTGTTTCTTTTTGTTCTGAACAAGTACCTGGGGCTCTCACTCAGATTCCCAGTGATGCTGCAGCAGTTCCCAGTAGTCTCCCAGTTGTTAATGCTTGCGGTTCTATAATGTTCATACTTTATTTTCCATTTGGGGGGCACAGTGATGACAGGTGACCCAGTTTTCACTGAAGGCCTGTGCAACCCCTTATGGTTAAAAATGGGTGAGAAATGGGGAGGGGAATCGTAAATATTTTTAGTCTTAATCTAAGATTTTCAAGCTGTTTGCAATACTGCAATCCCAGTAGCATCAACATTGATGCGTTTGAATAAAAACTATGTGTTTTACAATAAATTGAGCCTTCTAGCATAAATTTTGAGCTGTGGAAAATCCTAAATGTTATCCTTTTCTTTCCCTTGGCATTTCAGTTTTTGGGCTCCTGCCTCCAAGTCTCATCTATATTCTCAGCTCCAAAGGGTTAAAAGCCCTGGCATTTCTTCCGACTGGCATTTCCAAATCTCTCCCGGGGCCCTTACAGCGTTTATGCCAAAAGGGTTTATTATTATACAAACAAAAAAAAAAAACCAAAAAACCAAACAAACAAAAAAAAAACCAAACAAATCTCCCTCCACAGTTTGTCCTCCAGAATCGGGTCCTGCTGGTGGCGTGAGAGAAACCGCCCCAGCTGCAACCCTGAACAACCCGGGGGGTGTTTAAAGAGGAACCCCGAGGATGTTCTAAGGAACACAAAGGATAGGTCGCACCCCAATTCTCTGTGGGGACCCCCCACCTCCCTCCCCGAGTTCTGAGGGCGGCCACGCCCCCCCTGCCCCCCCACCCATGTCTGACTCCGCCCCCTCGACCTCACTGGCCAATCAGCGGCGGCCCCTCGGGCAGGCAGCCAATCGGCGGGCGTTGCTACCTGTGGGGAGTATTTTTAGCCGCCGGGCGGGGGGGGGTGGTCTGTGAGGGGCCGTCCCGCGCCCCCTCTCGGGAGGACCAACGCGGGTCACCCTAGAGCGCGGGGACGGCTCGCGCTGCCTCCGCCGTGCGGGCACAGCTCGCCATCGCCGTCGCCCAGGCCCCCGCGGGCCGCGGTGGTCATGGGAGATGTAGTTCAGCGCTCCCCCATCCCTCCCCTTCCCATCCCATCGCCTCCCCGCGGGGCCGAGGGGCGCCAGGGCAGGGTTTGACGTCGGTGGTGACGCAACGGGGCCGCGAGGCGAGGAGCGCGCTGACGTCAGAGAGGCCCCGCGCGCGCCGCGCCGGAGAAAGGGGTGGCAGCGCAGCGCCCTGCGCGGGGGGCGGGGCCGGGGGCGGGCCCTGGAGGGGGCGGGCGTGGCCCCAGCGGACGCGAGTCACTGGAGGGTGGAGGGTTGTGGGCGTGGCCGAGTAGGGCGCGGCGGTGGGCGGGGCAAGGAAGGGTATAAGTAGGGGCGCGGCAGGCGGCGGGGCAGAAGCAGAGGGAGCGCAGCTGCGGCGGCCGAGCGCGCCCGTCGTGGGGGTGTGAGCAGCGCTGCCCTCCCC
>NW_020955266.1:878847-996204 GCF_003031625.1 Empidonax traillii
GACATCTCTCTCCTCTCCCCTCCCATCCTCGCGCCGAGGGAGAGCCGGCGCTCGGAGATGGGGGTCGGGTGCTGAGCCGCACCCCCCCCCCGCCGCCACACACACACACACGCCCTCACACCCCCGCCGGGACTGTTTGCACTACCGCCCGCACACCCCCGGGTGAGTACCGGCTGTGAGGCGCGGGGGGTGCTCGGGGAGCCTGGGGCGGCGGGGCTGGGGCAGCACCGGCCGCTGAGGGGGGGGGCGCCGGGGCGGTCACGACCCCGCCGTGATGGGGCGGCCGTGAGGGACCCGGCGGGTGTGGGGGCTCCTCGTGGAAGGGGCTGGGGCTGAGGGCACGGCTGGGCTGCGCGGGGTCGCTCCCGTCTCGGGTAAAAGGCAGGGAGCGGTGCCGGCTGAGTAATCGCCGCTGGGCCGCTCCGGGAGCGCCGGCAGCGCCCTGCGGGACCTGGCGCTGCCAGAGGGGCCCCGCAGCCCCCACCCCTGCGCCGGCATCCCCCCGGCCTCTGCTCCATCCTCTTTATTACGGGCTCGGAAAATGCTCCTCTTCCTCCTCCTCCTCCTCCTCCTCCTCCTGCCGCCGGAGCTCCGGGGCTGTGAGCAGAAATCTAATGAGACCCGACTGCCTGGTTATGTAACTCCCGCTGCTTAAGGCTCCTGCCAGGGCGCTGCTGCCGGGCCGCCGGCGGGGCTCGGACCCCCCCCCCCCGAAACGCTGTCCGCTCCCCATAAATACATTAAACAAACAAAAAAAAAAGGTTAGAAACGATTAGGCTGATTTGTTTGATCAGCTGCTTTTTGCGCCCGCGGATCGGTTTTCGCTTAGGGGAAAAAAAAAAAAAATAAAAAAATTCACAGCGTCAGCCCCGGTGCGCCTTGAAAGGATCGTTTCTTTCTTAAAAGGACGTGGGGGGAAGGGAAACAAAACAGATGGATTAATAAATCATTTTTAAATGCCCCGTTTAACCGCCCAATCAGCTTTTCTGTACTGATTGTGCCCCTTTTGTAAATATCTTCTGTTTGCCCTTGATCTTTTCCTTATCCCCACCCGGTGCTGATCCAGCAAACGTTTAAAGGTCGCCTTATCGTGCAGGCTTTCAAACTATTCCCATACCATGTTGGGGAGAACACGAGTGGCTTGGAAATAGGGTTCCAGACTTTAAAAGGAGATTATTCAGAGCAGGAAATAAAAAAGCAGCATAGCCTCATTGTTAAAGGATTTTGATATTGACTTTGATTTCTCTAATCTTTAATGACAGCTACGCTAAATTTTGTTCCTGGTGATGCACTGCAGAAAAATCCACTGTTAATTGAAATTCTGTTTGGGGTTTTTAACTTGAGGAAAAAAAAAAAACCAACAACATATTTTGTTTCATTGAAACTTTTTCACAAAGGTGTGTGCTTTAGATGAGTACTTTTATACCAAGGTACTGCAGGATTTGTCTTAGCTGTACGTGTGTTAATACCTGATTCTTGTCCCTTCTCTAACTTTAGACAGCTAATTTCTCTTTTGTCCTCTGTGAAGGAGTGGCAACCATATCTTACATTAAATATAAAATGGAGTCATGGAGAAGGAGAAAGGCAATCGTGTTTGAGGCTGTCAAAAGCCCTGCTAGCTCTGCAACTTTTTGAAATCTGAACTATAGGCAGTGCAATATAATAATTGAGTATATATTGTACCTCACATCTTAAAATATAGAATAATTTTTATTTACGAATTGGGAATTAATTTATCATAATAATTCCGTGGTCATGGCCACCCTTATGAGAGACTATACGTGCATCTATTCTGTATGTGCTGACTGCATTTCAATTTGAGCAGTTGGAGGAAGAACTGTTGGATGTGCACAGCGGACATTTTCTCCCCAGTTTGCATCATTTCACCCGTGCACAGTTTATGCGGAAGATTTGCTTGGACTTAAAATAAATGTTGCATAATTTTGGTGATTTGTGCGGAATCTTCTAAAGCAGTTGTTAGCATTTTTATAATTCTGCAGCCTAGAGTGCAGTCAATACGTTTGCAAACTTTAAATTGATAAATGACCCTTGGACTAAGACCTCTCAGGCTAAACTAATAGGCTGGTGCTAAATTTTGCAGCTGAGTACTATAAATCATCCAAATAAGGGTTGGTAATTGAACCCTTGACAGGCTTGGCAGTTCTGTGATGTCTTTTAAAAATTATCCTTGCTGCTTTGTGAATAACCAAACAACCAGCTCATGTGATTTGGAAGTACCCCATGCTGTATATGTAAACACAAGCCCATCTTCTGCAGTGTTGTTTGTAAGTCGGGCTGAATGGAGCTGACATCCTCACCTTCCGCAGGCAGGAACTGAGATAGTTTGATGCACATTTTTTGCCTTGAAAAAGTAACCTATTTTATGCAGAAAGTGAAGCTGAAAGAATAGGCCTCGGAGCTTTATCTTACTCTTTCCTTATTTGGATGTGTTTGCTTTTGTTTTTTCTTAAAGGAACAAGAGCACTCAAGGTGAAGGATAATAATCAACTCGAATCAGCACTTTGAATGAAACTTTGTTTCCCTGTGGCGTCTTGAACACTTTCTTCTTCGGGTTTTGAAACAGACTTATAACTCTGTGGCATAGCAGCTATGCAGCTTGAAATCCAAGTAGCACTCAATTTTATTATTTCATATTTGTACAATAAGCTTCCCAGACGACGTGTCAACATTTTTGGTGAAGAGCTTGAAAGACTTCTTAAGAAGAAATATGAAGGGCACTGGTATCCAGAAAAGCCATACAAAGGATCAGGGTTTAGATGTATTCATATAGGGGAGAAAGTGGACCCAGTCATAGAACAAGCATCCAAAGAGAGTGGTTTGGACATTGATGATGTTCGTGGCAACTTGCCTCAGGATCTTAGTGTTTGGATTGACCCGTTTGAGGTTTCATACCAAATCGGTGAAAAGGGACCAGTGAAAGTGCTTTATGTGGATGATAATGAAAATGGATGTGAGTTGGATAAGGAAATCAAGAACAGCTTTAACCCAGAGGCCCAGGTGTTCATGCCAATTAGTGACCCAGCATCTTCAGTGTCTAGTTCTCCTTCTCCTCCCTTTGGTCACTCAGCTGCTGTGAGCCCAACTTTCATGCCCCGCTCCACTCAGCCTTTAACCTTCACCACTGCCACATTTGCTGCCACCAAGTTTGGCTCGACCAAAATGAAGAATAGCGGCCGTGGCAACAAGGTCGCCCGCACCTCTCCCACCAACCTTGGCTTGAATGTCAATGACCTGTTGAAGCAGAAAGCCCTCTCCTCCTCCATGCACTCTCTCTACGGGCTTGGCCTAGGCAGCCAGCAGCAGCAACAGCAACAGCAGAAGACTTCTGCCCTGTCTCCTAACGCAAAGGAGTTCATTTTCCCCAACATGCAGGGTCAAGGTAGTACCAGTAGCATCTTTCCTGGTGACAGCCCCCTTAACCTCAGTCCTCTCCAGTACAGTAATGCCTTTGATATGTTTGCAGCCTATGGAGGTCTAAATGAGAAGTCTTTTGTGGATGGCTTGAATTTTAGTTTAAACAACATGCAGTATTCTAACCAGCAATTCCAGCCAGTGATGGCTAACTAAAAATAAACCGAAAGTGAAATCCAAGTAAATACTGTTGTACAAGTTAAAATGCACGTACCCAAGGGTGTATCTTTTTTTCCACCTCTTGAGATTTTTTTTAAGGCTTGTAGTATGAATACATTCAGGCTTGGTTAGATAAATACAACATGCATCATTTTTTTCATTTGCCAACCAAGCACAAAATTATTTTATACTGACTGTACATTACAAAAATATACTCTCAAAATATGGCCTCTTACAGTATTTAAGATATAGCAAGGACGTGGCTAATTTTTTTTCATGTGTATATATATATATGTGCACAAACATATATGTATATATATTAAAAAAATTGGCACTAATAGGTGGGTTTATTGGTCTTTTTCTAATTGTATAATTTAATTTAGTACAAAGTTTGTAAAATATCAGAGTATATATATTGTTTCTACAACATGGTATTGCATTTATATCTTTTTACTACAGTGATCTGTGACAGCTGCAGCAGCTTCATGTTGTATTTTTTTTACTGAAATTGTAAGATATCCATCTTAAAGACATCAATTCTAAAAAAAAAAAGTAAAAAAGTTGTGTACAGAATATTCCTTAGTGGTGGAATTAAAATGTACGAAATATTTGCTTTTTTCAAAAGAAACACAAATTGTATTTTCTGTTAAAAGTTTAAAGATTTTTGCTATATATTATGGAAGAAAATGTAATCGTAAATATTAATTTTGTACCTACATTGTGCAATACTTGAAAAAAGGTATAAAAGTATTTTGAGTCAGTGTCTTACATGTTAAGAGGGACTGAAATAGTTTATATTAAGTTTGTATTAAAATTCTTTAAAATTACTTGGCTGTGGTGGTGTGTGTTCTTCCTGTCCCGCTGCGCATCCGAGCGCTGCTGTTCCTTGTGCTGTCAGTGCTGAGGATGCACCAAGGTCTGACTCAGAGGAGCAGTGGAAGGGTGGCTGCATTGCTGCACCACACGGGGCTCTTTACCCAAAACACCACTGACAGGGCACAGAACCCAATTAAGGACTTGCCTTCAATTATTTGAGCAAAATTCCACTTGTTTTCCGTAACTGCTGCTCACTGAAGCCAGAAGGGAATTCTGTTCTTTTTCCTTGATAATTAAGACTATAAGCTCTGTGAACGTTGAGTTATGGGGTGAGGGCGTGCCAAGCAGGAGCTCAGGTGATTCAATGAAATTCCCTTTCCATGTCACTGGGATTATTTGAACTATTATCTCGGGAGGTCCTAGACCAGCACATCAGCATTCTGCCTCTGTATTAGGGATTAATAGCTCAGAAACAAAACTGAATAAAAGTGCTGATTTACAGCTTACTAAACTCATTGTAAACTCACATTTTATATGCTCTATTAAAAGGAGAAATGTAATGCAACTGCACTGTGACATTCTAAGGTTTTTATTTTAGTGGATTTTGCCAATTTTAATGCAATAGGTTCTCAAAATCAAATGTGTGTGGGAGGAGAAAGAATTCAGAGGCTGACAGAACAACTCAGCTTTTCCAGGGCTATTTTGAAGTTGCCTCCCTTATTCTTTTCCGTCTGCTTGGCAAACAGTGTTCCTTGCTAATGGACATTGTCAAGGGGAAGAGAAACTGCTTTAATGTGTAAATCTGACAAAGGTCAGCTTATGTTCCATGGCAGCTCCAGTCGTACAGAGCTCCAGTGCTAAGTGGATAGTCCTTGGCTCTTGGCAGTGGATTGTGAGCCACAGACGGAGCGCAGGATTAAAAATTATTTGAACTTTAGCATTCTCAAAACTGGAATTTGAGACTGAAGGTCAGTCTTTTCCTGTTGGGTGCCCTCGATGTGACGAGAGGTGCGACTTCCACGCACGCACCCCTGTTTGGTGGGAGCAGAGCGGTGCTGGGAGAGGGTGTTTTTCGCACCAGCGTGAGCTCCGTGCCTTGGACAGAGGCTGGGAAGAGCAGGCCGGGTGGAGGTGGGAGGCTGACAGTGGTATCCATTTCTAGTGCCATGACAACCAGTTCAAAAGCAATAATGGAGCAAAGGGGTTTTTTTAGGCGTTCATCTGTCTCTGTTTAACCGGCTCCTCTTTATTGAGTTTGCCATCTGGTTTATCTTTCCACTAACGGCACATCCACGGACAGAACGGTCCTTAAAAGCGCATCATTTGGTACCAAATTTTAAGTGGATAATTTTGCTTTTAAGAGGAATTAGAAAAATACTGGATCGATTACTGGAAAATGGAGAACATTAGCTCTGTGTATTATTTCTATTTGTATGCCTAGACTTTAAGACTTCTTACAATTTCACTATTTACAGCACAATACTGATACCTAAAGTGCCGAGGAGGTTGAGCAACTCTGACAGGGGAGACTCTTCCATGTGTTCCGTAATATTTCTATTCCTGTGTTTTAAACTGAGATCATTTGTCTTAAAGGTCATTGAGCTTATCCTCTTCCCGGGCTGATTTGTTCCGCTGTAACCAGCTCTGCGTCTGAAGGGCCGCTGTGCTTTGCAGCAAGGAAAAAAAAATCTCTGGAAACGAGGTTGGTTTTTTGCAGCACCTTTTCATATAAAGATTTGACAAACAGGGTTTGCTTCTGGTGCTTTGCAGGGAGACGAGTCTGTAGAAGAGCTTCCAGTTTTCTCAACGCAAATGTGAAGATTTTAATGTTGTTAATTCCCTCCTCATAGAAACGAGAGGTGCCTGCTTTGTGTTCAGTCTCCTTCACCCAGTGATCTATCTTTTGCTAAAGTTTGGTGCTGAATTTCTAAGATCAAACATTAATGTTGCAACGTTCTGTTCTCACCGAGTCAATCGCTGGGGTCATTTGCACACCCCCAGCATTCAGCTGTCAGGGAGGGGCACTTGCTTTGATAGGAAGGACTTAAAAAGGAGTGAAGGGGAAAAAAAGGAAGCATTTGCTCAGTTGTGCAAGTTCTTTTGTATTTTCTCATGTGAACACATGCAATTTACTTCCTTAAAATTGCCAGTGTAAGTTAAGCCTCAGAAATTTCTCTTTAATTTACAGTGAAAGAAAGGGTAGAGCCATAAGTATGTGGCCCCCTCAGTGCTGCCTAGTGCATCCTGTCACTTCACCCCGAGTCCCCACCCGAGCACAAGTTCAAAGCACTTTGGTCTGCAGGGCTCTCTCAATTCAGCACAAATCGATATAACTTTTGAAAACTGCAGTCCAAGATCTGTGAACCTGCTCAGAGGCACCGGCGTGGCAGGGCAGAGGTTCAGTGGACAGCTACAGTCTGTGCTGGACTGGCTGTGTGGGTAGAGGACAGACCTCACTCTTGATCAGAAGTCTAGTTGCAGCCACCAAAATAAAAGTGATCTGGTTGTTTGTGCAAAGGGAAGCCCGCTCAGGGGTGGAGTTCTCAGTGCTCCAGTGCTGCACCCTGTTCTCAAGGGTCCCTGCCACAGGGGTGGCTCAGAGGGCACAGGCTGGCCTGGGTGCCAGTTTTGCAGTTCCCAACTTCAGCTCAACTGTGGGAATTTTTACAAACTGAGGACAAGGCTCTGAGGCACCCGTTATAGTTGAAGATGTTCTCTCCTCATTGCAGAGGAGTTGGACTAGGGGAGTTATCAAGGTCCCTTCCAACCCAAACAATTCTGTGATTCTGTAACCCACACAAGGATCATCCCTCCTTCATGATGCAAAATGGGAAAGCTACTAAACATTGCTTACACTGCTTGTAATCTCTTGCTACACAGTCTGCACCCTCTGCTCCCACCACATCGCAGCATGCAAAAGCTTGGTGGCAGCAAACAGCCCAGTTGCATTCTGAACTATCAAGTAACCAAACAACTAGTTGTTAAATCAGCTCTTTGGACTGACATGGGATCAAAGCAGAGTTCATGTACTGATCTGATGCCCCAGACTGTTCTATTAACGTTTCAGGAATAAATACCTCAGGGTTTGTGTTGGTAGTTTTGGAGCAGATGAAGCAAACCGGTGGTTCAGCACTCTTTTTTATATCATCAGCAAGTTGATTTAAATTGAGTGTACAGAGTTGGCTGCATTCCTCTCATGAGTTGCATAAAAAGTTTGCTAAATCAAAGTGCCAAAGCTGTAAAATCCTGCTGAAGGGACTGTTTCCAAAGATCAGCGAGAGGAACAGTTAAACTGTGACCGTGGCAGTGCATGTGTGACTTTTGTCCTCTTGGCTTTATTTTAGTGACAGTAGTAAGGAGTTTTGCCTTACAGAAGGGAAAAAGCATTAAGACTCAGGAACATAAACCACATTCCCTTTGGCACTATGAGTTCTCTACCTCATAGACAAAATATGATCAGAGTGCAGAACAAATGGCAGGTGTAAAATATTTTTAGAAAAACCTTGGCGTGCAGTGCAGACATCCCTCAACCCCCATCTTTTATTCTGTCAACTTTTGTTTGTTAGGAACAATCTGTAGTATCGAGAGCTGCAGTTTCTGGTGGAACTTGCTGTAGTTTTCATTTGTAATTTAGCCCTTCAGAGGCCTGAAATCAGAGCTCCTCTCCTCTGGGCGCTGGGACACTGCTACATTTAAACAGTCTGTCAGCCACGGAGCTCATTGCACTGCTTTCCCCTGTCCCTTTGGCTTCAAGATTGCCCACAGCATAAAACAAAAGAGGACTATGGGAATGTAGAACCTTAATTATTTTTTAGTGCCCCTGTGAGCTTCTCTGAGAATTTTATATCAAATGGCTCATGAAGTCAAAACCAGCCCTGGAAACCCTCCTTCTTTCCTTGGCAGAATATAGTCATTCCCTGCTACACCCATAACCCTTTCCCATGCCTTTTCTGCCTCCCACAGCACCCTCAGAAGGACCGACTAATGTGTTGCTCCCTTTGTTCACCGCCTCTTTTTACTTGCTCAGCTGCACCAGGCTTTCACGCTGCTCTTCTTTTCACCCAGACTCCACTTCTGTCTGACCTCAGCTCTGAATTGCACAGTGCTGGGAACTGCTGTGCCATGGGAGGCTCAGCACACGAGGTTCCAGCCCCCAAGGGGTGCCCTCTCCCTCCGCCCCATGGGCTAAGCCTGGCTTGATTTCACTTTAAAGACATAGTGTAGAGAACTCCTGAATGTCAGAACTTGGGGAAGGGCTGCCTTAGGTGCTCACAGTGCCACAGACCCGGGTGAATTTGCTGCTTGGGCAGCCTTGGCTAGGAAGGCAAACACCCAGGAGTTTTCAGTCATGCTGATGGAAACGAGAGGTGGCAGGTTAGGGAAGAACATGGTATCAGGGATGACAACTCAGGCACCCCAGATCTGACTCTGGGCAAGGCACTGCCCTTCTCTGTGTTGTTTCCTCTTCTGTCTCCGTTTAAACCCACTGTTAGGACGTGTCAGACATTATCTGGCTATCACTGGCTGTTTGCTGTTAATAAGGAATTCATCTAGTTCCTTTGTGCCACAGGAACATCCTCAGAGGTTGACCTGCCATTCCCTCCTTTTCTTGCCTTTAGTCTCTGTGGCCTTGGAGCATCTTCTTCACGGTACAGTTCACTTAACGTGGATTAGGTGACCTTTACATTTTGAAATACTGCACGCATAGAAAAGTGAGGCACTGGATCCTCATTGTCCATGGTACCTGGAGTCTGATTCATCCACCAGCAGAGCAGAAGGCCTCTGGAGCAGTGAGATCTCACATACTGACTATTGTGATTCTCTAAAAGAATGTCTGTGGGTGTTTCTATAGATATGGAAGTATATATTCCTCCAGTACAAATCATGTGAAAATTTTGCACCAGCCCACTCACTGAAGTTGCTGCTGATCAAAATTAGACTTGCAGACAGATTTTACAAACTAAAACAAATTCCCCTTAGATTTTTGTTAGACCCTAACATTGAGCATCCCATGTGCCAGCACAGAGACAGGGCTGCTGGGCTCTGCCACGGCCATGCTGTGGATCTTCCACAGATCACTTCAGCCTGGCCAAGAGCGGTTTTGATGTTTTTAATCCCATACTTGAGCCTTTAACTCCCTGCTGAGTCCCAGATGTTGTAGATAACTGCAATGTATTTTTGAAGCACAGGGGTTTTGGTCTGTCTGTGTCTCTCGGGTTAGCTGGGTACATACAGCACTTCTGTTTGCAATTTAGTGGAAGAGTGCAAAATTCCCAACTCCTGTGGAAAATATTAACACCTGGGGCAATTACCTCCTTTGCAGGTATTTGAATATTGCATACTGACTCCCATATTTATTAGCTGCTTTGAGACATAGCTCATATTTTAGTTGAGAACAATTGCTGTTTCATTTTTGAGTAACGAATATGGATGTTCTCCACTTATGCCTTTAGACTGTTACAGTGCTGTCCTTAAAGACTCATTTCAGTACTGCCAAACCAAATCACTCCAGAAATTGTGATTCAGTCCTCCAAGAATATTTTAGAAATTATGAGGTAATCACAAATAATAATCCACCTCCCACCATATTAATTTATCTTCTGGGTGTAGAGTTAAACAGATTTTAGAATTATCTAGCTTTTCTCCACAAGTCCACTAAGAAACTTAAATTTATGTGAAAAATTAGGTCCTTAGGAAATCACAGTTCCCCTGGAACTGTCACTTCACAGGAAATAATATTGAAGGGATAGTGATGAGCTCAGAAGTGCTGGCAATTAACCACAGCTGCTTAATGGAATCTGGTTTCTAAGTGACACAGAAGGACCAAGACCTACCAGTGCCCTCCTTCACGTGCACTTTGCATGACAGATTTGACAGGCTGGAGGCAACAACTGCAGGCAACGTCTCAAATTAACTTGTGCAAACTGATAAGGGGCAGAAACACTCGGTAAGAAATCATCCACTGCATCTCTGACCTCTCACTCCTGGCCTGCAAGGAAGGTCTCCAAAACTGCTTCAAAAGGCAATCCAGTACTAAAATTCCTGACTCCAGGACAGCAAATCACACAGATATTGATTGCATATTACATTATGATTTTTGCTACCACCAGACATCCCTAGGCAATAATTATTCCTGTCTGTCTCAGCCTTTCTTTGTGCCATAAATGACATTATCAGCTGTCCTCTGGCGAGCATCCTCCCTTTGATCAACAGGAACCAATCACCCTTTCTCTCAAATTGCCTAATTCATTAATATAATGAAGTTTAACTCAGAACAATTATTCTCAACCTGTATTTAGCTCTAAGGTTATTGCTTCTATTTCAGACCCAAGGCAGCCCAAAGTGCCTGAAAGCATGTGTAGCTTTTCCAAGTGCTCCAGCTGACCTAATAAACGGTGTCCCCTCTCCCTGCCCTTGCCTCACTTACATCTCGCACCATCCTCTCTCCGACGCCTCTGCTGCACCACTGTGCTTGTTCCTGCTCTGCTGAGCCCACAAATGAAGGCACAGCCTCGAGGAGCTGCTGTGGGAGGTGCTCCACTGGCCCAGTTTGGAGGGGGGAAGCACAGGCATCGTGTGGTGGAGCTGCTCGGTCTGTAAACCACCCATCCCACCTCGCCTCTGCCGTGTGGCAGGGGCTGGTGGGAGGTAAGTGAAGCTGCTGGTGACACTGCAGACCAGGGAGCAAGGCTGACCTGATGATCATCTCGTTAGATGGTACGCACTTGGGGGTGATGAGCTTTTGGAGGTCAGTAAAGTTGTCTTTCTTTTTTTTGTTGGTGTCTCTGTGGTTTTAAGAATTCAGTATTTGAAGTCATTTACTGCTCAAATCAGATACCAGAAGACCTGGTTAAATTCAGCATTTGCTGCTTCTCATCTCCACGAATCAGTCCTTTTTCCAGTGTTCTGCTGTACAACCTCTCTTACCTTGTTTAGTCCTTGAAATTCCTAGGTTTCCTCCTCCTGATTTCTCTTCAAGGTCTTCCTTAAAACTCGCTTCTCTTAGTTTCCTTCCCAAACCAAGCTGTTCTCCCCCTCCTGCTTGTCTGAGGTCTGTGCCTCACCATGTATAATTTGCAGTGTATTATCTGATGGAGACTGTAATCTCTCCAGGGCAGGGCTGTGTCCTGCTCCGGGCTCACAGTTGCCTGTTTTACTCTACAAGGGCTGAATAAGAAGGACAGGAATAGAGGAGTACACAGACACTCCCAAATAAACTGTGTTTTGTGATCTGTGTTCCAGAAACAAATGCAGGAACAATTGTTGTTAGCAACATGGTTTATGCTGTACCACTGGAGGCTTGGGAAGCAGTAGATCCTTTAGGCAAAGAAACTTCCTTTACAGAGCATTTGTGGAACGTATTTATCTAAAAATACAGGTACATATGGTAGAGAATAATGTTTCTCTGCTGATCTGTAGTTAATTATCAATGGCAACACAGGACTAAAATCTTGTAAGCAGTCGTGCTGTAGTAATATCCCAGCTTTATCTCTTTTCACTTCTCTACAGCATCCCAAAGCCCTTCTCAGGCTGAGTTCCTTGGCCTCTGCTGCTGCTGTTGGAAGAGTCCTGCACACAGCTCTCCCACCATGCCCATCAAACCTCAGAAAAGGAGGATGAATGGGAAGGAGGATCACCCTGCACACAGAGGTAAATGTGGGGAGGGAAACCTTAACCAAGCAGGGGAGATTTCTGTCTTTAGCCACTACTGAAACTTCCATCTGTGCCTGTGCTGGGGGTAGTGCGCAGCTAATGATGCATTTGGAAATACATTTTGGTCTGAGATGTCCAATGAGTTTGGCTTTTTGATGCCTGCACAAGTGGACTCCGTGTACTTAAACATCTCCCTGACGGAATTAGAAAGTGAGTGCTGTGTAAGCGGAGACGAGGATCTTCTGCGAGACTGACTTTGAGGTGCCACTCTCCAAAAGCCAGAGTGGTGAAAGCTGGGATTTTGACTTTGCCTCTTTTCCAGAGAGGTCTGGGGCCATCCAGCCCGGCCCTGCTGCCGGGGGCATTGCTGCAGGGTGGCAACTGGCCCATTCCCTCTCCTGACATTTGCATTTGCTCAAACAAAAGGCTCATTCTGGCTGGAGCTGTGGCCGGGCTCTCGCCCCGTCCGGTTCCCAGTTGCTTTTTGGAAAGAGCTGTGCTGGATTGCCCGGTTTGAGCACTCCTGTGGGGCACTGTCAGCTTGGATATTTTGGTCTTTTGTCATATATAAAAAGATGTCTGTGTTATTTGCAAGCAGTTAGTCATCTGCTAGCCAGAATGGGGTTGTTTCCCTTAAGGATGTTTAGGATCACACAGCTTGTACAGGCAGAGGGGAAAATGTCTGAAGATGTTGGGATTAATCATATAACTGCTGCAGTTATCTTCATCCAGAGCCTTATCTTCCACTGCCCGTTAGAGCTCCTGAACTTGAGGGCTGTATCTGATCTCCAGCCTTTCCCATAATGACATTTATCCAGGCAGGCTGGAAGACAAAGGGGAGCCCAGGCAGTAGAACCTCTAGCCAGTTCTTTCTTTCTTTACTTATTTTTTGTTGGTTTTTCTTTCAAAATCGCTTGACAAATCGTGCTGTGGAGAGCTGGGAATGGAAGCATATGACCTGCTTGCCTGCTCCTGGCTTCCAGCAGTGGCTCTGGGTTCTCTGGGCCTTCGTTCCCTGTCAGCACAAGGTGTAACCCCATTTCTGTGCCTTGCAGAGGAGCTCTGAGGTTTCCTTCTTGCTTGAGAGCTCTGGGTGACCCCAGGGTACAACATCACTGCTGTTGTAAAGCACCTCCTAGTCATCCCCAGACTTCTATCCTTAGAAAATCTCCGTGTGGTATCGCTTTCCCCAGCAATGAGATGGGGATGGAGCAGAGGAGAGGTAGAGGAGCCACCAGCCAGGGATGAGGTGAGCCACGGACGTTGGCACCACAAAGACTGGCCTTATCCTCCTGTGAAATGCACCACCCCTTCCACAGCACAGGAAAAGAGAAAGTTTTATTTGCTTTCCATCCCTTCAGTGCCCTGAGCTTGGTCAGAATGTGCTAAAACTCGGGACAGCTGCTTTATGGGATGTTTTCAAAGGATCTGATGTCGAGTGGGACTAAGTGGCAGTGATTGGCACTTAATGTAGGCAGGGCATAAATCCTTTCTGCTGGGGATGGCCTGGGCTATGCAGTGCCCACGGTGAGGATGTTAACTGATGTGCAACACTCAACAGCATCCCAGCAGTGCAGGGACAAGCCAGTTGAGACAAAATGAAGGAAAATTGGAAATTGGTCGCTATTACTTGCAATTCTTTGAGGTGCTCTCAGAAACAGACCCCAAAAGTCCATCAAAACCCATTGGAATTACCCTGATGGTCCCTTTGCAGTGCAGTCAGCCCAGAGTGAGAGTGGGCACTTTCCTGCTCTAAGTATTGTTTGCACTAACATAGGTCAGGTGCTGGGAGGCCACTTGCAGAGCAAATGCCTTTGCTGTGCACCTTGTCCCCGTGAACTGGAAGAACCTGAAGGACTGGTGAAATGGGGACCTGCAGCCAGCTCCTGCCAGGATTCACTTGAGGGGGTTGTTCTTTCCTCTGTCCTTCCAGAAATGAAGTAACATTTGCTGGGAGGTGCCTTTCCCCGTGGCAATTGGCCCACGAGGCTGTGCTGAGGCACAGCTGGGTCTTGGATGCACTAAAAGTATATGTGACAAGTGTAGACACTGACTTTTGCCAGGCTGGGAGTGTGTCTGCCCAGCAGTGCCAGCGCAGGGCTGTCAGTGGCACCGGGTTCTCTGGTGGCAGAGCAGAGGGGGACACAGAGGTGTCTTCCTCTGGCTTGTAGTTTTAATAGAAATTATTTAAAATTCTACCAGCTTCACACGTTAAAATTGCGGCTTTTCCCTCATTGTGATAGCCACGTTTCAACAGGTGGAGGAAGGGGCTGGAAGGGGGGAGATAAGGAAATGAAGAAACAGGAAGGACCAATCGAGGGGGAAATGCCTCCACCTCCTCCCTGCTCTGCCGGGCTCCTTTCTCCGTTTCGTTTTCTTCTGAAGGCATAAAAGCGAGCACAGAAATCAGGGAGGAGGTATCCTGAGCCCCTGCGTGCGGCGGAGGGCCCGGCACAGGGGACAGGACAAGGTGACACGGCGGGTGCCACGTCAGCAGCTCCTGCCCAGGGCTGCCAACAAAGGTGGCCATTGAGGGCGACCGTGTGCGACTGCTGGAGCGGGGCTGGAGCACCAGCCCGGTTTGGCACAGGCGGCTGATGAGCCACATGAGCATCTCCTCCTCTTCCTCCTCCTCCTCCTCCTCCTCTCTGGCAGAAGGTCTCCAGGGTGTCTGGGGTGCTGCGAGAACTGGCCCGTGTCAGAAAAGGGCTCCCCCAGGTGAATGAGCAACAACCACCCAAGCACCCACAAAGCAAACAAAACGTGCTTTTCCCCAGCCCATTCATTTTTGTTTGTTTGTTTGTTTTTTGGGGGGGAGTTTTTTGTTTTTTTGTTGGTTTTGGGGGTTTTTTGGTTGGTTGGTTGGTTTGTTTTTGTCAGCTGAGAACGCAGCAGCAGAAATAAGGAAAACAGCTTTTTATTTCCTCTCCCTTGCTGACTCCAGCCAGCTCCAGGAGGAATGAATAAAATCGTTTTGTTTCAAGGGACCTTATGCTCCCAGAGCATAAAGTTAGTCAGCATTTACAGGACCAGGTCACTGGAGATATTTTTATTCTGTGTCTATTTTGCTCTGCCCCAGAGTGACGTATTGTGGACGCTCCCAATTAACAGTGCCTGAATGTAAACGATGCTTTGCTCCTATTTACAAATCAAAAGAGATATTTTTTTTTTCAGTTATGTTTGCAAAACTGTATTCACGTTCTGATTTCCTTTATGCAGAAATGAAAGCACCTGAACTCCAGGGCAGGGAGGGTTTGGTGAGCACAGGGTGTAGGAGCCCGGCTGCACCACGTTATATAAACAAACTGGTGGTTTTGAAAGCAGACCTAGAGGAGTTTGAAATGCATTTATTTAAGCAAGGAACCCATCTGCTCCTACCAGTAATGGATTTGTGGAGCAATTGTGTGTTTGCTCAGCTCACAGGCCACTGGGTTTTACATGTGTTACATGATTTGCACCAATCAACACGTAACATAGACACATCTGGAACACAGGAGCCAGGAAGACAGAGATTGAATAGTGACCTTGTTAACACCTGGCAGCATTGGATCTTCAAGGTAAAACTGTATCTTTTTGGTGTGTGTCAGTGTAGCACAGCTGGATTGAGGATCTGCCCCTGCTCACAGCACTGCCAAGGACATGGTGGTGCATTTTAGTTCTGGCTATGGAATAGGGGAAAGAAGGTTTCATCCAGCCCTTTATATGGGAAACATGTAATGGAAGCAACTTCCCAAGGCTCTGCCTAGAAATACCTCTGTGATCCCTTCAGGATGTCCCTAGTCCCTGTTTCTGGTTACCTGTCCATCTTTCACAGCTTCTCCCTGTGGTGGCACCCGAGGCTCCAGAAATGCCCCATCTTTCCAGAAACAGTTCTAGCAGCAGCACTTTTCCCACTTGCAGAACTCAATCTTTGCCCCAGAGTCTGACTTAAAGAGCTGTGCTCACCCAGCAAAACCCAGGGGCTGGTTTGGTGATACGCTCCCTTGAGCAGGCTGGTGAGAAAAGTGGAGGCCAGGAACTTCAATTTTATGACCTTGTAATGCCCAGAGGCTCAAACCCGTGACAAAAATCTTGCTGGTCAAGGCAATCACTAAAAAAAAGGAGAAAGGAAAAAAAAAAAAAAAGAAACCCAGCCCAACCTGTCCTCTGTCCAGGCTGCCAACTAAACAACCTGTGAGCTGCAATAATTCTGCAAAGATGCTCTCAGGAGCGTTTTTTACTGTGAAAGTTGTCATAAATAATAATACAGAAATGCAGCTGTGTGTACTTTACAAAGCAAGGAAAAAATTTCTTCCTCTTCAAGCCCGTGGTCTGTGAATAATTTGTGAACAAGAGGAGCAGCTCCATCTATCTTACGCGGTGTTTGTTACAAATCATTTGCTCATGTGTAAATCTTCCTGCCAGGGTAGGAGCAGCAAATCCTCCTTCAATTTTTATCCGCTGAAAAACTTCCGTAGCTAAACATGAAAAATTGGATCGATAAGTAACAGGTGTAGAGGTGCATTTTGGGATGAATGTGTTCCTGAAGCCTGTGGTGGAGGGGCTGTGACAGCCTTCATGAGGCAGCTGCTGGCAGGATTTCTGGCTGGCACGCGGTGCTGGGCAACAAGGGCCTCATAATTTCGCGGGGAGACAAAAGCCAAGATAAAAAGACCATCTCCAAACCCCTTTTCCCTCCCAGGACACCTACGGGGAGCAGACAAACAGCCACAACCCCAGGGAAACGCGTCAGAGCATCCCAGCTTGGAGAAAACTCTTTTAGAGCTCTCGGGAGTCCCTAGGTGGCAACACTGCTCCTCTGGACCCTCCCGGGAGCCTTGTCCTGGCTGAGAGATCGCTGAAAGCTCCTGCTTTGGAAGTCCCGTGGCTGAGACCTTAAACTTCCATTCACAAAGAACAGCGAAAGAAAGAGGATTTGTGTAATGCTGGTGGTGGCAAAGGGAAGTGTAAACCTGTGGTTGCTGCAGGGCTCTGCCATCTGAAGGCAAACCAAAAGAACAACCAAAACACCTGGGAATTTGTTTATTTAAAAGAAATAACATGGTTCTGAAGCCAGTTTTGTCGGTAGATGTGACTCATGACCCTTAAATGCTTTGGGTTGCCGCACTTGGGTATTTCTGTAACCCAAAGAACAGCAAGTAACAACTGCAGAGAGGTGGGTAAATAATCCCAACCACAGATGTGGGCTGGACAGTTGAGGACAAAATGCCCACCCGCCCTGCTCCCGGTGTTTCAGGGGAAAAACACCATCAGAGACCCAACAGATGAGGAGATTTTGGTGTAATTCCTGCTGATGAGGTGACCTTTGGAGCTGCCTGGCCCAGTAAAAATTGGAGATTGCAAATATTACAATCAAATCTACAATTTGAGTTTCATCCCGGGTTATGTACCAGAGTCGTACACATTTGTTAGCGATAATAAATTACAGCAGAAACAGAGAATTTGATTGCAATATTACTGCAATATTCACTTTTTTGGATGATCTGCAGGTCAAGTATTATCCACTGAAGTAATTAATGAATAATTTTGACTAACTGGACAGTTATCTTTAGAAACTGTGCAATCTGCAAACAGGTAGAGAGAAAGCCTCACATAAATTATACATTGTGGCTTTTCCCTGCAGCTCTGGAAATGGATTTGATTGCCTTATCACACTCCCTACTAGATCTTTTTTTTCCCCCTGATAAACCTAAAATCTCTCCTCCTGTTTGACTAACAAGACAAGGGCGAAATCACTGAAACATCTTGGCGGGGTGTTGTTGCTTCCTACTTAGAAAAAAAATAACAATTTTATTAATAAACAATATAAATTATGCAGCCAGGTGTCTGCGACACGGTTAAATTAACTGGGGCGAGGCCAATCCAGCCGCAGCGGGAGGATGCTTCTCCTTGAGACGCGGACGCAGTGCCTGCGTGCGCGTCCCCACGCCGGTGCCACCGCCGATGTCGCGATGCCAAACGCCACCTCGTGTCGGGCGCTGGGAGCGGCTGGAGCCTCCTGTCCCCATTTCCAGCCGTCTGACGTCACGTCAGTGCTGAGGGACAGGATTCCTTTTTTTTTTTTTTTTTTTTTTTTTTTTTTTTTTTTTTTTTTTTTTTTTTTTTTTCCCCTTTCGTACTCCCAATATTGCCAAAATAGGAAGCTGCGACAGTGTGAGGAAGACCTCGGGTCGTGCTGGGGCCGCGGTGGGAGCAGTGACTGTGTGTGACACTGTTGAGTGGCAGAGCTGGCTGTGGCTCGTGTGATTAAATTCTGTGTTGGGCACTGGTAGGGGCAGAACCCGTCCCTGCCTGTTTGTACCGTGAGGGTGGTGAGGCACCGGCACAGGCTGCCCAGGGACCTGGTGGATGTTCCATCCCTGGAAACATCCAAGGCCAGGTTGGATGGGACTTGGAGCAACCAGGTGTAGTGGAAGGTGTCCCTGCCCATGGCAGGGGATTGCAAAGTGATGGTTTTTAAAGGTCCCCTCCTAATAGCAAGTAGCATTGTCTTAGCAAGGCAGCAACCAGTCCAGCCTGAGCATGTGTCAGTGGTGCTGGGATTTTAAGGTGCCCACAGGATTTTGGGCTTGTTAATGGGACTGTTGCCAGTTGGCTGTTGCAGGTGCTGTTTTGAGAGGTGAAATGTGGATGATCCTGCTCAGGGGGCTGCCTGCATACCAGGGACAGGCTGGACCAGCCACCCTGCTCAGACCTATGTGTGGATCATCCAGGCCTGGAATGGGAATGGCTTGTTTACAGCCAGGGCTCACTTTCTCCTCACGTATATGAATCCATGTCACATTTCATCTGTTTTTTTATCATCCTTGGTCACTTGGTGTCACCATGCCCTCCTGCAGCTTCTCACAGTCAGCTCATGTTTTCGCAGCCCTAAATAACTTGATCTCAAGAGCAATCTTCATAACCCACCTCTCCCATCCCTCTTCCAGACCATCTCCACCTTGCACAGCTCTCCTGGGATGCTGCCAGTGACTTCCCTTCATTCTGAACACTGATCTTTCGGTCTCACCCTTCTTTCCGATGTTTAAACCAGTTGCTGGCTCAGAAGACTCCTGCACCTCTCCCTGCAGGACAGCTAAATGACTTTAAAGGCCTTGGGTGAGGGAGTTAAAGCTCTAAGGCCTTGATCCAAGTCAACTCTATCAGGTGGGCCATCTCTGTCTTCGTGATTGCTTCAAAGAAAGTGTTACAGAGCATCACTTCCCTCTGTTGAAGTCCACAGACTCTCTCCTCCTTACATCCTATTTATCATTCAGTTGTGAGCTTTATCCTCTCCTACAGTTTCTGCCAGACACTCTGAATTTTCATACCCAGCCCCTGGGAACCCTCCTCTAAAATTAGCCCCGTGTTTGCCACCTTCCGTGCTCTGGTCTTGCCTCGAACTGAAGCAAAGGTTATCTGCTGCAGTTAATGGTTAAGCAATGTTTTATATGAGTACTTTTACCCTTGGGTGAAAACCTTCTGATCCTGGAGATTTATTACTGTTTTTCTGTTTATTCCAAGCAGTGGAGGAAGCCATGTCCTTTACACATGTTACAACCCCCCCCTTGGTTCAAGGGTGTGAGGAGCAGAGTGGAGGAGGAAGAGAAGGCACAAACAAACCCCTTTATGGTAGTTCCTTTTTATGCCAGTTAATCCAGTCCAACTACCATGTTGTAATACCACTTTAAGGTGAAAAAATGCCCCCCCTCCCTCCTCTAGATGAATCTTTTCCTCTTTCTCTTTTCTCCAGCCTTCTCCTTCCCTCCTGCATGTCTAACCATCACTGGGGCACATGAGGGGGTAGGAATTGCCAGGTGGGACAAGAGCTGGTCCTTGGCACGGGCAGGTCCTGAGGTTTGGAGAAGTCCCCCAACACATGCTGTCTAGGCTGGCACCAGGAAAAATTGGCTGGGAAGAAAGGTGGATAAAGGGATGGGCACAAAGAAAAACACCAGAGTTGGAGAGTTTCCTGTCTGGAACCTGACCCATCTACCAGCCTTTGGAAGACTTTCCATTTGCTTTCTAAACTCTCAGGCCCGAATGTCATATCGTTTGCCCAGCCATAAATAGCTGTGAATAAAACAAACTGTGCTGCTTTTTTGGCTAACAGATAATGTCCTCTAGTGCTGTAGCCTTATCTTCATATCCCACTGTGTTTGCGTTGGAGATCAGAAGCTCAAGCTGACTTTTTTTTTTTCCCCCAAGATTTAAGGAGCTGGCAGAACATTCATTCAGTTGTGCAACCTCCATTCAGAGAGGCTCTCAGATCCTGGGCATGGGGCTCGTTTTTTGCCCTTTGACAGCTGCTGTAAATCAATACAGAGGTGGAGGTCACTTGGAGTCAATCAGTAACCAGCACGGGCGGAGGGCAAAACGCTAAATATTTGGTATGAAAACAGGCTCTAAACTGGAAGTTCTTGCTCAGGTGACATTTTCACAGCCATGCCTTTGGAAACCTGGCTCCATCCAGCCTTGGGGGAGGTACCCAGCCTGGCCATGATCCTTTCCTGGTAATTATCCACAGGGAGAATTTCCCAACACGTGCACACGAACAAATTACAGTGAACCAGGGCACGAGGTGCTTCAGGTGGAGGAAGTGGGTCTTGTGGTGCAAGGTGCCCATTTGGTGCCAGCTGGATTACTCCTCCTTTTTGCAGGAAATCATTAAGTGTTGGCTGAAGCCATGCATGACCTTCATCACAACCGCCCCTCTCAGGAACTGAGACCCGTGGCCAGGGGGTGATTCTTGCAGGGGTCCCTAGCACCCTTTGAAACAATTGGGAACTAAGCTCATAAATACCTTTGCCGTCTGAATCATATTGCACTGGCGTCATCACCTCTGTTTGCTCCTCGTTCTGGAGCCGGTTGCCCATTAAAACTTCAGCCTGACCTCATCTCGAGCCCCTGCCATGAGAACACGCTCGGTTTCCTCCTTCCTTTGACCTCGGCGGCTCCGGGCTCGGCGGCGATGCAGGATGTGCCTCTGAGTAATCACCCAGCCGGCTCCCCGTGCCTGCAGCTCCCGTGCCCTCGTGTCCTGCCCTGTCAGCTCTCAGACAGCCCTGGTGCAACCTGGGCGTGCTCCTGCAGGCCCCGTGCTGCAGCCACACGCCGGCACCTCTTTGCTGATGGTTGTCCCCTGTCAGCAGAGCGGGGCTGCCCCGCCGGTTTGCGAAACCACCTCCTGCTCGGATCCCTGTGCCGGGCGGTGCCCGCCGAGCCGCGGGGTTCGCAGATTCACAGGTCACACTTTCCACCCTCGCTCCATCCAGACTGGGAGGTTGTGCCAGGTGTCCCTCAGGTCCCTCCCAACGCCCTTGGGAGCTCCAGCATAAATAAAATGTAGGATGGAACCTCAGATTGTGAGCAACACAAAAGGGGTTTTCTGACCAGGGGCCACGTGCACGTGCCCATTATTCCTGAGAAGGATGGAGCAACATCCTCCAGTGCCAGTCCCGTGCACCGGCATCCCCAGGTTGCCAGACTGGTCAGGCTTGAATTTTAGACTTCTTAAGGGTTTAATAAGAGGCTGAACTAAAATACTAGCTGTGAGTGGAGAGCTGAATTCTTCAAGGTCAGAAGGTGGAGAAGGTGGGGTTGGGGTCAGTCCCGTGCCACGGGGAGGTGCAGTGCTCCCAGCGTGGCCAGGGATGTCTTTTTTCCCCAGCGAGCGAGTGAGGGATGCTCGTGGCACTGCTCCTTCTGCTCGGGGAGCTGTGGTGGAGCACAGCCCTGTGCCCCCCGAGGGGCTCACAAGGTGGCTCAGCTCTCCTGGCGTGGCTGGGCATGTCCGTGGGTTTGGGTGGGAGCCACACGAGTGTGGCTGTGCTGTGTCTGGGAGCTGGGTTGGGCTGTCCAGCAACCATCTCACTGCACCACGTTGGAAAACTAACCCAGAATGTTCCCCCAGAGTGCCCCCTTGTGCAGGTAAGCCCTCACACTCTAGGCCTGCATGCCCAAAGAGGCCTGACAGACACGTAGTGCCTTGTTCAGCTCTGGGTCTCAGCGCCTCAGACCACTTGTACACTCACTATTTTAAGTGCCTGCTGCCTTCCCAGGGGATTCACCAGGAGAGAAAGCCAAAAGGGCACTTTAGAGCCCAGGCTTCAGCACTGCACTGCGCTGACTGGAGCAGCAATGAACGCTCTGCTTTCAGCTCCCAGCTACATTTGCATCCCAGCTCTTCTGGAACAAATGGCTGCGTGTCTCCCGAGTAATTTTAACACTCCCACACTTGCAAAGTCCTTTAGCTTTTTGGGGGAAAAAAAAGAGCCATATAAACCCTGTGTCTATTAAACCTTCATCCTCCGAAGCCTCCGTGTTAGTATGGCAGGATTGTGCCACTTCCTACAGCTTGCTTGGAAAATGACACGGGAGCAGCAGCGCCTGCCACAGCCCAGGATGACCCGGCGGAGGTGCCAGCTGCTCTGGAGGGCAGCAGGGCCAGCACCTCCCATCTGCAGAAAATGGTCTTCACAAGAACATACACAAACATTAAGGACCTTTAATTGGAGTGGGGTTTTTTGTTTTTGTTTTTGTTCTTGTTTTCACATACACTTAGGAAAGGTACAAAAAAAGACCCAGCAGGTATTTTCTTGGTCAGCAAATGTGATCCAGACTCCTCTCCCTCCCACTTCACTTCTTCTGAAATTACACAAAGAAGATTTAAATGCATTCCTGGTGTGGGAACATTTTGGACAAAACCCAAGCCCAGACCACCAGGAGAGGATCCCAGTTCTCCCTCCTGCTGTGGTCTCTGTCCGTGGCTCAGCTGCAGGTGCAGGGCATGGAAAGCCTTCACGGCAACCAGAGCTGGACTCCCATTTGATGCCGTTTCCCTCACAGTTAGTTTTCCTCCCACCAAACACCTACGATGTGCAGGTTTTGGGTGCTCTGGAGCCTTGCACACCATGCTAAAGCCCAGCATCTGCCTATTTTATCTCCCTTCCCCAGCCCCAACGCACTCCTGCAAAAGCCGCCATGTGCCCATTGCCAGGCACCAGCCTCGGCCACCCTACAGCGATCCCGTAAGATGGCACCACAGGGCAGCGTTGGCTACAACTTCTCTCCTTTCTTCCTCTCCCCCAGACGTGTCTTGACACTGCTCCAGCCCTGAACTGGCCCTTTGTGCGGGGCAGCAAGCTCTGAGCTCTGCCGTAGTCACTTGGCTGAGCCCGTGGAGCGAGGACAAGGCTGGCCACGCTCGCCCCTCTTCCCTGCAATCACAGTCCTCAGCGAGGCAGGATGTTTCCAGGATCAGCCTTTTCTTTATTTAAGGATTTTTGCATAGGCAAATGTTACATTTTTTGGGGCACACAAAGGTCAAAATGATCGATCCTATGTGTATGCACTCGCTCCCACCCCACAGCCCATGCTGGCTCTCCCAGGGAATTTATCCACACGTATATACAGTGGTCTGGTAGAAAGTGTTTTCTGAGGTTTTGAAACGCTCTAAAAAGGCTCTAAAAGGGTAACACTGATAAAAGCCTTTAAAGAGTGTCCACTCTGTCAGCCTGTGTCTGTGCAGCTCGGATTCAGCAGCTTTGTGTCTGCCTAATGCAGTTTGCAGGCTGTGTATTGCACTTCCCTGGGCTGAATTTTGTTCTGACTCCTCTTGCTTTGCTCTTTCGTCTATAAAAGCAGAATTTCTACTGAAAACAAGCAACAAATCACTGCGTACGCTCAGGTGGAAAGCATTTTCAAAAGCAAGACGGCTGGCAGCCCACACTGCTGTCCTTCTGCCTTGGACTTTTTGTGATAGACAATAAATTGATTGAAACTAAAATAGGGAATGAGGGTGTTTGCTGACCTTGTTCTGGTGACAGAAAAGTCATTTCAGAGTGAGACTGTGCCTTGAGCTTCTACAGGGACCTGTTGTCCTGGGCATAGGATCAAGGGAGTTTTTCCTCCAGAAAGGATTGCAAGATAGGTAGTAGTTGCTATTTCAAAACGAAGTTTTTAAAAAGAAAAAGGAGAATATCAATTAAAGGAAGCAAACTCATAATGCATAGGTTGGTTAAATGTTCACAATTGTAAATACAGACAATAATTTACAGGCTTTTCTCTTGAAATATTAGTGCTGCTATAAGGAGCCAAGCATGTGACTTACTTACAACGACATACCATCGCATTTCCAGACTGAAAATGAGGCAGATTAAATTGACATTATATATTACTTAGCTGTGTACCAACTAGCCAAACAAACGCTATGAATTCCGTCACTTATGATGGAAGCTACATAAAAATTGCATAATTACTGCAGTGAGTCACCTATTTAAATGGCACTCCTATATGGACGAATTGATTTCAATGCAAGATTAATAGCCTTTTGCTGCTGGTTTACGTGCTCGCCAAGGACCAAACTACGTTGTTGCTAAGCATCATTAATGGATTAAAATAGGGGTTCTGTATAATTCCTACGGTGTACCTTCGAACAGCGCGCTTCGTCTGTGCACTAGCCTAGCTCTCGTTAAGCCCTACGTGACACACGGAGCGGGGCGTGCGAGGAGGGGTTAATGCAATCCCAGGAACTCTTTCAAAAGCTCACAGGTTTTCTTGTGGATGACCTCGCGGAGCTTGCGCACGCGCCGGACGCTGGAGGTCCCCACAAAGCTGTCTGGCTGCAGCACGGCCATGCCGTTGTGGACGTCGCCCATGATGATGAGCTGGCCATCCACCGTGGTCATGTTGGGGCACGGGCAGCTCCAGTCCATGTTGAGGAGTGTGATTTCCAGGGGTTCCTTCCCCAGGAATTTTAATCCCATTTTTTCGTCCTTGAGGATCTCCTCCACCGTCACCAGGGCGTGCCCCGAGTCTTGGTCTTCGGTGAGCTCCGTGATGCGGCCCAGGATGACGAAGTCGCTTTTGCAGAAGCTCGTCACCAGCTTCTGGCGGGGTTTGCAGGCCTTGCAGTGCGTGTTCTTCGGGAAGGGGCACATCTCCTCGCAGGCCTCCCGGCTCTCAAAGTTGTTCTCGTTGCCTCCACACCCGCCGTAGATGAAGGACTGGCACTGCTTTGTCAAGCTGTTGTAGGCCCACCTGGGCTCGTAGGCCTTGCAGTGGCCTTGGAGGGCTGGCAGGTTGCAGATGTTGATGGGGCCGTTCATGCACGTTAACATGCAGCTCTCGTAGGTCTCAAAGTGGTTGAGGTTGCTGTTACAGTTCCCGTAGATGAAAGTAAAGCAGTTGTTTTTCTTTGCGTCATAGTACCACCTGGTCTGCTCTTCCCCGCAGTCTTCGCTGTCCGGTTGCTTCAGGCACTCATCGGTTGGAAAATGCGTTTTGTTTTGGGAAGCTTCTTTGGATGTGGGTTCTCCTTTGATGACTGACAAAGGGAAGTCAGCCCTGAGGAGGCCGCCGCTGTTCTGGGCGGTGCAGGTGTAGATTCCCGCATCCTGCAGCTGCGTGTTGTAAATGACCAGCTGGGCGATGTTGGTGACCACGACGTTCCCTCTGACGTGATTTGGCCTCATGATGACTTTGTCTTTCCCATCGACCTGCTTCTCCCACGTGATCTCTGGCTTGGGTCTTCCTGTAACGTCACAGAGGAAGCTGACGGTCTCTCCCACGTAGACGGACTGATGGACAGGGTTGTTCACGAGGGTGGGTGGCAGGATGTCAACCACCGTTGTCTCAGAGTAGGCAGTAGTTGGGCGAGCTGTTGTTTCTGGTGGGATAGGGCTGGTGTTTGGCCAGGTGAGATGGTACCTGCAGGTGACCACGTTCAGTGTAATGCCTTTGATGCAAGCTTCTGCGTCCATGTAGCACTTGTTGTAGTAGGTGAGCCCGTCGGAGGCGCAGGTGAAGCTCGGCTCCTTCTCGCACCTGTCCTTGCACTTGCAGACGGGCTGCCCGTCCCAGATGTCGCACTCTGAGCCTTGCTGGATGCACATGAAACGGTCACAGGTTGCCTCCTTGGGCATTCCCACCGGCCCTTTTTTCCCCTTGACGTCCATGTACCGAGCGGCCACGCAACTCTTCGTTCCACAGACATTGGGGCAGCACTTCTCGAAGGTCTCGCACTCCTGTGGGGGAGGAAAACAACCCCATTGTTACAGGGAACAAAATAAAGGCCTTTTTGGAGACCCAGCAAGCAGACATCCCAGAAACTCAAAGGACATGGTCTGCCACAGATACTTGTGGTCTGAAAACTCAGTGTCCCCACAGGCAACGAGTAAAAACATCTCCTCAGCATCTCCCAGGAGGTGTCTAAACACACTGGGGTTTCTGAAGTGCTTCAGGAGGAGACTCTCTGGAAGGAAAATGTAATTGTGTTTCTTGAACGCAAACCTCATCCTAAGTCTTTACCCCAGAGTCACATGGACTGCTTGGCTACTGAACCAACCTCCCCCCTTCCGTGCTCTCCCAAATGCCTGAGGACAAGTCCTGAGAAACAAGAGCGGATGGAAAGTCTTATCATATGGCTGTAGGCAGTAATCCTTCTTATTTTCCACAGAAGTATGTAAAGTATTATTTGAATTCCCTGAGACTAACAGCCTGCTCTTGGAGGTGAAACTGCCAAGGATTTGTAATTGTTCACATTGTAGAGGAAATAATAGAATATCTCAAAAGTAAGGTAATTCTTGCTCCAAAAATAATTTTTCTATGGTATTTAGAAAAACAAACCCCAAACAGCTCATTATGGCTTCTCTGTCCTATTTTAGTCCTATTTTCAAATGCAGCATCGCTCTTCTAGTGATTTATTACACCCCGCCTCGGCTACAGTCAGCTCTAAATTGTGGTTAATTTTAGCAGAATTTTCATCTTCTGTGCAGAAAAGGTATTTGATACGTGTGATCATGGCTGCTGGGTCATTATGGATTACTTTAAGGGACCATGAGCATTGTTACCATATGCCCAACAGGTCACACTCATACCGTGTTTGAGACCTCTACGAGCCCCCTGAAATCCATCAGCTGTCTCTGTAAGTGAGGACAACATGGTTTTTAAGCTACCAAACCAAAGAGCTTCCCCTGAGTCCAGTATCCTTTCCTTATTGGGAAAAAGATGACCTAATACCAGAACTCTTTCCCCATTTCCAGCTGCACATTACTAGGTTTCCGAAGCAAAGCTGGAAACCAGGAGGGGTGAGATTTTCAGCTGGGGTTAAGGACTGTGGCTTGGCAGAGTCCTTGGCTGACTGCAGACCACTCACTCCATCCAAGGTGCCAGGACTCTGTGCTGCCACAAAGTGAATATCTGTAGCCAGTGGCTTCTGGCTTTCAGTTTTTGACCAGTAAATTATTAAAACATTGTCATCTGCTGCTGGGGTTTTGCAAGTGTTTTAGTATTCATTGCTGCACCTGGTAGTTGGAACAGAGGAGGCTTATTTGAGAATGGCAGAAGTAAAAAGAGCACCTTCATTCCCAACACATGGGATCCATCTGAGCAAATGCCTTTGTTTACTTATGACCAGCATTTTTGTCTGTTTTTTCACCCTTTTTAGCATTGCAGAAACAACCTGGCTACAGAGCACAAACCCAAACACTTTTTCTCAGCACAGTACATGTTCCTGTCAGCCAGGTTTGGGCTGCAGGAGCTTTGTTGTGGGACATGATGTAAGAGGCAGGACAAGCAGGTATTTTCAGATGCCAGCTTGAGCTGGCAGTGCTGACAGGTTGAAAAATGAATTTTGGGGTTGTAAGCTAAACACATTTTGAGCTGGGAGCATCCCACAGAACATCTGCCTGGTCATTTTAGCCATGCCCTGTTCTGCACCCCAAGCACCCTTTGTGCTTCACGTGCAGCAAAGGCTGATGATTTACATGTTAAATCAAACAGTTTCATACAGGATTCCTCCCAGGAATATAAAACATTGATGATGGCCACCACCACCAAAGCGCACGGTGACACTGCTAAAATTCTACAGACTAGCCCCAGTGCATGCTGAGTGCCGGAGTATCAAATTCAGACGGTTCTTTCGACATGAAAGCGAGGAAAAGGATCAAACAGAGCGAGCCCTGTGCCCACATCAGCATAAGTGACAACTACCACGCACCTCCCCGCTTAACAGCAACTCATCAAACCTTTCCTATTTTAAATAGGTCACAGGTCAGTTAAACACATGCACTATCTGCACCGAGACCTGCACGGTGCCGGCGCCCTTCTGGTGGGACAGGCAGAAACGAGCCCCCAACCAAGCCCCCAACCAAGCCCCCTCGCTGCCCGTGACGCAGAGACACAAAGATGGGCATCACTCACCAGGTCAGCGTCGCACTCTCGCTTGCAAGTGCTCTGCGCGTCGACCCACAGGTTGGGGTTCATGTCATTGGGGCATATCCCAGCGTGGGAATACCGGATTGGGGGCAGAGCTCTCCCTTTCAGAGAGACCTCCAGAAGCAAGAGGACACTGCTCTTCCCCAGCAAGATCCACATCCACCGAGTGAACAGCACCAACAACATCTCAGAACTTCTCCAGGGCAGTGGGGCAGTGTCCGAGCTGGAAGTAGTTCTTGCTTGCTTGGGGTAGCTTTTTTTTTTTTTTGGCAAGCCTTAAATTTTTGAGGAACCCAGATGCACCTGACCTCGGTAAAAGCTTCAGCGAGCTCCTCTGCTGCCTCTGTCGATAGTGCAGTTTGGTCTGGACCTCATTGGATTAAAGGTCCTAGGAAGTTATCCCCTTATTTTAAGAGAAACGCTACTAGTCTGAGCAGAGTTAGCTCTATTTATACCCTGCCTCTGTTAACAAGTCAGAAAAAGTAAACTTGATTTCTTTGACAGGCACACGCTTCCTATGTCCTGGTGGCAGTCAGACAGATTTGTTGCAAGAAAAAAAAGCTGGAAAGAGTTCAAAAGGCTGGAACTGGCATGGTGGGACCCCTGCATGTTTCTGAATGCAGGGAGGCCTTCTTAACCCCTTTAGACCTAAAGTACTTCCCTATGCTAAGAATGCCATTTACTTCTGAAAGGGGACTTGTCTAAATAACACGGACCCGCGGTCAGGGGATTTCCCCACGGCGAGGGGCTGCACAATCACTTGCTGAAAGGAACAAGTAATAGGATTGAAGCAATTAAAGCCAAAATATCATATTTTAACAGAGGAAGTAGGGAAAGAAATAACTTATTTAAACGTAGGATTGACAAAGCAGAATGTCTTCATAACTTCTCCCGGGGCTCCTCCGGGCTTTTTTCTTCTTTGGTGGGGAGATTTCCAGGATGCCAGGTTTAATGCTGCCCTCCAGCCCCACCAGGAAGATGTTAAAAGTGTCCCTGAATTCCTCTACATTTCCTGACAGCCAGATCCCATTGTACAGTGCATTGCTGACCCCTTTAACAGCAACAACAAAAAAATAGTAGAAGTTCAACACTATGGAAACCTGCATAAAGGAATGTACAGCATTTTTGCATTGGGGGGTGGGAGGGAAACTCAGTCAAGCTGAGTTCCTCATTCCCTGATTATTACAGCAAGGGGCTGATCCTGCTCCTGCTGAACATGTGCCAAAATCCAGAGATGAGTGGCAGAAGTCCGAGTTGCTCAGCACCTTGCAGGATTAGAGCCTCTGGGCTGAGTTCTGGGCCAGCCTGGGTGGACCCTGCGTGTTGCTAAGAGCCTCCTGAGAGGATCAGGTAAGTTTGCATCCCACGTGGGGGTTCTGCAGGGCTGGAGCAGCAGCGCTGTGCCTGGGGAGGAGGGAAGGGTGTGATTCCACCCTGTGCCCAGCGCTGGGTGCTGCAAAGGCGACAGAGCAAGGCACAGTCAGCTCTTATTTTTGTGTTGGGTGTGTTAAACCAGGGCTGGTTTTCCTAGTTGAGTTTGGACCTAATTCCCCCCTGAGTGATGATCCTGCCAACCAGTATAACCAGCAGTGAACTGGGCCACCATGGGGCTCCCGCTCGTCCCTTGGGGCCAGGCAGCAGAGTGCAGTGGCCTGTTGGTGTTTCCCAGGATCGCCTCCGGAAAAAAGGGAGGGCAACCCGGAGCTGACCTGCCCTTGGCTGTGGCATTTCTGTGCAACCCTGGGCTTATAAAAGGGGCTGCTGCTGTTCTGATTTGTGTGCCTGCATTAACGATATGCACAGTATTTGAATTTCATGGGACGTGCAGGGCGAAGTTGTCCAAATTAGCTATTTATAAGGAGCGAAGTCAACTGCCAGGCAGCAGTTTGCAGTTGATTTATTCTCCCTGAAACTTTAGAAACCTGCATGACACTTGTACAAAGTGCGGCTGTGTGCTAAATGTTTTATTCAGTACTTGTTTACAAAGACAAACGCAGCACCCTGTGATGCCTAAAAAAGCCAACCAAAAATGACACATTCCCAAGAGGTATTTAAAATTCTTACAGCTCTATTAACAACAAAATCACATGTATTAGTGGTTCTGTGGGCTAAACAAAGACACTTTATATTGTAAAACTCACTACAGATAAGCTTTGAAACAAGCTGTATGTGGGTCTTGGGGAGTGCAGGTATCCTGGGTGCTGGGGAAGCTGCTGTGACGACCTCAAAAGCCACTGTAGGTCCTGGGAATTTTCACTTGATCCTTGGCATTGCCATGGATGTGATTTCCCCCTGCCATCTTGAGCCTTGTGGGGCTGTTTTACCCCCTTACCTGCTGGGCCAGAGGTGGATCTTGCAGCCTCCACCTCCTCTCCTGGTGCCAGAAAGCCTTGCTAGCTTTGGCCATGTTGAGTGAGAGACCCATCAGTGTGGATCCACCATTCCAAGCAGGAAAAAAATAACACTATTTTATTTTCTTTCCCTTGCCAGACCAAGGATCCCTTGCCCAGAGGCACATTTCAGCTCTGGGGGAGCAGAGTGGGGCTCTGAAGAATCAGACACTGGTTTGCATCAGACAGACAGAGCTACATCCTCCTCCATCCAGAGGGATATTCTCCAGGGACAGGCAAGTCCCACTGCAGCTTTCTGCTTTCAGCTCCTAGGTATCATGTTCCTGGATCACTCCCTTGGCCACTTGAACCCAGCCAGGAGAGAGGAAAACACGGCCATAAATCTCCCTGTGAATGCAGGCAGGCAGCTCCTGAGGGCAGAGGAGGCAGTGAGGGCTCTGAGCAACCCTTGACAGCTGCCCTGTCCCTGCCAGGACATCCCAGCCATGCTGTTACCCAACCTAAGGAGCACATCCAGGAGGGACACCACAGGCAACCCTGGGCTGGCTCAGGGACAGCAAGGACTCTGGTTGTCCCAGCATGGACAGCCAAGCTCTGCCTGATGAAACTGTCTCCTCAGTCTCACTGAGGGCTGTTTGCTTGCCTGGTTTAACTCAGCTGAACTCCACTGACCTCAGTGGATCTGACTGGGGACTCCAGAACACCACCAGCTAATGCCAGCTGTGAATCAGGGTCTCTGTCAAGGTCTCTGAGCACAGTTTTTCCCTTCCTCCTTGTTTATAAAGCACTGTGCATTTTTTCTTTAATATAAGTAATAAAGTAACTTTCATTCTCCATTTCTATGAACGATTCTATTATGAAACCCAAATTTATGGCTTATCTTCTCTTATCCATGTCAGATACTGATGTGAGAAAGATCTTCCCAAATGAGATCCAGCCTTAGAAGGAACCCCACTATCACGCCCAAATCCCCCTTTCTGATTAAGATGTTGAACTGAGTCTGCTGGATCAGGAGCTGGGATGAGCTTTTCTGGACCTCAGATGGACAAACCTGAGCCCTGATGGCACAAAGACAACATCCTGGGTCTGCTCCCAGCAGTGGGGACATGCAATCTCTGACCAGCCTGTGCTCCACAGATGTCTATCCACCACTACACACCAGTCTGAAAAGCTCTCCTAGGATGCCCAGGGTCCTAACTGTTGTTGAGGTTATTTTGTAAATTGTAATTTCTTTGCCTTTTTTCTTATTCTTGCCAAGCTTCTGTGAGTTGTCCCTGCCCTCCTCTGCTGTGCCAAGTATTGACCCAGTGTTTGGTGTGACCCCTTTTAACTGAGGAGGGAAACAGGACTCTCTGCTGCACAGAAAACTATAATTGTATTCATTGCTTTTTTTTTTCCTTAAGCCACTGTTAAATGAGCAGCAAACTGTTGATCATATTTGCTAGCAATCCTCATCTGCAGTTACTCAGCGGACGGCGGATTGATTTGCTGGTTTTACTGTGGAAGGCTCTTGGCAGGAACCGTCACCCTGCGATGTTAAACCTCCCTTTCCCATTGATCTCTGCCTCGGCACAGGGGCCCTCCCAGCCTCAGCCTCTCGTGCTCCCTGGGCCCGCCGCCACTCGCCGCTGGTTTTGCCAACACAAACACGAGCCACCCCCTCTCCAGGCGGGCTCTGACTCATCGCTGCCGGTGGCACTTTGCTGCCTGTGGCATCCAGACCCTACACGAGGGCTCTGGGCTGGAGTGGGTGCTTGTCTGTGCTGTGGTGTAAGGGGTGCCCCCAGCACACACCAGAGAGGTGAAGTTTGGATGCTGGACACCTTCTGCCTTTGAGCTTAGCTTAAAGAACAGATTCTGCTCCTTGAGGCCACCCTCCTCCTCCTCCTCCCAGAGGACAGCAGGGCTTGGTACCGACTCCCTGCACTGCCCACAGCAGCAATCAGCCCCTTCTTCCAAACAAGCCACCAAAACCTGCCCTGCCTGCAGGGACCCTGATCACACAGGGAGCCCCAAGGACACGCTCTTCTTCAGCCCCATCATCCTTCACCCTCCATAGATGGCTTCTTGTCCATGCACAGATGAAAATGTGATGCCTGAACAGAAAAGTACTTTAAAAAACCTCTGTCTCATTTAGACAGTAATGATGTTCCAGGCTGAATGTAAAGCTTATTGCTCTTAAAGCTGATAGCCAGACATTTGAGAGGGAATGTCACTGCCAGATCCCTTTCAGAGCACAGCTTGTCTCAAGCAGGAGCGCTGCTTCCAAACCCACAGAGGAATACAGATAACACCTTGGGAACTCAGCTTCAGCATGGTTTGGACTGCAAAGGGTCAAACCTTCCCCTCTGAGCGATGCCCCTTTCCACCAACCTCTGTAGGACCTGATCAAGGGATGACTGGGAATCCCAGCTCGGGTGCCTCTGCACAGCCCTCAGAAAAGCACCCAGCTCACACTGGCCAAGAGAGAAGGATTTTTGGCAGCATGAGATGCACCTCCAAACATCAAAGCACAGGCAAAAAGGCTGCTGTGCTGGCCACATGCTTTTGGAGCACACACATGGGCAGGGCAGATTTGGCTGAAGGTTTGCAATGGGAACAGCGCGCCTGGCTCCTGTTTCAGGGCTCTTCATCTGCACAGTTAGCAGTGGAGGCATATTTCAGTTTTCCCCAAGTAAAGATAGAAATCTCGCTAGAAGTGCCCAGAGCTAACAAGTGCTGGTTTTGGCTTCTGAAATAACCCATCTGAGCAGATCCCAGCGAGCAGGGACAGGCTCAGGGGGCACGTTCGGCACGGTGATTGCTCACCCAAACAAGCTGCTGTTTATGTGCTCACTGCCTCACGTGCAGCTGCTCAGTAAGCAGAAGTTAATGTAGTTAGACAAAAGGGCTCAGTCCTGGGGGGGGGGGGGGGGGGAAATCAATAATGGCAGGGAGTTTATTACAGGGTTATGGGCCACCTGCTAGAACTCAGCATTAGGCCTGTGCCGCGCTGTGTTTCGGGCAGAGCTGATGGCCCTGCTCTCAGACAGGGCTAGCGCCAGAATTATTATTTTATGCCTCGGCAGATGGCTTCTGCTCGGGGGTTTTATCTTTGAGTGCAGACATACGACTAATCATCATTTGCTTTCTCCTTCTCTGCTAACGTAAGCTGGGCAGGAAGCAATTGCCAGTTTGATGATGGTTCATTATTGTTCGGTTTATTCTGTCTGAAACAGCACAGCAAGAGGCACCAAGGGTACAAAGGAAGATAATCAACCCGTTATCAGTGAGATATGGGGGAAAGCTGAGCTCAGAAGCTTGTCTTTCACCAGCCCATCTTTCTGTCTCTCTGTCAGAGGCAAAACCTTAGGTATCCCACAGATAATTTGGGAAGGCCATGGCGCCAGCATCTTGGGATTGTCAAGACTGGAAAGGTGAAATGTTGGCAATGGGTTCATCCTGGCACAGAGCAGCAGAGTCTAAGTCACCTCCCAGAGCCCCTTCAGCCCTGTTCTCTGTTACCCCCAATGCTGAGTGAGACCTGCTCCATCACTTAAGCTTTGAGTTTGGGAAATCTGAGATCTGTAATGCAACCTGGAATGCCACTAAACAGAAATCACAGCCACGGTGGCACCAGTGCAGAGGCAGCACTGTCCATGTTAGGCCCTCTCAGCCACCTGCTTCCAGGTTAGGCCAGGCACTGTCATGGGAAACACGGACACCATGCGCACACGGCTGCAGCAGAGAGGCTTGAGCACCTTGCACCTTGTTGCAGCTTTTGGGAACTAGTGATTAGTTTCATGGAGAGCTTGAATAACAGCACTTTAGGAAACCGGCACTAAATCTGTGGTGTGCAACCAGAGGTGTTCCCATGGCTTGCAGCACTGCTGTGGCTGTATGAGCCATAGCATGAAAATCTCAGGGCTGAGCTGGTACATTTGTTGTTGCTCTTTATGATTTTCAGTTTTTCTGCTTGGTTCCAGGCCCAGTTTGAATAAAAGCTCAGAATAAAAGTGAGGTGCAGGCCTGACATGTGCTCATGCTCAGTGCTCAGCACATCTCTCACCAGAGCTGGTGGTGTTTCTCCAGGAACATGAGTTAATTTAGTTCCCCAAGTAGGAGGCTAATGAATATTATTGGGCCCATTGCACAGGTTCACTTCAGTCTGCAAATGACCCTAATTTAACCTCCCGTATGTACTTTTAGGAATTTAAAGCTGGGAGGAGATCACTTGATGAGTATCACACAGCAACAGCCACGAAAGGTCGGAGTCCTGAGACCCTGCTTCCAACCCCACGGGCACCATTTCCTTCTCAGAAAGCAGGTTCAATATAGAAAAGTCACCTTGCTTTTGTCTGTGATGTGATTCAACTTATAAAAACAGTAAGGTTTTAACCTGCTGTGCTAATTTGATTTAACTCCCTCCAGTTCTTTGTTTGTCGGGTTTTAATTCCCCGTGACTTCAACATGAAGTAACCATCTCACCATCACTCGGGGCTAATCTTTTCAGAAAGGTTATGAACCTTTCAGTGGAGGAGAGTTTGTGAGATGAGGTTAAACTGCTGCAGATTTGCTCGGTTTTGTGCTTTGTTGTGAGACTTTACCAAGCCACTGGATTCTGTTGAAGTTTGGAACCCTCATTGTGGCTGGGAGCCTCTCCAGGAGATGCAGAGCAGCTCCCAGCAACTGGGCTTTTCATCAGGCAACGAGTGTTGGCTTCTTCAGACAACCTGGAAGTCCCAGAGCTCCTCCGCGGGTTTGGTATCCAAAACTTCACTATAAACAAGTTAATTTTCACAAAATGGAACTATTTCCATTTCTGCAAATACCGTGAAATCCTTTTAGCGTCAATTCCGTCTTCTTGGAATTTAAATCTAAATTAGGGCAAAATTCTTTTTGACTGCAGAGCTGTTGCCCTCGTTTGGCTTTGCTGGCTATTAGCAGTCCTGGCTGTCACACAGCACATCCTCTGCCCGTGCTCAGGGGGTGACCTCTGCCAGGGCAGTCCCTGCCTGCTAAGTTGCACACATTAAGAGCCTTTCCAAAAGGTGAACTACTTTGTTTTAGTTTGCCCTGTGCACTGTTTTACTCTTTTCTAGATGCAAGGCATCACAGTCTGCACTGCTCAGCCCCAGATGACGGCCAGCAGAAGGAGTTAAAACAGCTCTTCCAGGCCACTTACTTGACAACCTTACTTGAAATGCCCAGAGGAGCTGACATGCAAATCTGGTACGTAAATGTGCTCCTTTCCTGGCATTCATTCACCAGCAGGTCTGAACACAGGCTGGAGGTGTGAGTGATGTCTGCAAACCAGTGATGATCCGCTTCCATTGATCTTTAGAGGAGCAAGCCCATCCTTCCTGCCCTGGCAACAGGATGCTCGTCTGTATTTAACAGGTTTTTTTCATTGTCGCTCTTTCTGACTCCAGCTAATTCCAGATCCCCTTTTATTTTGATCTTTTATTGTTTGCAGCATGAAGAGGCCACCTGCAGCCTACACTGTAGCAAGGTTTGCTGGGACCCAACACTTTCCTTTCCATGGCAGTTCTGAAGGTAACTGGCCCATGCCCGCCTGACGCGACGGTGGCCGGTGGCGTGATCGCAGGTAACGTTTAGGAGATTCACGTGGTTTAATCATTATAATTTCCCAGTTCCCCCCAGGGCCAGCACATTGGGCTCATGGTGCTGTCTAACCAATTGCTGGGATGGTGTTTAATCACAGACACAGCAGATGGCCTTTGAGCTGGGAGGTACAAAGGAACCGGAGCATCGTTTCAAACGCTCTGCACTGGCCTGATTTTTCTCCAGTTGAAATCGATGTAAATATTCCGCTGACTTCAAAGGGGAGCAGGGTGAGGTTACAGCCAAGTACTCTTGGAAATCCCACCCAGTGCTTGATTTTTCTTGACATGAAGGCCAGTTCAGTCAGCTCTGCTTCCACAAAGGAGCTTTCAGGAGTCCTGGAAAAGCCGCCGGAGTGCTTTCAGCCCTGGGTTCACATGGTAGCAGCATGTGAACTGCGGTGAATCTAGAGGACGAGTCAGCCCTCCCCCTCCCAGGTTCTGATTCCACTTCTGCAGATGTCTGGCTGGCATCGCTCTTGCTCTCTCCTCATTGACTGTGGAAGAGTTTAGGGCAATGGGATTCCCACTGAGGTACTTTAGTTTGTGGGATGAACTCCTGCAGCGGGACAGCAGGATTTGGGGTACCTTCACAAGACCTCTGACTTTGCTTTTCATCAGCCAGGAGAAAAAGCTGGTCTATGTGCCTGGAAAATCTTTACATGATCTCTGCAGCCCATGGCATGAGCTGTGGCTTAGTCTCTTCCCAGCACAGAGGAAATGGTCTTGCATTCCCCTTTTTTTTTTTCTTTTTTTTTTTTTTTTTTTTTTTTTTTTTTTTTTTTTTTTTTTTTTTTGTGTGTGTGTTTCTTCTTTCATAATTTTACACATTTTCTCTTGTGTTTCTGTAACACCATGGTTACAAAGCTCTACAAGGGGTGGAAAATGAGACTTTTCTATATGTTTCGAAACTTTTCCATAAACTGATTTCCTTTTGAAGTCAATCAGATTTGTCAGTATGGAATTGTTATCTCCACAGGACCCATTCCTGTCCCTGCCTCTGACTTACTGCATGAGCCCAGACCACTCACTGCCTCTGTGCCCCAGCTTCCACCTTCCTGAAGGGGACTATAAAGCTCACAAGTGGGTCAAGTTACATCAGTTTATCTTCCAAAGCCCAGCCTCTTGCCATTCCCGCAGAGCCATGTGTGAGTGTGAGGTGTGATTTGCTGCAACTGCAAAACTGTCAGGAAAAAAATGAGGAACACAATAATTGTATCTCCAGCCATTTGTTCACATTCAGCTTAAGCCACAGCTTAAGCACAGCTCTTTCTACCTCACACACACACATACTTTTTTTTTTTTTTTTTGGTTAAACTTTGCCATGGCCAGAAACCTAATACTGTAACTGTTTCAGAACATAAACTTTTTCAGCTCCTTTTTGATTAGTTTGAGGAATCTGGAGTACCCATGGCCATAGAAAACCAGGTTAGTGCACAGTAGAGGCTTTCATGGCCCCTAATCTTGATGACAAAATTATTTGAACAAACACTTCTTGTGTCACTGATATATATTATGTAAAACCTTGTGACTTTGATTATGTGTCTATAATACAGATTAGTCTGTTTGGGTGTTTGGTGCTGACCTCCAATAAGCTCCTAAAGTATTAGCAAGAATTTGCAAGTGACAGGCAGGCAGAGGTGCTGTTCTGCCTAATCCCATTCTCAAAACTCTGGCTATATATGTCTGAACAGTTTCTGCTGCTTTCCTTGAGGCACCAACCAGGTTATTTCTTTCTCAGCCCCCTCCCAACCGCCTTTGCCATTCTCTCCACTGCTCTGATGTGTCACAAATGTTGGAAGATTTCACTAACCTTATGGACTAGAGCCAGGGAGACAGTGAGAACAAATTTAGAATAGGAGGTAGAGAATGTACCAGCTGGGAGGTGATGCTGTCGATCTCCATGGAGACCTCTTTAGTTACAGTTTTGCTAATTACTCTGATGAATTGTACAGTGCTTGGTTGAAAGCCCAGCCAGGTCAGTGGAGTGTTCCAAATTGACTGGCTGTGCCTCAGGACCATGAGGGGTGCACAGGGCACAGCCCCTCAGTTATGATTTGCACTTGTGGCTTTCTCCCTGATGGCCAAAACACAGCCTAAGGAGAATCCAAGCACCTTGATCTGGTCTCCTGCACAGCCCAGCTTCTTCTAAAGCAAAAATCCCTGCAGAAATAAATACAGACCCTGTCTTGGCAAAACAATTTTTTTTCTTAGACATGCAGGTGAACCATCCCCATCACCTTGTGAACTTTACACAGGAGTCCTGCTAGAGATGAACTGGGGCAAGATCCAAAGAAGCCTTTTGACTTCAAAGGCCTAAATAGGACATGCCCCTGTGCAGGAGTCAGGCAACTACACATATCTGCCCCTCATCCCCAGGATGAGCCTGTTTCATGGATTAGGAGAGCAAAGGGAGGGACTACAGGCCTGGGCAGAGAGGAATGCAGCCAGGTGTCTGGAGAGAAAGCAAAGGCAGCCCCTTGTCTGCCCTGTTTTCTGGGTTAGGGTTTCTCTGAGCTCAGAGGGAAGCAGGGTCACACCTGGGGGCCCTACTGCAACCTCAACACAAGCAACAACCACCCTTAGGGGAGAAGTTTGGATCCACAGCACTGCAGCTCAGGCTTGTCATTACTTCAAGCCAAACTGGCTTTAGACACTAATCCACTGAACAATTTTCAGTTGTTATCAAAATCTATTGGACTTCTTAACCATGATTCCCTGAGCTGATGTACCACTCCCCTCAGGTTCCAGTTCCCTGACTTGTTTGTGCAGAAATTATTTATTTGTTCTACAAATAGGAACAATGTTAAATTAACAACTGAGAAAAAAAACAGCCACACACTATGCCTGATTTCTAAAGGGATTTGGCTGCCTGAGCAGATCTTTCCTCTGGAGATCACCATTCCCCCAAATATCAATGCCATTTTCCAACCTCTCCCCATCAAATTTCACTCCATGCTTCAGGCACGTGCATCTGTGTGAATGTGAGTATGCTCACACCAGCTAAAAAGTCTCTTTTTTAGGTCCTCTGCTGCCCTTGAGCCCCTGTAGGATGCCCAGCAGGGTTGAAAACCCACGAGATAGCTGGTTGCACTGCAATTCAGGGACGTTCCAGGGGGCTAAGACCTGTCCTAAATTCCAGCCCTCTGTACCACTATCAGTGTTGAGATTCCTGCCTGGTGATTTGGTGAAAAAGCTGTAATTTATGGTCAAAGCAAAGATGATGTTTGAGTTCCCTGAAACTCTGGAATTCACTGGAGTGATTTATTTATCTCATCAAGAATAGAGGAACTATTCTTGAGCTGTGCAGAGCCCCAGCCACCCTTCCTCATCTTGCCTGGCGCTAGGCAGCTGGAAATTATCGGGTTCAAACCTCATTCCCTTTGGATCCTTTGACAGCAGGTAGAACACAAGAGGCATCTCCAGAGGATGATTTGGCTGTGCTATTTTAGACTCCTGTCCCAGAATGATATGAATCAGCCTTTGTGATAAGTGTTTCTTCCCATGGGCATGAAGTGAGCGTGGGGTGACACAGGCTCAGACTTGACAATGTGGAGTTTTCAACGTAACCTAATTCACCTACAAACTCTCACACGGGGACTTTCATGGGGCCAGCACAAAAACTGGTATAATATAAACTGCTTCTCACATGTGACTTTAACCTCCTCCTCCTAAAATTGTCCCCCCTGCCTTCAAACACCCATTGAAAGGCCCAAAGTGGGCAGCATAAATTAGTTTAAATCTACGTGAATATTTAGGCTTGACTTTTAATTCCTTCCATCTTTATTCTCCACCACTCCTTCCACCTCCCTGAGCCTTAATCCAATAATGGCTTTAAATCTCTCTCCGTGCATAAAGTATAATATTTAAGGTTTCTGACCATCCCTAAATCTTATTTCTAACAAGTGCACAAGTGCTGTGTTGATTTAAATTGCCAGAAACATTATTTGGGTGGGTTGGGTGGGGATTGGGTGTTTCAAATATGATCATACAGCTGTCAGTATCACTGCGTAACTGGGAATTAAGCCCTTAAAAACATGTTTAATCATAACTTTCAATAACTGAGAAGTTGGTTAAATGGGGAGGAATGGAGTTATTTGGGGAATGAAACCTGAAATGCAAAGAGAATGAAAAACTGTCAAAGCCTTGAGAAAAATAGGAGCAAATAGCAAACAGACAGACCATGGTTTCTCCAAAAAAGGAGAAAAGAACCAATCCAGAGCTTCGGGCACAGTCGGAAACTTGCAAAAAGACAGATATTAAAACTTAACCAACAAAATCTGGAAAACTTGCTCTGAGGACAAAGAATGGCCCAGGCCTCCCCTGTGGTTATTCCAAGCCTGTCAGAGGGAAGAGCTGGCTCTGCAGTGCCAGGCGTGCACAGCGCTCCCGGCAATGCCACAGGCTCGGGGCTGGCAGGCACAGCTCCCCTCGGGTAAGGAACACACAGGGAGCACCGAGCACCTGTAAATCACAACAAAACAAAATATCACCGACCTGGGCCTCGCACACACACACACACAGACTCTCTGCTGCTCAGAGCTCAGCCTGTTCCCACCGAAGGCCAAGAGCATTTAGCATTTGGAAGGAAAAGTGGCTGCTCAAGCCATGAGCGCACAGCACCATGTGTGGTTCCCAGCAGATTCCAAAGGGGATGGCCAGCCCTCTGCTGGCACCTGCCCCGGTGCATCCGGATCCACGCAGGATCCGCTCTCGGCAGGGAGGTGTGGGCACGTGTGCCCCGCACAGGTACAGCACCGCGGGGGCCTGGCGAGCACGGGCACAGACAGACCCAGCTGCCATATGGGAAAGGAGCAGGGAAAGGACAAGTTCTTGGCTCTGCTGGGATTTGGTGTGTGCAGCACTGGTGCCAATAAATGGGGAAGGGGCGACGCGTGAGGGGCTCCACGCGTGGGGCATGAGCAGGAGGGCTCATGGCGGCACTGGGGAGTTGTGAGTCAAGTGAACTCACTGCTAATCCTCTTCCACACAGTCTTCCTTGCAGGAGGAGATCTCATGACTCTGGGGAGAAGTACATTGTGTAACTAAGCAATGGTGAGCCCGAGCAGCATTTAACAGGGCTTGGCACAGGCACGGCGGAGTAGGATACTCATCCCAAGAGAGCGTGAGAGAGAGCATCTCAGTGCATCACCCGCCGGCTTCGAGTCCTTAAAAGCCCTGTGTGGCCTTGAGAGAGGAGATCAAGTAGAGGGGAGAAAAAAAAAAAAAAAGAAAAAAAAAGAGAAAAAGCCTATAACCCCCCAGAAAGCAGCTCCCTGCACTGGGTCCCCTGCGCCTGTGTGGAAACATTGCATAATGTCCCTCTGCACCACATGGAGCTCTGAAATCCGCAGGATCAAAGCTGTATGGAGACACTATGGATGTGCCGAGACAAATTTAAAGGCATTTTACGATTATAGCAAGAAGCACAAAGCCACACTCCGGGCTCCTCTTGCTGTTCCACTGTGACATCTAGTGGCAGCAGTACTGGAGAACCAGGAATGGTTTCTGGTTTTGGGCCTAGTCCTGCACTCGCAACCCAAACAGCTTTTCCCCACCCACCTGAGAGTTGCCTTGTATGACTTTGGAAAAGACTCTTTTGCCACTTTATCCTATTGGATTTATCCAGATGTAACAAATTGGGATTTAAAGATTTCACAGTGTGCAAGGGAGTGTCCTACTTCCTGTAATGTATCCCTAGGTCTCTACTTTTGTGTGCCTTGTCTTGGTTTTACTATGCCACAGATGCTGAAAACAGACAAAAGGAACTGCAGGTTAAGAAGTGATCAGTTAAGATGCTTTTACTGAAAAAAGGAAGCAAGTTAAAATTAAAATATTCAGGTAACAGTAGTATCCAGTTGCAGGTTGGTCTTCCAGGTCTCTGAGGTCGGAATTCAAGGCTGTTGCTGGGTAAATGTTGTTTGCAAAACATTCTCTAAATCCAGTTGTTTCTCATAGAGTTGAGTCTTATGGTATAAACAGGGCAAAATTTTTGCCCAGGGTGTTGCAGCCTGTTGCATGGCATGAACAGCATGTGATGTGGTGTGAAAAACTTACCACTGAGTCACCGTGTAACCTTTGCCACGGCAGCTAAAAATGTCACCACCGGCTTGCCCCTCCTGCCTTCACAAGGGCAGTTTGCAGGGATGCTTCTCTCTTAGAGAAACAGAAATGTCTGGCCTGTGGGCTTCTGTCTCTCCTGACTGATTAAAAGGAAGACGATTGTTTGCGTTTTGAAGCTTCATTTATATGGATAGATATTTGGGAACTGCTGGGATGGTAATGCTGCAAGCATTACCACAGCCTAATTGCCTCAACTGCCAGAGCAGGAACAGCAGACAAAGGGAATAGCAACCCAAGTCCAAAATTAAACAGTAGGTTAAAAATAATGTCCCTAATAAGAAAATTAAGCAATGAAAGAGAGGCAATGAAATAAAATGACCAAAGAGCTTAGTACAAATTTCTCCTTAGTGGCAGACGCTGATGCCAAAACAGAAAGCCTGGAGTTAAACGAGCTCCCCAACACAGGTTGCAGTGATTTAATTAAGAGTGTGAGCAATGTGCTGACGAGGAAAGGGCTGGGAACTGGAGATGCTAGGGCTGGAAATGTCTGGGGAAACCCCTGGTGGGTTTTACTCCTGGCCCACGGATTTGAACCCATCCTTGTGGTACCTTCCTGGACCTAGCCCATGGCAGCCTCTTAGCTCGAAGGCAAGAGCCAGGCTGCCAGTTAAAAAGACCTTGAAAAGGGCAAGGCCAGTGTGATGGATCAATGGTTGGACTTGATGATCTTACAGGACTTTTCCAACCTGAACAACTCTGTGATGTGCCTTTGCCAAGGCAGGCAGTTTTGACTCACAGCTTTCTCCCTCTCCCCTTGATCCTTCTCCCCTCAAGCCTCCACACAGGGCTCAGAGTGGTGAGCGAGGCTGCGATGAGCCTGTCAGAGGAAATGCTCCAGTTTTGGGCTTTTCACCCTGTCCAGGATCCCACCCCAGCACCCGGAGGGGTCACACAGAATCGCAGAATCATTTGGGTTGGAAGGGAACACTGGAGATCATTCAGTCCAAACCCCTGCCCAGGCAGGGTCACCTGGAGCAGGTGACACAGGAATGCATCCAGCTGGGTTTGGAATGTCTCCAGAGGGGGAGACTCCACACCCTCCCTGGGCAGCTGTTCCAGTGCTTTGCCACTTTCCATGGAAAGAAGTTCATCTTCATGCTGAGGTGGAACTTCTTGCATTTTAGTTTATGGCCGTTGCTTCTTGTCCTGTCACTGAGCACCACTGAAGAGTCTGGCACCATCCTCTGACACCCACCTTGGAGATATTTACATGCATTCACGAGATTCTCTCTCAGTTTTCTCCTCTCCAGACTAAACAGGCCCAGGTCCCCCAGTCTCTCCTGTCAGAGACGCTCCAGACCCCTCATCATCTTTGCGGCCTCCGCCGCACCCTCTCCAGTCGCTCGTTGTGTTTTTCTGCCGGGAGATGCCCAGAGCGGGACACAGCATTCCCCACCAGGGCCGTTCCCCTCCAGGCCGGGGCAGCCCCGCCGCTCCCCGCCCGCCCCGGGCACAAGATGGCGGCGGCCGCGAGGGCCGGAGCGGGGAGCCGGGGCGGGCCGGGCCCGGCGGGGCAGCGGCGCTGAGGAACCGCCCGGCGCCTCCCGACGGGCTCCGGAGCGGCGGGGAGGGGCCGAGGGGGGCCCTGCCCGGCGTGCCCGGCCCCGGCCCCGGCCATGAGCGGCGCGGCGGAGGCGCGGGAGCTGGAGGAGCGGCTGCGGGAGGCGGCGGCGCTGGGGGACGTGGCGGAGGTGCGGCGGCTGCTGGGCGCGGGGGCGGACATCGACTCCCGCAACGAGATCAACGGCTGGTGAGGGGCTGCGGGGGACGCGGGGCGGGCCGGGATGATGCCGGGCTCGGCTCCTCTCCCCGCTGCCTTTCCCTGCGGGCTCTCGGCGGTGGTTGGACTCGGGGCGCCCCGCACGGCACTCGGGCGTCCATCCATAAATAAGGCGCGGGGTGGGGGGAGCCTCCTGGGGGGTCGCGGCTCTTCTGTTTCTTAGTTTCCCTATTTACAAAAAAGGAAAAGCTAATCTCGGGAGGCTCGGAGATTTACTGCTAAAGAGGATCACGATAAAAGCAGACCGCCCTCCTTCCACCTGTCACTTCGCGTTTGCCCAAGGACCTCTTCCAGTCGCTGGTGCCAGCACGGGACAGCGGTGGGGACCAGCGGTGGGAGTCACTCTGTGCTGTAGGAAAGCAAAGGAGGGCTCTGCCCCGCACAACTTACAGTAGATTCAGAACTTTAAAAAGTGATGCAGTGAAGGAAACTTTACTCCCAGTTATCCTCACTTTACGCACAGCTCAGGTGAAGTGGGACTTGCTTGCCATGGATCCCAACTCCTCTGCTCTCCTTCCCGCAGGACCTGCCTGCACTGGGCCTGTAAGCGGAACCATGCTCAGGTGGTGTCCTGCCTGCTGGAGGCTGGAGCAGATAAGCAGATCCTCACTGCCAAAGGAGAGCTGGCTGCACAGTTAACGTCAAAACCAGAGATCCGGAAGATTTTGGGAGGTACCGTTCCTGTCTTAGAAGTCATCTAGAATTCTTGGTCTAAACACTAAAGCATTTTTAGTGCTTTTATCTGAGGCAAAGCTTTGGCTGGGACTGTTGTGTCTCATTAGATAAGTGATTTTTAACTGGAATTCATACTTGGGCAAATAGACATGGGGCTTTCAGGTGGGAAGGCCTTGTATTCTGAGCTGTGTCACCAAAGGATGGAAGAGCTGTATGTGTTGGGAAATGTGCTGCTGCAGTCCTGCTTGCTGTCACTATGCAGAAGCTAACATGCAGGAGGCTTTCACAACTCTACAATTTGCCTGTTGTCTGACCATAACAGAAAATTACAAAGCCTTTGAAAAGAACTGCATCATTCAGAAAGTTAACAGCTTCTGAGCATGTTGTTATACTGTGACTTGCAGCATGATTTTTTATTCCCGTAATTCTGCCATCTACACTTCTCATATGCAGAGCATCCCGTTAGATGTGTGTGACACTCCTGAACACTGACAGTGCCTGTTGCCCATCAGAATTTAGGTACTGTGCTCCAGATGAAAATTTTAAAGTGCTTCACCTTTGGAAATGTTGATTTTCTGTCTTCTGCTGATTGCACTTAAATTGCTCTCTACAGTGATCTGCTTTTAGATCAACAGTGCAGGGTTATCTTAAATGAAGTTGCAGCTAAATCGTGACTCAGGTTCTGACAGTCACCACTGAAGGAATGACAATGTTCTTTGCATGATACTTTTGTTTCCTTTTGGGAAAAGTGCTCATCTCTTGGGCTTCGTTTGTGGCAAATGACTCACATTGTTTTTACCATCTAAATTGTCAAGCCCACGAGGATGAACCCTGATCACAGCTGCCTTCATTTTCTGTCTGTTAAGCCTTCACATATTTCCTAGGGAATAAACACATATCACTTAGATTCTCCTAGTTTTTATTCTGGGAGTGTGGTGCTATTAAGCTGATCTTTCTAAACTGCTTTGACATTACTATTAATGTCCTGTAATCCTCAGGCAGGCAGGAATGCCACTTACTGCAGTGCTTTTAAGCAAGAGAAGAGTTTGTTTGGGTATTACAGCAAGTAGTCACTTTCCTGAAGAAATACTGTGTTGAATTTGCTGGCCTGGGTCTTAGTAAACTATTTACAGCAGTGCTATTAAAAGCATTGTAAAATGAGATTTAATAAAGAACTACTGGCCATACAATTCCTTTGAAAGTGCTGGAATAACACTGCTAGAAATGACGCATCTTTCAATGGTTATTTTTTTCCCCACTTTGTTTTTAAAACACAGGATATACTGTAGACAGTTATAGGTTTTTCTTTTACTTTATAGCTACTTGCCTCCCAGGTATTTCATGGTTATGGTACATTACTATCATCCTTTGGTGACCTCAGAATGCGATGTAGTTTTAAGACACAACAGGAAAACTATTCAAAATGAGAAAGATCTGTCCAGTAACATGATGGTTTGTTTTCTCTCCCCGTCCCCTACTTCCCATTTTCAAACTTCATTAGTAGAGGAAGAAACTGAATACCAAGGAGTGAAGGATTTAAATTTGCCAATTGTTGCAAACTACTTGGCCAACCCACCATTCCCTTACGTTTACATCGAAGAAAGCATTCCAGGCAGCTTGGCAGAATCCCAGAATGAAAGTGCTTCCATCTCTTCTGCTTCCCAGTGTGAAACCAGCCCTTGTCCATCAACAACTCAGGTCAACAGCGTATGCACACCCTCGCCATGCAGCAGCCAGGAGGATTCTCCCGTGCTGGACGCCACAGCTGCGCCGCCCCCCGTGCCCACCGCTGGCACAGCCCCAGCACTCGCCAGGCCAGTGGTGCCCAACGGCCCCATGTGCCCCCCGGCCGTGCCCCCTGGCACGGGGCTCTGCTCCCCAGGAGCACCCAGCCAGGCTGGGCCTCTGCAGCCCCACACCTCAGTGACCAGCCCCACCCCGGCCTTCCAGCCCTTCATCTTCACTGGGACCTTCCCCTACAGCATGCAAGGTAACGAGGGGCCATTAACCGCCCTTCTATCCCAGTGTGTGCCGTGGCTTTGTTACTGGGTGAATAGTGAAGTTTAAGAGTCATTCCGCTTCAGACTCAAGTAGAACAGAGGCAGAGATGTTGAGTACTGTGGGAAAAGTACCCTGAATTTTTCTCCTGCTCTGCTGCTGTGATGCCTGTATTTTAACCATGGTAATACTCTGCAAACCAATGGAAAGATCAGTCCAAGTGACATGAAAAATTAAATTCTGCACTGTATTATATAGTCAAATGCAGCTCTGGTAGTCTGGTTAACAACTTGACTTCATGACTGGGTGGATCAGAGTTAAACAGTTTAAACATGGTTCCCCTGTGTATTTTTGCTGGAAGCTTCTATTAACTCACAGTATTTCTCAGTGAGATCACAGTGATTGTATTACAAAACCTGAATTCAGAAGATAATGGTAAATTACTGAAGTGTTAGGTTTGGGTTGGTTGCCCTTTGTGGTTGGTTTGTTTTGTTTTGTTTTGTTTTTTTTTTAAACCACCTTTTAATCCTTTCTCTCAGAACTTGTGCTTAAGGTGAGAGTCCAGAACCTGAGAGACAATGACTTCATTGAGATTGAACTGGACAGACAAGAACTGACCTACCAAGATCTGCTCAGAGTGAGCTGCTGTGAACTGGGCATTAATCCAGAACAAGTAGAGAAGATCAGAAAGCTCCCCAATACATTAGTAAGAAAGGTAAGAATTGAAATCACAGATTAACTTGACTTTGCACTTTTCAGACATCAGAGAAGGTATTTTCTAACAAGATTGGTAAAATGTCACCTTTGTTAAAACTCAGAAACTGACTTCAGCACACAGATGCAAAAGGATGCTGGGATTTTCTTAAAATCTCATCATAACTTAAAAATATTCTTGTCAAAATGTGCAGAGTATCCCAGAGTATCCAACTCCTAAAGCACATGGAACTATTACAGAATTTTAAAATGTATCAGAAGCAGTGCATTAGAGTGCTTTTAACATAATTGCCATGTACTCCTCAGCCTCTGCTTGCCTAAAAAGAACAAACAGTAAGTGGAAAAAACCTCCACAAATTGGCATATGAATAATTTAAAGATATGCTGTTAACAAATGAACATGCTCTTCTGTTCCAAAAATATCCGTTCGGGAGGTCCATAAATGAGCTTGATCACAACTCTCAGGTGAGTGACACACGCAAACACTGGCAAATCATAATGGCATTCCAGAGGAAAATGTACATTTTGAGAAAAACCAAACAAGTCTTCTTTGAAAGAAAGAAGATATGCTGGGAGGATTTTTTCCCCCTCTCATTATTTATTCCTATCATCAGGTGTGACCTCCCTGAAATTTTAGTTTTTACTTTAGCTATTTTATAAATAATAACCACCACCTATTTTTAGGAGTAATGTGTCATTCTGTCTGTTCTTCAAAAGGACAAGGATGTTGCCAGACTCCAGGACTTCCAAGAGCTGGAATTAGTTCTCGTGAAAAGTGACAGCTCTCCTTTCCGAAACGCTGCAGCTGCTCTGACAGAGAGGCCGTGCTACAACAGCAGAGCATCCAAGCTGACTTACTGACTCTTGGAGCTGCATCTGGAATGTGAACACCTGGTAATGACAGGCTGCTGCCTTTGGAAAGCAGGGAGCTGAGTGTGTATAAAACCTTAAGTTATTGTTAGGGTTACTATTTTAACTAATAGTTTATATTTTATATTTAATATCCCCTTTGCTTTTATTTTTTTACTTGATACTGTATTCAGCTAAGGGATACCTCATTTGTCTACTAGAAATCACATGCTTCCAACCTATTTCAAGAAGTTTATTGGTTGTATTGGCAGGAGAGGGCAGGAAAGACGTAATTACTGATACAAAAAGTATGTTGAATACACCCACTCTGACCAAATCAGAGTCAGGGAAAGGAGATTCAGGAAATTGTGTGTGTGTGTGTGTGTGTGTATTTTAAAGTTCCTGATTAAGTTAAATGTCAGAGGGTATATCTAGCAGACAATGAACACTTGCTCCCTAAAAATGTGAAAGGTGCAATCCTTAATCTCTTGCCCCTTCCCAAAGACTCACCCAGATGGGTTATCTTGACATCTTAATGCTGAGGTGACAGGAGAAACACTTTTAACTGGGCTGAAAATAAATGGAGTGTGTCCACAATTAAATGTTTCTTTCCCATGTCAGAATATTGCACCTTAAGTGATGGCATCCCTCCACCAGATAATACAGAAGCCTCTCTTAAATGCTCCTTAATTAAGTCACAAAACAACCTGAAGTGCCCTTTCAAGGGAAAGCCCTTATGCTTCAGGAGATAGGGAGGGGACCCCCAATCTGTGTTTATATTTGTTTACTGCTCCCACCAGGTGTTAGTCCAGTGCAGTCAGGTAAGCTGTTTGTGGCCCACCCTCACACAGCAGTTACAGGGTGTGTGGTGATTTCTGCTGTTTGAGGAGCAGTGGAAGCACAAGTGTTCTTGTGAGGGATCACAGCTGGAGGGAGCAAACCACGCTCTTGTGAGCCAGACTGAGTGGGAAACACAGCACAAGCAAGTACCTAACCTTAACTTTACACAATGTACAGTCTGCTGTTGCTTTTTGTCAGTTAACATCCATCTGTGGGTTGAACAAAGTATTTAAGTCGCAGCACTGCTGGAGTATAAACAGGCTGAAGCTTTTCCTGTTAACATGGCAGCCTACAAAGCTACACTTTGGAGGCTTTTTGTTTTCTTTTGTACCAAAAACTATGATGCTGACCTTTGCACCAAAAACCTTAAGTGGGTCCTGAGGGGGGTGGAGGGGCAAGGGACTTTTTCTGCATGAGCTGATTTTTCTTCCCCTCCTCTTTTCCCCGTTGTATTGATTTTCCTTCCCTCTCTGCTTTATGAAGCTGCACTAGAGCAGAGCTTCTGCACAGCTGGTGCTGTGTTTGTTGTTGATCTGCACTGCAGTGTCGACAGTCGGACTATAAATAGTACCAGCACCATGTTTTGGTAGGAGCAGCATGGCTAGACTCTCCCAGTGTCCTGCTTTATCCCTGAGGAGCTCCCCCAAGGTCAGTCTGTAAATCTTCTGCATGCCAGGAGAACACAGAAACCCCTTCTGCCAGCAGAGACTACGAGTTCAGGATTTCACCAAGTTACTTAGGCTTAAAATTCCTTCTTACTGTATTCAAAATAATTATCATCCTCTGCCCCACATGCCCATATACATCTTATCACCTCAACCCTGCTAACTCTCCACTCTCAATCCTGGCCCTTCTCCAGCCAGGAGCTGAGCTACTTTAATGCCACATTCAACTCCTGGGAAGCTCAAGACTGTGACACAGTATGAAGTAAAATTTCCTAACTAGGGCTCCCACTTTGTTTTTCTGTAGGACAGGAAAGGAGGTTTTAACAATTGTGTATTTATCTTTCCAGCATAGCTTGGAGATAGCTCAGATTATGTGCAATAACTGTTTGAAAAACAGTAGTGGTTAAATGGCTCTAAATTAATAAGAGTATCTAATTTCCCATTCCTTTATTTAGGAAGTCAGTGTAAGGACTGTTTCCACTAACTACTGAACATTCTGCTATAGGAGCAGCTGGTTTAAAAAAGCTTTATTTGCTCTAGTTTCCACCAAGAATAACTGTTAATATGTTAAGACTTAAACTTTAATCACGATCTGACTGTAATAACAACAGTAATAAGTCTATGCATTCAGAGAAATATTTTTGTATGTTTTATGCAGTTTGATAAACTCTAAGGCACACTAATTACTGGTTTTTGTTGGGTCTTTTTCTTTGAACAGTAACTGTTGGTATGACAACTGAGACTAAGTTTACAAAACTTACCGTTCTTCCAAGGACTGCTTTTGTTTGCACTACAAACTTGTACTGAACTGACATTGCTACTCTTCACTTATAATAAAGTATCAGTTGTTTCAAATACCTCAATCTCTTCCTTTTTCAGAGTGGGGGTCACTTAAGAGTGGACAGGAAACTCTTAAAATTTTAACACAACTTCAAAAAATTGCAGGTCAGTACATTTTTAACACCCAATAAAAGGCTATCAGGCTGTCAAAAAACAGTACAGAAAAAGCACGTAAGAGGTGCTTACTTTTAAATGAGCTACTTGCATTTTGCTTAGCATTCCTAGAAAATCTGGGATGGTATTTATCCTAGGCTTGCGCTTTGAAGATACTTCTCACAAAGATGAACTTGTGGTGGAGATGTTCGTTCAGTCAAATCTGGACTTCCTATGCTCTGCAAAACAGAATTTTCCTTCATCTTCAAAGCACTAAAGACTCCATTATCAGACATGTCAGAATGTGAATCCCAGATACAAGGTACCCCATTTTATCATTTTTACTTCTGCAAAATAATGGGACATGTAAGTCCTGTAACAAACATATTCAACCACAAGACAACCATTTTTGCCACTGAAAGAAGTGGCTGAGTCTCGCATCACGAGTTTCAAAAGGAAGGTGTCTGCAACTAAAACTTGTTTATAATTTTACTTGCTCCCACTTCCATTATTTTTTCCAAACCCCCCACCATACCCAGTCTCAATGCCCTGTGCCCCTGCATGTGTACCTGCTTTAGGACAATAAAAGTCAAGAATGGATCATGGCTGTCTGCAAGTGGGATCACCCCCTTATCCAAACCCCAAAACTACTCACCAGTAACCAACGTGCAGATTCTGAGTGCACTTGCACACACACAGGCCACACAAGGCACACCACAATCAGCACAAGCAACTCACAATGGTGCTCTGTCCATGTCTGACTTCGGTTACATGGACAGTCATGTCCTGAATACTAATGGGAAGGATAATGCTTTTTAAAGAATGTAAATTCAATGCCTTGCAGCCACAGCACCAACTAGCACAGGTTGCAGTTCTTCTAGTCCTGCTTGCACTCCAGCTTCACACAGAAGCATAAGGCACATCTCCTTCCCCCGTATTTGTCTGACATGCAGACTCTGCTTACCAACTGCATATGGTTGTTAATCAATATCCCAAGTGGATACTGCAATGCAAATATGGGGCGGTCTCATGGCCAGTCCCAGCACTGGCATCTTCCTGATAAGGCTTTCAAAGTTGAACTGCCCTATGAAGACTTAATATCTGCACTTTCATTAAGATTTCTATAATGTAACCAACTGCAGCATAAGCCGCACTGTTTAGCGGGCACTGAACCCAACAGCATCCAACTGCTGGAAAAGTGACCTTGAAATTAAATACTGATGGCACCAAAAAAATTCCAAACCCACAAACAGCACAGAATAACTAAGCATCCAAATTAATGGACTAAGCTTGAAGACATGAGTAGATTTATTAGGAAAGAAACTTATTTAATATTAAACGTTCAATGACAGAGACAATCAAATTTGTAACAGAAATTCAAAGATACTTTATTTCCATTTCTTGTATATCAAGAAGCTAGGAATAGCTTAGTTGTAAAAATGGGATTCATTTTAGTTCGATTCACACAAATACTAAACATTTATTCCTGTGTTTTAAAGTCCAAGAATGAAAACTTGCAATTAAACACTGAGCAAGCCATGTGTTCAGGTTATGTTGGCTTCTTATCTTAAAAAGTCTTAAAGAAAAAAAAAGTATACAGGACTTATATTCTCAGTAGCATATGTGCTATTATCAACACATCTTTCTGAACTCTGGGAGGAAACACCAGTCCTGAATTAAATTTTATAAAAAAAAAAATTCTAACTCAACTTTATATTTTTCTACGCCACTACAGCTTTCTTTCACCTCATTTTAAAGCAGATCTTCAGTTTAAGCTGTCTTCCGCTGTCTTCGCAGACTCTTCACGTAGTAGTCCTATAATGCAAAATTTTGGGAGAACAGACGATTAGACAGCATTATGAGCATTTTGTTTACCATTCCTATACATTGGCCCAATTGTTAGCTGTCATCTTAACTCTACAAAAACATCACCATTGACCATGACTGGCTTTAGAAGCAACGATGTAGCATTAATGGTTTAATTATCAACATTAAGTGTTTAAGAGTTCCTAGCATACATAATGCAACTACAGTAACAAATTATGTTGCAAGAATCTCATTTATCAGCTGAACTCTCCACTGTTAGTTCCTTACTTCAGGAATACAACTAAAGACCTTCTGTAAGAAAGCTATGTCAAGCATGGGGAAAAAACTGCAAGTTTTCCTTTAAATACAGTACTGTATTGCCTATTGTTTAGCTGCTTCATTTCCCACAAACAGTTTCCAGCATACATTCCTGCCATCAACACTGTAATCATTTGGTGGCATCTGTCTCTGCATTTACATCTGCCTTACAAGCCTGTTACAGCCATTCCACTGCTCTGTGCTATGGCTGACTGCAAATTCTCCTACACAGTAGGAAATATTAAGCACATACCTCTTAAAGACTTGAATTGCATTGAAAGTAACAAGGCGATTATTATGTAGTGTTTATTGCATTTTAAACTCTTTAAAGATATCTAATTCTGGGCAGCACTGCATCCCTACACACAGTTGAAAGAAAATTCCATTCTGTTAACATCAGATTTACAGTATTCACACAATACACAAAAAAGTCCTTTGCACTATCTTCAAAATCAAAAACACAACAGTAAGCTTAAAGATTACAGGCAACAGCATTCAAACATGGATGTGGGTAGAGAAAGGAGTACCTGGCATGAGTACCTGCTTAGTTTGACTGAATCCTTGATTTTTAATTTGGCTTTTCATGGGCCGCTCACAACACCAACGCTGTGTGAGGTATGGTAGTCAGCTGCAATAATTCATAAACCCTACACTTCCATCAATCCAATGCTACTGGCTCTCGAGTTACAGAACAAACTGCATTAGAATGCAAGGCAATAAAGCAAAAAAACTAGAAACATCCTTGACAAAGAAATACTAGCAGTTTATATGAAAACAAAGTAGTCCAACATGTGCCTCAAATATTAAGTATTAAAGCAAAAGTTTCTGCTGATGTACCAACACAATATGGACTTAAATACAAAAACAGTTCAACTTTTTTTAAAAAAACGATAACAAAATCCCTAAAAATTAAAAAAAAGATAATTAATTTTTCTATGGTGACTATATTACAAATATGTCCCAAAGAGGCACACTAATGGGGGCACGAGTCTGCTACAAAATAGCTGAGACAAAACAATGTACCTCAAAATGTTTTGCAGGACTACACTGTCATTTCCTTCAGAAGGTGCTTTAGTTTGTCTTCTTACTTGACTTAGTTCCATCTTCATCTGTGCATACTTACGCTGCACTGTTAAACAGTAACAAAAAGCCCTAATCAAAGTTTGAAATAATGCACTTACCTCTGTCTGATCTGAGGTCATATCAGATCAGTTTTAATTGGACTGAGTGTCACCTTCAGATTTAATGTCTTCACTGGTCCCATTGACCTCATTCTTAGTCTCACTCTCCTTCGAGTCTGTATTTGTGTCTTCACTCTGTTTTTCTCGACTACTGGACTTCATACTACTTTTTTTATCATCAGATCCCCTCTTTTCTGCCATGAAAGAAGACATTGACCATGGATTTCAAAGTAAAAACAAACATTGCACATGTGAGATACATATTGCATACAATACTGGACAATTACTTTTATAGCAATAACAGTAGTACTCATAAAGTTACAGAAAAAGGCTTCAGACTACCATGCTGGAATGGAGAGGGGACAAAATTAAGGTAAAAGGGGACAGTGGAGGGTGGGGGAAAGAGGAGAAAGGTCAGACCTCCTAACAGAGGCAGCTACTCAGCTCTCTGTCAGAATATACAAATAGGGGGTTAAAGAGGTTAGGCAAATGTGTAATTATGGTGCATGGCTTCCTTACTTATTTGGGACTCTTTTGGTCCCCAAGTTTTAATTTCTGATGTGTATGGCCTTCTTTGATGTACAATTCTCATTAAATATGGTTCTTGAAAGAGAATCAGAAAAGAGTGGTGGGACAATGCATTGGTGCGTTATCAAATAAATCAATACTTGCCAATTAAAAAAGAAGCAATCCCGAACTATCAAATACTTGGGGAAACAAACAATATTTAGCACTGCCAGCTTTGAAGTTGGGGATCACAGTGACAATCAAAATTAACTTTGAAGCTGCCATGTTTGTCAGCATTATTAATTCTCCACTTTATAAAAACATCAGTCATTTATAAACCACTCATTAAAAAGGCTGGGGGAGGCAATTTGGAAGATACATAAAAGCCATTTTTTTCCAAAGGCAAAGAAACAGCAAGATGGGAAGGACCCCACAATTTCATCATGAATTGGAAAGCCGATTGAAGCATTTGCTACACTGCTGAAAAAAACATCTTTTCCTCACTAATCTTCAAAGAAGGAAGGAAGCCAGAAGTAAAAATATTTCCATGGGAAGAAAAACATTCAGTATTAGAGCTGTGTGCCTCATCTGTAAATTCAGTATTTGCAAATTTAATAAAAATATCAATTCTTTCTGTATTATTTCAAACCATAATATTCAACTCTTGATCAGTAAAGACACTTTGGAAAGAAAAAAAAAAATATCCAAAAAACCAACCTCTCAGATGTCATCATACAGAACAACATTCATGCTCTTTTTTCTGATTATTCCCTGCTATCCGGGCAATTAAAATAAATAATATAGATACAGAAATCCCCAACACAGGAGCCCACAGATCGAACACTCTGAAAAAGCTATTTTAAATAACGTTATCACCTAGACTGGCATAACACACTTTTTATATTCCAGAAAACAAAGCAAGAAATTAAGCTTTTAAAAGAGCAGCAACATCCCACCTTTTTTTTGTTTTAAACCAGACCACCAAAGGAAGGGGTAAGGCCCCCACACAGAAATGAGGGCAACTGCCTAATAAATGACCACCAGTACTGAGGGTTCACCTGCAGCAGCACATCCAGGGCAGGGTGCTTGGAGAAAGCACACGGCAACGTCACACGGCTCACTGGAGGACTAAGTCATTTTGGATCTGTCTGCCCTCGGGTTTGCAACTCCGCAGGTAGATTGCACTCTAACTAACCTTGTTACAAAGTCTTCGTTTTGTGTCTTATAGGTATCTCCGGAGCACACGTAGATCCACTGAGGAATAGTAGTCTTGTTTCCCCGCAGAGGACTAGTAGTCAGTCCAATAATCTTATCTTCTGTCCTATGTAGATATGGTAGATCTTAATAGCCCTATGGATGTGCAGTGTGCAGGGTTTTGTTCTGTCTTGTTTGTTTTCTTGAGTTTGGTCAGGAAGGATAATTTGGTTTAAGGTTAAAAAAACCTACTATTAAACTGTGGTATGAGAGGTGAAACTCTTCTAAAAAATTTTAGTAATAAAATAGGTTTACCAGAGCAAACCTCCAGTTCGCCAAGCAGAACTAAAAAAGGGTATTCAACAAATAGTTCAATAACTGAACTTTTCAACTTCTGGAATATCTGCAAGAAATTAAGTTCCTCCACTGTATTTTTTTAATCAGTAAGAGTTCTCTCTTTAAAAGCATATACAGTTAGTTTTCTGTTGAAACTGTATGTATTATTTCAGCTGTGATCTATTAGGTATAATCACATAATATTGACTTTGCTTCCTGATTCAACACATGCACATTTTTCTGATGGAGTTCATGTGGGCAACTGATATGTATTTTGTGAGAATTCTTACCACGACAAAGTGAATGGTTCTACTGTTCAGAGAATGCAAAAATCAGTCAAACATAATATCCAGTATCACTGAGGGTTTGGGTGTTCTGGCAGTGTTTGCTGAGGTTTAATCACTAATACAAAAACACAATCACAATTATTCTTATAAAGTATCAGAATCCAGATTAAGGAAGGTAAAGAGCCAAGCTAAAGTGGTCTGGAGGCCCATTCCAGTATTAATCCTTCATAAAATAAAGGTACTTGGAGAACAGTTTTCCTTTTCTTATTAAAAACCCCTATTTATTCCATCTACTCTTGTTAGTTTACTTGAACAATAGCTGTGTTTTGCTGGTTTACATTAAGCTAATGCTCAGCTGGTGGTTATGGCTGGTGGCTCCCTCCTTTAGCAAATGTATCCCTGTCCCTGGAAGCTGAGTTACGAATTAAGTGCCTCCCTTTTAGCATGGATTTTTTTTCTTACAACCTTGGTTGCTGTCTTCTACAGTATTTTAGTGAACAAGAACCCAGGACTTCTGAATTTTTAAAGTGTGGCACTAATTTAACATGTAATGGTAGGCAAGCCTTGGGCAACTGTGCCTTGTTTTTTTGGTGTTAAGAGTTCTGTTTATAAAGCAGCCTGAGATTTCCAGATGAAGGCACTACATGAGCAGTTACAGCCAGGCCTTTGCTGCTTACTTTTGTAACTACAGATTAGTGGTGGCTATAAAGACAACCAGGTTCTGAAGCCAATATTCCCAATGGAGCATCAAATGTAGCAAGTGAAATCTTAACTTCTATATTACTACTTTTTGTGCAAAGAGTAGAGCAGGAAGCCACATGCTTCAAATATATGAATCTCTAAAGCTCTCCACTTAACTACCTATCTACAGTGCCACATTGCAAACATGAGGATGTAATGCTTACAGAAATTCAATGTTTGCTTAGTAACTACTACTGCCTTGTTTTTTTCCTCCCCCACACCTTTTTTGTATTTTTTTTTTTCTGTTTAAGGTTTTTCCAGCAAAAGGAAAACCACAAACTTCTTCAGCATTACAATCCTGCTCTAAGGCCTATTTGTGTTTCTACAAAAGTTAGGACTGCGTAGTCAAACAAAATAATTGATTTTCCCAGGTGGAATTTTCATCACAGCTCATAGCATCACCTCACTGTTCTCATTTCTGGAGGAAGAAAGTAGCAAGCAGCAAATAAAACAGCCAGCAAAGAAATCAGTCAAGTTAAAACTGAAAATACTGAGATGCTGAAGAAAAGTTCACTAGCTCCTCTGTTTATGGGGAGATAAAGGAAAGAACTGAAAAGCTCAAAACCAGAGCAAATTTGAATAAATAAGAAAACAGTTATTTATATGCACAGATACACACATTCAGAAGAACAGGACATTCTTGACCAAGTACCAGAAATCTGTTCATAAGGCAGGCAAAAAAGGGCACAGTATCAGGTAGGAATAGAGTAACAGATAAAGACTACAACACTGAGTCTGAGTTTAAAGCCTGCAATCAGTTCCACTGCCAACGAGCAAGCAGCTAAATCCACTTGCCTATAAGGCAAAGGAAAGTGAGAGAAGAATCAATACTGAAGATGCCCCATAGTATAAACCAGAAAAATTACAACAGTCCAAGGAAGTCAGGCAAGAAAAACACATGAAGCATTACCAACATATTGGCAACTAACCCGCTGGATAAATATGGAGAAGTAAGGGTCGGGCAGACAGGCCTATGGAATCCAGAAACATGCACAGAGCACCTTTCATTCCAGACAACCTCAAAAGTACCTTAGAAACATAAAAGAATAGTTTCATCCATTACTGATGATCAGCCCATGGAGTGGGGTGGCTGTTTCAGACTGGCATTAGTCAGCTCCCCAGAGCCTGTGGTTTAAGCCAGAAGTACTACGTTCCTCCAGAAGTTTCAAAAGGCTTTTAAAGGGGGAAATTTAGCAATAACAGTTAATTAGTATCTTCTCACAAAACGGGAATCTGTAGTGTTCTCTCTGTAGCTCCTTTTAATTCTACTTAAAGTTTCTGAGCACCAGCCTCTGGTGAAGCAGTGAGTCACCATCAGTGCTGTGGTACATGGCATGTACAGCTATAAAAGCGTTCCAAGGACTAACACAGCTTTCTGCTGAGACTCACCTGAATACTGACAAAGCAAAACTCACTTCATTTAAACAACAAACAAAAACCCAGAACAAAAAACAAGGGAGGAGGGTTGGGGAAAGAGCAGGAGACTGGGGAGAAGGCATGAATTGTCATTTACAACATTACAGAAATTCTGCAAGATTTATCCTGGACTGCATTTATAAATTGAAAAAAAAACCAAACAAAAAACCAACCTTAAAAGTACTGTTAAAGGATAAGAAAGGAAATATGACAGTGTTAAGAAGTAATAGATGGTACAGGTGAAAAGCCAGGTACCAATCTCCCACAAAACAAGTACCTGCAAAGGCTAATATCAGAAAAATCTGCTAGCAGTAGGAATATAAGACACTCACTCTTAGAAAATGATGATTACAGGTTTATGCTTTCCTAAAGGCAAACAGGTCTTAAAATATATAAAAATCCTTGCACACTTCATTTGCAGACAAAGTGCAACAGGTAAGAGATGAGTGTACATATGCACACACGTGCAGTAACAGTAACTGAAAAAAAACGCTCCAAATTGGTTAAAAGCAACATACACAGCTTATAAAACCAGATCTGATTTGATGCTAAGAGCTTTCAGTCACTCACTGAAAGACTAAGAGCTTTTGAGACCCTAAGGGAAGATTAGTGTTAGAACTTGATATGAACTCAGTCTTTACACAAACATACCTTTTTCTTTTGACTTCCTGTCTTGTTCTCTCTCTCTGCTTTTGCTTCTGTGCTTGTAGGATTTCCGATCCCGGCTTTTTGACCGTCTCCTGTCCCTGCTGCGAGACCTGTGTTTCCTTTCTGACCTGTCGTGACTTCTGCTCCTTCTTCGGTCACGACTCCTGAACATTCAGAGAAGATTTCAAAAATGTCAATCTCAGCTGCTGTTTCCTAACTCAGTATATAAAGCAGTGAAACTAGCATTTTCTAATATATTATTTGCAGAAAACAAATCTTAACAGCTTGTATATAAATAATTCTCAGTACATTACACTTGGCTTCATATTGCCCTCTTCATTTACTCCAATATTTAACTACACACCTTAAAATTATCTACCACCAAGAAATAAAGGCCAACTTCAGTAAGAAACGAGACCCTGTTCTTTGGGAGCATTTTTATGAGCTCCCTCATAAAACCACTTCCACCATAAAAGTGTCATCTACTTCCAAAAATGGAGAGAAGACAGTGAACATGCAGCAAGAACTTGCTTATCCTTAGAACCAGTGAAGTGTGTCCTGGCTTAAGAGATAAGAAAGTGAAGTTAACAAACCAGTGATGTGACCCAGGCCGACAGATCAAGATTTTTATCTTTTGGAAAGTTACATGAACATACATGAGACACACACACACACGTACCTGCTTCGCCTCCTCTCCCTGCTTCTTGACCTTTTGTGGTCTCGTGAGCGGCTGCACCTTCTGTCAGATGTTCTGCTCGAGTGTCTGCTCCGGGAGCGACTCCTTTTACGTCTCTCTCTATCACGAGCCCTCTCTTTTTCCTTTTCTTCCTCTTCACGCCGTCTCTTCCTTTCCCGCTCTTCTCTTTCCCGTTCTCTCTCTTTCTCTCTCTCCTCTCGTTCTAGTTTCTCTTTTTTCAACCTTTCATCACGGTCAGGTTCTTCTGTTCTTTTTCGTAACTTTTCCTTAAAAAACAAGTTCACAGGAAGAAATGAAGATTAGTCATGCTAAATCATTGAATATACTTAGCTTATAGATTCTGAGGATGTAGAAGCTTAAGCTTTTAAAATATTTCAGTGTTATTTTCTAAACAAAGGACAGCACTTCCTAAAAATCCCTGAAATGAAAATCCTTTGCCTTGCAGAACTTATTTTGCTTGTTATTCCCTCAAGAACAAAGGCCACATTACAGTTTTTTATCAAAACCATAAAAATTCCCCCCTGAATTTACATCTTTGCTTGTACCTGGTGTAATCACATACAACAAAGCATGTCAAGTCAAGCACAGTCCTAATGTGCAGGATTCCATTCCTTGGAGTGTTTCACCCTCTTGAGGAAGTCCACTGGACAGCCTTTTATGTACCAAAGGAAGCCTCCAAGCAATTTTAGCATGTTCAATAACTGGAGGAAATACTTACTTTTAAATCTTCTACAGTAGCTTTTATTTTGGCATAACCCATGTGCTGCTTTCCCATCAAGTGGTCATCTACCCTGGACTGTGCATCTCCTACAATTAAAAAGGCTCCACAAACTTCACAAACTTCCATTTGTTTTTCTTGGGCTGCAAAGCTCTCAATTGTCTGCAGAAAGAAAAACACTTGATAAGGCAAAAGAAAAAAAAGTTTTAGCCAGAAGCCAGTGAAGAGTTTTAGAACTTTATTGTTACTGCTGTCAAAGCCTAGGCACTAATGAAAGCTGAAAATTGTATCTGCCTGCTTTGTCTTCAGGGCACTGCACCTATCAGGGTGAACAGGGCAAAAACAGGATACCTACACCCATTCCATGTGAGCCACAAGGAAGGAGTCCATTAGAAACCAGAGAATTATTTCCCGCTGCATTAATATGTACACAGTAATATTTGCAGCTTCCTTGCAATCTCAGAAAAACAAAATCCTAAGTTTCTCTTTTACAGCTTTCCTTTTCAGTTTTAAGATGATTTCTTTTGCATCAACTGAGATGTCAGGAGCTGCACAATAACCATGGAATATGTCTCAAGGAATCAAAAGGCTAGAATATCCCATGAAGAAATAAAAAAAGGAATGCTGAGCTTCTCTTTAAAAAGATGACCATCAAATTGATGGTCAAATAGACATGAGAAACACACTGAAATGTCAACATAAACCCAAATGTGATCACTGCTGTACAATGGTCATGAATCACACACTAGGGATATAAACACACTGCCTGCAACGTTTAAGAACTTTTGAAAAATAAGACTCTCAATTTGAGCATTTCATTAAACACCAAAATATAATGTTTAAACTTAAGGTCCTTTTTACTGACAGGAATTTGCTACTTAACACATTACGTCTGTGGCTCTCACAGTCCAACAGATGCCTCTCTGTAGTCACAGCCCTGTTACAAGGGCTTTCTGTAACAGTCACACTGGTAATTCAGTAAAATTATATTGCAAAGGCTACAGGACAAAGTTTAACTGAGACCAGGACTAGAGTAAGGTGCAAGCTCACCTCCAGGACTGCTGGGTGAATAATTTCACAATTTGTGTGCAGGACACCCACTGTCAAGGTGGAATGCAAAATAACACATTGGACTACCATGTTTAAATGCCCTGTTATTATCTAATCAATTCTGCACAGACCTTGCATGCCTTCAGTGGAAGGACAAGGTTATTCAGAATGTACTGCTGCACCAAATTTTGAAATGTCTGACAGAAAACAAACACATTACTTACTGAAGTCGTAGATCTCAGCAATTCTCTCTCTTCCTTTAACTGTTCAACAAGTTTCATCATTCCTTGTGCCTCTTCCACCTTTCCTTCTGAACCCAGTTCTTCAATCTAAAGGACAATAAAAAAATTCAAGTGTAAAACTTCTGATCAAGTAACAAAAGCAAGAGATCTCTCTTAAGGGGGGTAAAAAAATCCTCACCTGTTGTAGAAGTACATCGATTTTGTCAGTTAACACCTGAATCTTCTCCTCGTTTTTACCGGTAGGTCCCGCTCCCTGCAAACAGTACAAGTGTGAGTTGGGGTTTTTTTATTTGCTTGTTGGTTTTTCCTTTTTTTTGCCAAAACAGTTCTAAAACACAAAAGTATGTCCTCTCATATTTCAGAGACAATTCAGGAATAACGTCCTCCTGCCTCTTCTCCCACAAGGAGCTACTAATAATAGTCTATTCTAACATAAAACATTGCTTGACACAGCTTACTCCACCCTTGTTGAGTCTAGTCACACTAATTCCTCCTAAATCAACAAAAATGTTCAAGGTCCTGGCCCATAAAAGGTAAGATATCCAAATTCAAAGTCCTAAATTTAAACTCTGAAACTGCCATGCAGCTGTTACATATCTTTGCAGGCATTCAAGTATGACTTAGAAGTTCAGTGGGCTTTGAAATTCAACTTCTGAGCACAAATTCAAAAAGAATCTCAGTTCCAAGATGTATTTGTTAGCAGTGTCCTCTCTGCAGGCTGTTAAATTAGACTTGCTGTCTCCCTCCCAGCTTTGCTCTGCTCCACAGCCAGTCTCTCTCTTGACTGGATACTGTCCACAGCTCCTTCTGAGGCAACTGCACTTTGCACAGAACAATTAGGTGGGGCAGCAAAAAGGAGCAAGGCTGTCCTGGCAGTCACAAAACTCACAGAGCATGGAGACTCAGAGCCACTGCTCCAAACCCATCATGGGAAAAGATGCAGCTTACTAATGCAGGGGGGGAGAAATATTCAGCTAAGGGAGAGAGGGTGAACTGGGGTGGTCAGGGCAAAGACAATATTTGACAGGATTAATATTCCCAACAGAGAAGAGATACTGATTCTAAATAAACAGATGGGGGAAAAAGAGAGGGGCTCTGGCTGATTGTAGAGCCACTTGGCTCATCCATTAGGGCTTGATGCAATCTGCTGGCTAACAGATGAAGAGACTCATCTAAAAGGAATCTTCTAGAACAGTATGTTTCACCTGGAAAGGTAAGGTAAAGGGACCACAAAGATGCTATCTGCAGGAACAGCTGCCTCAATGGTTCTGCCAGACTCACCCCAGATGACTGTTGGTTCTGTGACAGTGCCAAGCGGGCATGGCCCCTCCGGATCCTGCGCTCCACCTCCGCCAGCAAACTCTGCAAATAGCGCAGGAAGTCCCTTTCATAGCCCACCTTCATAAACCGAGAGCTCTTCTCATACCTGTAAAACATTTTACAAACAGAAGTTCACATCGATCCACCACAGATGAAAAATAAGTAACAAAACACACAGTATTATAAATTCTCAGTAAGAGAGTATTATACATTTATATAAATGTTTACATAAATCAAAAAGCAATTACTTTGTCGTGTTTGGGTTGCTTTTAACAAATTTCAAACAAAAATACTATTTGCTTTAACATATCAACCAACACACTTACTGTTTACGTAGATTTTCATCATGAATTTTTTCACAAGGACCTAAAAAGACAACACAAAAAGTTTAAGTTTGCATTCTTGAGTGGTGTATTCACATTCCATCAGCATTTGTTTGTGCACCATGAGAGAACAGAGCTACAAACACTCCCCAGGGACTTTTATGCTACTGCCTTTCTGCTTCCTTTGCCTGGAGCTTGAAAGACACATTAAGAAAAAAAATGTCAGTATGGTTTAGTAATTATAAAACCAAAACAGACTCTGAGTGACATATAAAGTCTTCACGTAAAACAGAATCTCCAGATCAAGTTTTACATCAGTAAATCTCAAAAAACAATGTAATATCTTAAACACTTAGGGCCTTAAAAAACAATTAAAGAAAAATTACATATGGAGGGTAATTTCATCAGGCACTTTCTAATTTCCAGTGTTCTCTGCAACAAGCTGGCTACTTAAAACACTGATCTTCAGAGTAAAATCAGGAGGTATGTGCCCTGAGTTCATGAAGGGAGTCATGTCAAAACTTCCAACCTTCCCCAGATTCTCAAACTCTTCAATGAACTTAGAAATTAACTCTAAGACAAGAAATCTTACTTACCATCTCCAAACTACCATTGCTTGAAAGCCATCAGTAATTTAGAGCTGGTTTTCAGAAATAACTACTACAGTAGATGAGTCTCAAGAAGCTCAATAACAAATTCACACAAAAACAGTTAAAACCCTGCTCAGGCAGAGTAAATCAAACTAGAAGCCAATACTTCAGCAGGAGAAAACCACCCCAACCCAGTAATTCAGCTTACAGTGTACCATAAGAATTTTTATAAAGTTTTTTCCACTTAGACAAAGTAGGAACTGGAATAAATATTGTTCTTAGCATATTATATCACTGGCAACACTTTAAGAATAAAAAAGCCTGTTTTCAAAGTGTCTTGACAGAGCAATTAACAATTAAAATGTAGTTTGCAAACAAAAGCTCAACTGTAATTACATGTAAGTGAATAAAAATGTCAAGACTTATAAACTTACCTAAATCAGAACGGGTATTTGTAAATAATTCAGCTGGGCAAAAGCCACAAAGGTAGTATTTGCAAACCTGACAGAAGAGAAGAAAGAAATAGGCATTATTTTTTGTCTCTTGAATTGGCAATTTTAGGTAAATACTACTTCTAAAATACTGTGTAAATCTTTCCTTTGTATACCACAAAATTTCTGAAAATTTTACACACCCTCTGGATTTCTTGGCAGCAGTAAGTGCTACAAGGTGCACCTTGATGACAAAACACCAAAAATCTTACTTTCCCTTGCAATAACAGTATTTCTTAATTTTACCATTAAATATTTAAGATTACACGAAAGTGTCACCAATTTATAAATATAATTACTTGATATTTCCAGAGGAATTAAATCAGATTGGACTATTTGATAAGCTACAATGAAATTCTTTAAGTGTGCAAAGCTACAAGAAGTGACAATGCCTGCCATGGAAGCGTGGAACAAGTTCCTCTGCTGGCTGGGGAACACCTTTGTGTTCAGGCTTCACTTCCTCAGAGCTCCTGGCTTGGAGAACAGGAGCCACCAGCACCCAAACACCAGGTACTGCCTCAAGGATTCTGAGGGCAATTAAAACACTTAAGAACATGTACGCTAACTATCCAGAAGCTTTCCCACTCCAATGCTTTAAAATATCCCTACTTTAGGAATGAGAGGCAAGGAGACATCATACACCAGGGACAAAGATTTGCAATCTATTATTTCCCAAGATAAAATCTGAAGTATTTTAACAAATGGAGGTGAGGAGAGAGACCCCACACCTACCCCACACCACCACCTCGCTGAAATGCCTGTGACACCAGTTGTCCAAATTAGATCAGTCTGATTTATTTTTCCATGCTAACTCCCAGATTGCAGATCAGGCTGTGGAAGTTAAAACTCTACTGATTGCTTCACAGATTATACAGAAAAACAATTAGGCTTTCTACTAACAAGCCATGGAAACAAAACACAAACACACACATCTCTAATTTATATAATGTGAATACTTCTCCCACAATCCAGGTTAGGACACTGGCACCTATGTGAAGTATTTTATCAAGAACAGCTAAGAAATCACATAAAATCAAATTTTTTTTTTTTTTCTTTTTCTTCTCAGAAGCAAGGAGAAAGATACTGGACAAAATCTGATTTCTGAATCTGGTCTCTTCTCTGAAAGCTGCAATATCCCTTGTTCTAATATCAAGATGTTTCAAGGAAACAGCTTCTGGTATGAACTCCTGTACTTGTCAACAGACACTTAATTTCTCTCTACATTAGCTTCTTCTGCCATTTTCTCATCCTCACATCCAAATTTTAGGATCAGTGAAAAGGCACTTGGTAAAAAATTTCATGGATGGATTAGACAATTCCCTAAGACACAGAGAGCACAGTCTGACCGTATTATGCTGCTAATAAGTCGCAGAGTATCTCTTATCAACTGAAAAACTACACAAACCACCCTGTAACACTTTTGAAACAAGTAGCAACAAAAGGAGTAAAGGAAAAGTTATTAGATGTAGAAGTAAGATGAGAAAAACAACACAAAACCACTCCCACCTAAAACCAGAAATAATTAAAATTGCTTTACAAAGCAGCACTCCTAGGAAAAGCCTCCCCTTATGAAGAGATGGCAACAGTGAAAATTTGTAGTAACCAATACTAAAATACGCAGCTTTAGCAGTCACATACTATTTCAATTATTTATATTAGAAACCCAAACAAACACAAAAAAACCAAACCCAAAATGATGACAAAATCTGTCCACATTGAAAAGCTGCCATAATTTTCTCCTACCAGCTCTGGCCACTGCTACTCAAGCACTAGGATGGGACCCAATGAATTACATGACATTCTCTCCTAGGAAGCACCTGCAGAGAAATACTCCCCAGTAGTTCAGACCACTGTGTCTGCAGCAATTTTCTCCCCCTCTCATACCTATTTCATTAACTTATCCAACAGAAAACCACAACTTGCTAGAATCCTGCAGAATCTTGCTTCCAGCTCAGCTTCACCACGTGGAGCATCTGCCTTCCCAATTGAACACACCCTCAACTGCACTCACAGTGAGTCCTAAATAATCAATGGTGAGCGAGAACAGAAAGGGACAAGGAATGGCTGAAGCATCACAGAGCCATTAAAGGCCTGAAACAGAGGTGACTGATGAGCTTCAATTGACATCACTCGTCCACAGCTTATCAGGCCTCTGCACTTAGCACAAGTAATATGGAAACACATGCCATATATGCAGGAACAGAGCAACAGGCAGTTCAGTGTGGATAATTCCCTAGGCAGGTAACAAGCATTTATTCCTTTTTGCTGAATTATTCTGAGGACTCCACTACCAAGAAGGTTTAACAGAAATGTTACTGTCAAAGTGCTGCAGCAGGATCAGCCACAGCCTGCGTCTCAAAGCCCCTGGGATCTCACATTTCAGTAAGACACTAGAACGAACATAGGCACTTGGAACTTTCCACTTCTTCATCTCAAATTCACTAATCCTTGAAATCTCCTGGAGATGGGAAAGCAGCATCCTTTACCTCGATGTCCACTAAGTTAACAACAAGAACTGCAAGCTCTTCTGGAGTTTGCAAAGCAGTTCAAAGCCTTCCCATATAAAGAAGCTACTGACAGCTCTCTATGGTTAATGCTCTACATTAACATGTTTCTCTTCTGCAAGAAATCTATTTACTGACAGAGAAGTATCTCTCTAACAACGATAAACAATTATGTAAGCAAATTCCTTTAGGCAGACAATTCTTAGTAAAAAAACTGAGAATAATATCCAGCAGGTTATGGTTTACACATCAAAACCTAGTAAATTCCTTCACACATATTAGTTCTTTGAAACTATTAAAGCTCCCATGCATCAGACATTTTATGAGCAATGCCCGCCCACCCAAACCTAAACAAACACAAGCCCTTCTTCCAAATGCACTCTTACAGATAACATTCCATTACTAATATTCTTCCAAAACAAATAACATTTAAGTCCTCTCCCTCCATCCCCTGAAGGATTAAGTCCTTAAATTCTACCTAGATGCATTTAGGTCACTGGCATTATAAGAAGAAAAGTGTAACACATCATAAGTACCTAAAACCATCACACCATATTCTGAAAACAGAACCTTCATTTTGAGAAACTGCATTATCAGAGATAACGGCTTACAGTTATTTCTCATGCTCTTCACCCCTCCCTGCCTTCTGAAAACACGAATTTGCCTTGAAGGAAGCACCACAATTTCAAAGCCTTACACACAGCACAAGGCAGTCCATGCTGGGCTCTCCTGTGCTACAGAACAGCCTCAGAACTCTTACGCAATCACTGTTTCTGTATGAGCTGCTTTGTGCAGGTAGCACATTAGAGCAGCAATGCGTGAATCAATAGAGTTCCTGTTCCAGAAATACACTTAGAAGTAAGCAGAAAAACTGAAATATATGATACAATTATCTCCCTCATACAAAACAAAGTCTTTACGCCAAAACTAGGATTGATCACCTAAGGACATGATGCAATACTGAAATATAGAGCAAGTGGGATTCCAATTTTTAAAGATTAAAGTTTTTAATCATGTCAAAGTTTTAAAGTAAGAACTTCAGTTCTACAAAACGTTTTACAACATATGATCAACATGTTTCACTGGCTCTGCAAATAAATGCCCAGCTATGACACACTCTGCTCACACACCTTCCTCTTCCACTCCCATCTTGTATTTCACTGCATCTTCCAGTTTCTCAGAGCCACCTAGATGCAATTTCCAAATGATAAACAAAATACAGATCAGCTCCTTCTGATAATCTTCTATGCCTAAAACTGATGAAATGTGACACAAAACCCTAAACTTTGAGAGGAATACAACATGCTGACATTGAAAAGGCTGCATGTTTATGTCTAATCTCAGAAAAAATGACATTAGCACATGTATTTCATCTGAAAAGCAGAAGAGCAGTCAGGCAGAGGAATGAACGTTACTATCTGAACCTTATTTGCATTTCCTGTGTTTTAAAACATGTCACCATCCTTAGGCGATGCAGAAAGTTGAACACATGTTTTAAGAGCAGTAATACTGGGGTTTTATGAATTTGTCAGATGACTACAGGAACCCAGGAAAACATTCAGAGAAGTTGTGTTTAATCACGATCCTATAAACTTATAAAGAAAAGCAAAAGGTGAGCAAAGAGCAGCAGTTCCTGCAAAACTGAAGGCTCAATCCTAAGGCCATAACTTTCCTGCTGGACTCAGACACAGGACAGATCTTATTGTCTGAACTGTCAAAGGGCTGGGAAGGAGAGACAAGGCCCATTTCTGAAACAACAGAACTGAGCAAGAGCTTAGAGACAGAGTCCTGTGCTTACAAACTCTTCAGCCTAAAACTGCATGTGAAAAACCCCCTGAAAATATTCTGTGATTTGTTCATTTGAAGATGAAGAAAATTATCCAAACTTGTTAAAAGAGAATGGGGGTGGGGGAAGGGGGGAAGGAATAAAACCAACAAGAGAAAAAAAGTCTTTCTCACGTTAAGGAATAAATCAAACCAAACCCCTTATTTGTCCTACCTGGACCAACACGGCTCAAGCCATTCACTTCATACTTCATATAAGTCCTTCTTATTTTGAGCTCGCAATCAAAAGAAAATGTAACTGAACTCTTAACTGAATAATGATATTTGCTTAGTAAGTCCAGAAAAACATAAAGAAGGTCATGAAAACTTCCTGAACTCACAATTTCCTCCTGACTCCCACTGCTTACCTATAGAGCAGCATTTTTCAAGGGAGGGACTTGCAAAATCTACATCAGGACAGATACTGGTCCTTATCTCGTGCATTGCAAGGCAAATTCAAACGTGTACTATCCATCCTAATAATGACATATCTCTTGTCATTATTTCTTAGCCAAAGCTTCAGTTGGACAAGTCTTACGGCTTTTCTAGAGCTACAACCTGCAGACGTTAAAGCCGGTACTCCCAGACCCTCCTGCTTCCTCCCCCAAAACCACCGTCAGGAAGAGATCCAGAGACATTTGTCTTCCAAACTACGAACATCTGTCTTATTCCCCTTCGCACAAGCCAGCAGCTTCTAGTCAGAAGCGCAGAATTCCTTTAACCTCGCCCCCTCTCCCTTCCTTGTGTTTGTGTTTCCCTAAGGGAGAGCTCCGCCACGACCGGCCCTCTCGGACCCCCCGTTCCCGTTAACCGCGGCCCCGGCCGCCGACACCCAAACAACGGGGCTGTCCCTCCAGCAGCACAACAACAGCCTGGCTGTGGCGGTATCTTATTCTTCCCCTCCTGCTGCTCCCGGTGAGGGCCCGGCGCGGTTCCCGCGCACGGAGGGCCCGGCCCGCCCCCGGCCGCCATGCGGGGCCCAGCGTGGAGGGCCCGGCCCGCACCCCGCCAAACCACGGGGAACCCCTCGCGCTGCCCGGCACCTCACCCCTATCCCCCTTTCCCCTTCTCTCGCGGCTACCCCCGGGCCGGGAGAACCCTTCCATGTCGCTCCGACAAACCCCCCGGCCCTGCGCGATGCGGGAGTGGAGCGAGAAGAGGGAAGGGAGAGGCGGCCCCGCTGCACTCACGCTCTCGTGGTCCCACCGCACGTTGCTGCGCTTCTCATCCGGGGCCAGGTTCCTGTCCCGGCCCATGAGCTCGTCGAGGAGCTGGGCGGCCGATATCATCGTGTCGTCCTGGCCGAATCCCCCCTCGCCACACACCAGCTCGGCCGCCTCACCCCGACCGCCCGCGCCGCGCCTGACAGAGACAAAATGGCGGCGGCGCTCGCCCTGCCCACAATGCACCGCGCGGGCCGGGCCCTCACGGCCGGGGCTCGTGGCCCGGCCCCGGGAGCCGCGGGGCGAGTGGAGGGGCCTGAGGGGGCGAACCCCCTGGAAACGGCGAAACGGAGAACAGCAACACCTGTGTGTGTGGCTCGGTGTGGGGAACGGGGGGAGCCACACAGGGCCCAGCCCTGGGTGGTGTCATGGCAGTGTGTCCAGCCCTGCGCCGTGTCATGGCAGACAGTGTCCTGCCCTGTGCGGTGTCATAGAATCACAAAATCAACTAGGTTGGAAGAGAACTCTGTGATCATCAAATCCAACCTTTGGCTTAACACCACTTTGTCTACTTGACCATGGCACAGACCGCCACATCCAGTCTCTTCTTAAGCACCTCCAGGGATGGTGACTCCAACACCTCCCTGGGCAGCCCATTCCAATGCCCCATCACTCCGTCTGTAAAGAACTTCTTCCTAATGTCCAACCTAAATCTCCCCTGGCGCAGCTTAAGACTGTGTCCAGTCCTGTGTGGTGTCCTGGCACAGGGACATGGCCCAGGCACAGTCCACTCTGCACTCTGGCAAAACCCAAACCATTCCCGGTGCACGGTTACTGACACTCAGAGTGCCTGTGCCAGAGGGTATTCCCTTTCCTGAGTGCCTCCAGCTGTGGGTATTCCTTTAGGAATTTGTAGAATCACAGAACAGTTTAGGTTGGAAAAGACCTGTAAGTTCAACTATCAACAGCACCATCACCACTAAACCGTGTCCTCAAATGCCACATCCACATGTTTTTTGAACATTTCCAGGGGTGGAGATTCCACCACTTCCCTGGGCAGCGCGTTCCCATACTTGACACGTTGCAGGGTGTGCTTCATATTTAATGTAAGTCTTCCTGTTTGACATTGGAACCAGTTTTGGCCCATTTTGTTGTTTTCCTTTCTGGATGTGATTTTATACCTCATATGTACTGAATTTCACACAGCAATTTTCAACTATTTTCCAGTTTCTCATCATCATTTTAAACCACTGAAGTGCATGAAATGAATTAAAATTTTAATTAAATAATATTTTTTAAAAGCTTGAAGCCTGTATTCATGCAGACCTTGTAAAACGTACTACAAGATTCACAGCAGCCTTGTTTAGCATCACTGAGGGCTTCATGCAAGCACCTGTGTTACCTGAGGACTTACCTTTTGGACATCTCTCCATAACACCTCCGTTCAGGAACTTCTTTCAAGCTTTGCAGCTTTGTAATGATTTAACAACCCACTGGAACTGTTGGAAGAGTGTAATTGAAATCAGTGCCACACAACTGGCATGAATTTTCAGTCAATATCCCACAGTCTGGGTTTGGGGGCGGGAGGGAAGGCGGGTGTTTGTGTTGGAAATCGGGGCAGAACTGAGGTTGTTTCAGCTTTTTTGTATTGCTCTGATTGCTTTAGAAAGCAAACAGGTATCCTGGAGAACTGCTGCAGAATTCCCCGGCATATCAGTGTGGCTGCACAGAGCACGCTGGAATAGAAAAGTCTGACTGGAGCTCAAAATAAGTATTTTGACTTTTAATAGTTGTGAAATTTTTACCAACTGTTCTGTAACTTGATTTAGGACAAATCCACAACGACCAAACTTAGCTTTTCAAACCAAGCAATACAAATGAAAGAATTACCTATAATCTTTTAAACTGATTTGCAGGAAGCTGTAGATTTTTATTTTAATTTTGGAGGGGGAGGGAGGGTGTTTAGGGGTTGATTCTGCTGAGAATGCACAAAGATGGCAAAAATTTCCTAAGCAGAACAATGGAATGCTCCCGTGGAAGTGTCCAAAGCCAGGCTGGATGGGGCTTGGAGCAACCTGGTCTAGTGAAAGGTGTCCCTGTCCATGGCAGGGAGTTGGGATGACATGATCTTTAATGTCCCTCCTAACCCAAGGTCCCTCCCAACTCATATCATCATAACCTTAAAAATCTCTTTAGTACCTCCTTTCATGGCAGCCAGCAGATAAGCCCAATTTTTTCTGAATCCCTCCATTTACCCTCTTCAGCAGCAGACTAGTGCAGAACAGAGGCCATCATAACACTGTTTCCTTAACCTGGGTAAAACCACTGGATTAACTGAATCTTGCTTAAATTAGTGAGCTAGAAATATATCCAATCCCTGAAAGTATTCAAAGGCAGCTTGGATGGGGCTTGGAGCAACCTGGTCGAGTGGAAGGTGTCCCTGTGCGTGGTGGGGGGAGATGGAACGAGATGATCTTTCAAGTTCCCTTCCAACCCAAACCATTCCACGATTCCACGACTCATTCTATAACGATTGCAGAGCCCGCAAGAACAACAGGCAGGGCAGGAGACACCCTCTATTGTGCATTTGTACTTTAAATGACATAAAACGACCGCGGGAGCGCCCCGTCCCGCCGGCCGGCGGCAGCGACCGCGCCCCGCCCGCCCTGCTCTGCGCCGGAACCGGCTGTCGGGGCCGGGTTGTCACCGGCAATAGGTTCCCCCGTGGCGGGGGTGTCGGCCGAGGGTCCCGGCGCTGGGCCCGGGGCCGGCGGGGATGCGGGAGGCGGGCGCGGAGCTGGCGGAGCGGGAGCGGCAGGAGCGGCTGCGGGAGGCGGCGGCGCTGGGGGACGCGGAGGAGGTGCGGCGGCTCGTGGAGCTGGGGGTCGGCCTCAACTCCCAGAACGAAGTCAACGGATGGTAAGGCCCCCCCCCTCCTTCACCTTCCCCGAGCCCCTCGGCGCTGTCGCGGGTTCGCTTTTCACGCGAGGTGGAAAATGAAGAAGGAAATAAAAGGTCGGTCCGCCGCGGAATGCTCTGTGGAGCGATCCCTGCTCCGGAGGGGTCGCAAATAGGGGGTCCCCATCCCACCTCCCGCGCTGTTGGCCGCTTCTCCGGGTCACTGTGCGCTTACTTTATATTGGTGGGCTTGATTTTTTGCTCCTTCTCCAGGTCACTGTGCACTTACTTTATATTGTTTGGTTTGATTTTTTTATTATTTTTTTTTTCAGCTTGAGACAGCAGAGGCTGTCAGAACACAAACCTCGGCTTTACGTGTTCATGTCTAACTAGAAATATTCATTATTGACTCTAAACTCTAAACCAAGTTTAAAAATGGCTTTCCCTTTCAATAAGGGACCCTGCAGGCTGTTTCGGGATGTATACAAACATTTTGACACTCCATTCACATCCACCTGAGGACACCAAAGCCAAGACTGTTCTGTAATAGACAGACAAACCAAAGCAAAACAAAAACCCAAAGTGGAAAAGGCTTTTTGAAAAAATCTCGAACTTTAAAAACACTACTTTGGCAACTTGGTATCAAGAGCATTAGAGCGAGAGAAAATGACATCAGCAAGTGCCGTTGCAGGCTCTGAATCCAGTGTACTTTCCCAGAAAGTTTGCAATTCAAACCTATTTTACTAGACATGCATTAGGTCTTGTTCTTCTCACAGGCAGCAAGAATGAGTGGAAATGAATCTGCTTTGACACAGAGTTGATGTTTTCCATGTGCAGGACATGTTTGCACTGGGCCTGTAAGCGGAACCACGCGGCCGTGGTGGCTTACCTGCTGCACGCAGGAGCAGACAAGGACATCCTGACCAAGAAAGGAGAGAGGCCAGCCCAGTTAACTTCCAAGAGAGAGATCAGGAAGATGCTGGGAGGTAACCTAGTGACTGTGCCATGTGACCATCAAAGACTAGTAAAAGGCTGTTTAAGCATCTGTGCTCCAGTCGTTGTTTTGCATGTGTTTGGATTTCAGTACTAACTACACTTGATTTCTAGTGTTTACTTGATATGAAAACAGATTTTAAGAAAAGAGCATTACCAACAAATTCCACACCCAGCTAGCCAAACTTTATTTTCTAAACACTGAAAAATTAGGAAAAACTGTTATTTTGAAGAATGCCGTGGGGCAGACAGACACAGCTTCCTGTTTTTAGAAAGGCAACGGGAGAAAAATCTCTTGAATTTGTAGGAAGCCCTTATATGATTATACACCTAATTTTCCTGACATTCTGTGTTGAATAAATCGAAAATTAGCAGCTCAGATAAGCGGCTCATTAAAGGACATTGGTGGAGCATCTTTATCTTGTTTGTAACTGCTGGAGCAGAGCAGGATTTGCTGCTGGAGGTGATAAGTAATTTGAAATGTGGTCGATTAACAAACTCTTCCCTTCCCTTTGTACTCCTGTGTCTGGTTTTGTTTTCATTGTTGTCTCCCAGCTGTTGAATGGGTAATGCTGCAGCTCTCCCAGTACTGCATGTTCCCTTCCCTTTATCCCTTGCCTTAATATCGAACAACATATGACCCTTTGTTTTTTGTTGCCTGATGCATTATGAAAATGACACCACCAGAGACCCTGTTACAACGCGCTGCTATGGATTAAACCAAACCAAAACACAAGTACTGCCACATTTACAAGGAATTAGTACCCCCAGAATTACTAGAATCAGACTCAGCTTTTGTGTTCACTGTATGGCAACACCTGAGCACGGTTCTGTTTACTGTGAAAAAAAAAAAAAGGTGCAGGTCTTCCTGATCCATTTTTTAACCTGTGATGCCTTTAACACTCGACTCCCTCACAATAATAATCATAATCATAATCATAATCATAATCATCATAATCATAAAATAAACCTAAAGCCCCCAGTGCAATAGCAATAATTCTTTTTTCCCCCTAAGATAAGTCTCAGAGAATGTTGCTTTGTTTGTTTTACAGTGGAAGACGATGAACTCCCGGACCTAAAGCAAGATTCAGACCTGCCAATCATCCCCAATTACCTGGCTAACCCCCCTTTCCCTTATGTTTATAACACCACGAGTAGCAGCATTCCAGATCCCACTGTGAATGGGAATCTCTCCCCTTCTGAACTGCACGATGCTGACTCTCTGTCCGTGCCTGACGTGGAGCCTCACAGACCTGCGCCGTTCCAGCACGGGAACGCTGCTCCCGAGGGGGCTCCCAATGGGGACATGCCACCCCTGCCCCGAGGGCCTGCTGGGCCACCACGCTCACATCCTGTCCTCCAGAGAACTCCTGTTTACCAGGGGTCGGTGTCCTGGAGCAGAGGCCCCCCTTCACCGGCAGGATCCAACCAGTCCGTACCCCAGCAAGAGAACGGCTCCTGCGTGGGGCCTGTGCCGGCCTTCCAGCCCGTGTTCTTCACAGGAGCTTTTCCACTCAATATGCAAGGTAACAGCAAAAGTCTCCTCTCACTTTGTCTGAGGCCTTCTGTCACCTTGGGCAGTGCAGACTAATCAAGGTCAGGTGTATCCACAGCACTTCCAGAGATTTTTGGGTTCCTGTGCTTAGACATTCATGAAATATTTGTAGGGAATGAAAGATGCAGGTATCCTGTTTCTGCTGGAGATGTTATTAAAATATTGATGAAAATATTTGCTGTTTGTCTCAATTGCCATAAAAGCATACAGGCCCCAGGGTAATCTAATTTTCTAAATAACAGAGTTTAGGCTGCAAATACAGAACGTGAATATACAGCTGGTGAGCTGAAGAGAACCTCACATGGCTCAGTCTGCACCCAGGTCTTGAGCTAAATTGTTCTGGGATCTGCCAGTTCTGCAGGGAAGCTTTGCCTGCCCATAGAGGGAAATCTGCAATTCCAGTTTCTGTTCAGAATTTAATTCTTGAAATAAAAGGTGTTCTGATGCCACGGGTTGGCAATGAGAATTTAACTGATGGCCAAAAGAGTAAATAAAAGCAATCTTGGATTGCTAAGGAAAGTGATAATCAGTATAATCTGCTGTTAGGTTGGCTTAAATCCAGTAAGGTGAGTATTCATGCAAAGGCTCACACACTGCATTAGATTTGTAATGATTTTTTTCATATAGGTTGATGAAAGTCAATATAATGAAAACTGTGGTCATACAATTCCAGATTTTGCTTTCCAAGTATTCACTTGTTACCAATAAGGTTAATAGAACACAGAAGTATTTAGAAGTTATTCTGTAGTTTCCAATTCCATTATACATCTGCCTATTAATGTTCCTTTTTATTTTTAATAGAACTGGTGCTTAAAGTTAGAATACAAAACCCTAATCTTAGAGAAAATGACTTCATTGAAATTGAACTGGACAGACAAGAACTGACCTATAAGGAACTGCTCCGAGTGAGTTGCCATGAGCTGGGTGTGAACCCTGAGCATGTACAGAAGATCAGAAAATTACCAAATACAATGTTAAGAAAGGTAAGAACTCTACATTTTCAAGTGCATTAACTTATAAAGGACATTTTTAGATTACTGTTATAAAGGGATAATTTGTTGGTCACCTGCATAGGCCCATGTTGGAAAAAAAAGAAAAAATGAAAAACCTTCCTTCAACTTCCAGCACTCAGCAGTTGTTTTGGTTTTTTTGTTAAGTAAAAGGGTTCTCCAGTTTCTTTTCATAACCATTTGGTGTTGAACCCAATTAATACCTGATTTTGTGAGCTGCCAGCAGCATTTAAAGGCCTTCAGAACTCAGCTGAGCTCTGCAAGTTCATCAAGGCTTGACTGCAGTCCTTGCACAGAGAGATGTTTCAGAATTACTCGGTGCATGTCTCTGAACAGAACTGTCCTTACTTCAGTGACATTTAGCCCCGCAGCAAACACAAAAGGCACCTGCTGACCTGTTTTACCGACTCACCACTGACCTCTCTTTCACTCTGAAATCCTCGCAGAGCGTTGTTGGCGTCACTCCTGGGCCAAATCTGATTAGGACTAGATTAATACACTTCACCGTGCTGCATCTTCACTGGCTGTAGGATGAATTATTCTGTATTAGTCAGGAAGTGGAGGGAAAAGAAAAAGACATAAGGAATTCTGTCACTTGCCAACTTCAGTTATTGTTGAAAGGAATTTTTATTTCCATCTCTAATCAGTTCAGGCTGTCTGGTAGGACTGCAGGACACTTACTGCTCCTTGAGGTGACACAAACCTAGTTCTGTGTCATGCTGTTGGCAGCAAAGCAGGGCTGTGGGGGGCACAGAGCTGCCCTTAGTGGGCTGCTCTGGAGGAAGCTGCATGGGGGACCTTCTTTGGTAGATGCAAGAATCAATTCATGAACTTCTAAGAATTACCAAGCGGGAAAAAAAAGAGGAGTTGCGTGGCATGCAGTAGGTCTTGACAAGTGCAATTCCTCTAATCACTTGCACTCACCATCAGTGTTGCATTCCTCCTAAAAATAGACTTAAGTGAGTAGCTGAATAGGAGCCCAGAATAAATACAAGATGCAACAGGATGTCTGCTTTCCAGCTTACTGTAAAGAATTGTCATATTTATAGATACATACTTGTCTTAGTATGAGATTTTTTTAACTTACCTCTGCAAAATTAACGGATACTATCACCTAACTACTAATTTTTTTTTTTATTTAAAGGACAAAGATGTTGCAAGGCTACAGGACTTCCAAGAACTGGAGCTTGTTCTAACAGTAAGCGACAAAAACTTACTTTTCAGAGTCCCAACACTTTCTGAACGGAGTGGTTATAACAAGAAGGCATCAGAACTTACATACTAATTGTTCAAGGAATAAAAAAAAGTATTTGTATCTCTCATTTTAAAATTAATAAGGGCTAATGATGTGAAAAAAAATCTATTTTGTTAACCTTGAAATAAACTAAAGTGGTTATGCACAGTTACAGCTTCTAGTTAATCTAGGAGTAGCGAGTCTGATATGAAAGTAGCTCAATGCAAAGGCAGTTTTGTCAGAACTATCTGTTAATGCAACACTTTTCCTTTCAAAGAGATAATCTTCAAACACTGCAGAGTTAGCAGCTCTCAGGGAAAGGCTTACCTTAAGCTGTTCTAATAATTTGTTTGCTATAAAATAGCAGAGGTACTCAAGCTGAAGAACCTGCCACGAAGCCCATTTAGTATTTGTACTGAGTCCATTACCATTAATGTTCCCTTTTTAGATTGTGTACATTAAGTCATATCTTACTTAAAAGGAAAAAACTACAAGGGTTTAAATGTGTGGAAGAAGCACAAAACTATGTCTCGTTTAAATACTATCAAGTGACTTATTACCTGTGATTTCTTAATCCCTGTTTACACTCTTCCCTATTTCTCAGGTTAAAAATAAAAGTGATAGTAATTATCCAAATAATAAATATGCTCTCAACCAAAATCCCTTTTATTGTTGTCTGTCAATATATATCATTGACATGTGCAATTTAAAATCCTGTTCTTCCTACTGTATTGACATTTCTCCAATGCTGCTTTAATTTCCCCTTTTAAAAGCACAAAATTGTAATTTTGTTTTCCTTTTGCCTCTGCATTCCTGAAAAAGATTGCATCTTGAACCTATAAAGTTGCCTGTGTAAAAAGAAACTAGTGAAGTGCCCAGTGATTTCTGGGCTGGTATTAAATCTTCCTGTGTTCCTATGCAATGTATTTTATTTTTTTTCCCTATGACTTGTGTTTACCCATGTTGTTTACTGGAAAAAAAAACAAACACACAGTTACTTAAAATTCAGAATTAGACTAATTTGCTGTGAAATTCTGGAATAAAGAAATTGAAAAGTATTTAAGAGCTGCATTTTATCTGATTTTTTTTTTTTTTAGGATTTTAGTATTTACTCAGTCCACTTGCATTTGAGGAAGAGTTAGCTTAAGTGGTAGCTTAAGTGAGAAGTGGGTGCTGTGGATTAGATGAGCAAACTTAAGTATGAGACGTAACAGGTGAACAGAACGCACCAAACTGGACTGAATTTTCCCGTTTCTTCGTCTTCCCCTCCCCTCCTCCCAGTTTCTTTGGAAACTGCAGCAACCAAAGGAGTTTGTCTTTGTCTTGTCTAAGAGTTCAGAGCCCGAGCTTTCTGTACAATGTCCGTACGTGCCTGACAGCAGAGGGGTGCTGAGCTGGGAGCCTCAATGCCCAGGCCAGCACTGCATCCCCAGCTCCGACTGCTCCAGGTGACTCCCCGTGACCAGGGCCGGGCACCAACCTCAGCCTCGGCCCCTTTCTCAGAGCAAAGGAGAGCAGCCAAAACCACGCACCCAAACTGGGCCCTGCTCGCTGCTCTCCCCCAGCAGGAGCAGCTCCTGCAGCAGGCACTGAGCACACCAGAGGGAGCCCGCTCCCAGCCTGCATCCCACAGTCTGCGGGATGGCCAGTGCTCACCTGCAACACAGATGGGTGCAAACACCCAGATCCCCTCTGTGCCAATTCACTAGGCTTGAAGTTCTGTCTCCTGAGGTGAACACAGAATGTTTCATCACATCAAAGCAGCCTCTTCCGCAAGGTGCTGGAGGTCAAACAGTCTGAGGCGCTGGCAATACATGTTTTTTATATCAGATTCCTGGCGGAATATTAACTTCTGTAGAATGGAATAACAAAATCCTCGCTCCTTGCACCACCCTGGCAGTTGCTTTCTCCCCGGCACACAGCACAGGATAGGTCAGGCATGGTCTGGACGCCAGCTGAATCCAGGAGGGTACCAGGGTTAACCAGCCAGACCCACCAGAGGAAAGCTCAGCTGTTGGGTCAGTGATCTCACACAGATGCTGATCCCTATCTATGCATTCCCAGAAATATTTTTGTGTCTTATGCAATTTATATACCGAAGACGCTATCAGCACTCCTAACAATCCCATCAGTGTATAACCACTACATTCTGTGTGTGATAAATAATTCATTGCTTTGTCCTCTGCTGTATGAAATGTTAATGTCTAATGAATGCTTGGCTGCAGATTCGTGTTTCTATTTAAGATGCATAATTTGTAAGGATTATTAAATGATTATTTTTGTCTTCCCAAAGTTTTTCTGCGTTTTACTCCTGGTAAAATTTTTTCTTGCCAACGAGTTTCTAGAGTGTTTCGTGTAGGAAGAAAACAACTAAAGCAAAACAGGTTCTAGCAGGAAATACTGTTTGAGCAGAGGACTCCTTTCATCTGAGGAGGCCTGGTTATCAGTAATAAAATAGATATTTATTTCTGTAAAACAAATCCCACGTTATTTCAGGTGATTAAGGAGCTGAACAAGATAAACTAAATACACACCTGCAAAGCATGCACGTTCAGCTAAAGTGGAGACTTACTCATAGTGACTCCATACCTAAGAGACACAGCAAAATCCTAGTACTTCAGTGCCAATCATGTCCCTGTAGGCTTGTGTGGAGTCTACTGAACTGGAAAGAATTGTGTGGTTAATGATTTATGTGAAGCCATTTGTAGGTTTAGTTTTAAATACATGTTACTTCTTATGCCAAAGAGGAATTTTATAATGCCCAAGTTGCCCTGGGCAGGGATCCCAAAGGTCCTGGGATAGCTCACAGCCTGGGAGCTGCAACATTCAACTCCCTCGACCTGGGGAAATATTGAAAGGGACAGGTTGGAACCACTCAGAGGTTACACATCATTTCACTATTATTCAGCTGACTCACAAATTAACTGGGCTTGTTCTCCACTTCAAATCCAATGCAGAAAACACACAAACCAGGTGTATTTTGTACCATTAATATAATTTACTAATTACAAACCTGAATGCAGTACTTATTGCCCTGCAGTACATACATTTTCTTGTCAGAGTGTTTGGCCTTCTTTGGGAAAAAAAGCATGTAATAAAATATGTATATAGAAAATATTTAAAAATATAAAATTCACTTTCTGCTCCTTGTAATTGTAAAATACTTTGTTCACATATCACACGTTGAGTCTACTACAAAAACTGGTTTGTAAAATTACAGTACATTCACAAGTCACTTTTGTGGCAAGTCAGTAATATTAAAAAAACACCAAACCAAAACCCAAGGGGTCTTCTCTTCATGCCAGTCCAGCATCTTTGGCCATACTGTAGAAAATGCCCTTTGCTGCTATAAGGTTTGCAGGTGTGTCAAATTCAGCTATGGTTCCATTGTCTAGAACAAGAACTCTGTGAAAAACAAAATAGGAGGGAGGAGGAGGGGAAGATGTGTCAGAGAATTCCTCACAAGAAACGTGACACCTGGTTCTATCACAAAGCAAACTGTTCTAATCTTTGTCTCACCTTTGTTTTCCTCAACTATTTTCACATAGATGATAAATATTCTCCCTAAGCTGCTGTTTGGCTAAAAAAGGTACAGGGCAATCACTATCTCCTGGGTCAATAAGAGGGGAAAAAGTGCCTTGCTGGTAGTTCTGGAATCGAAAATACAGTTCCAGAGAGCCAAGGAGATAAAAGCTCATGAAGTACACTAATATATTTTCAAGTAATTAATACAGCGTGCTGTCAGTGAAAAAGTTACAGCAGCTGCTGGTTTAACAAGGCCCCATAAGCTTCCTGACAGTGCCAGGAGTGCAGCAGGGCAGTGTCACCTGCACAGCTCTGGTTACTGAATATAGATCCTGTTTCTTACGCCAACAGAGCCAAAGTCAGGACTGGATATTCTGGGATTATATGGCTTAAACATCATTGCTTACACAGTGCCCAGCAAGAGCATCACTGTGCCTGTCTAGAGACAAACCAGAGCCCTGCAAGTGCTGCCTCACACCCCCAGCAAACCCACGAGCCTCGCCCCCACGCACCACGGAGAGGTTGTACCTGGTGTAGTCCATGATTGTGTTCAGCCTGTGTGCGATGGTCAGCACCGTGCAGTCCTCAAACTGCGTCCGGATTGTCATCTGGATGAGATCGTCCGTCTCCAGGTCGATGGCCGCGGTCGCCTCGTCCAGGATCAGGATCCTGGTCTTGCGCAGGAGGGCCCTGGCCAGGCACACGAGCTGCCTCTGGCCAACGCTGCAAGCACACACAGGCTGTCACCAGCCAGGCCCCCCCGCTGCTCACAGCCACTCGTGCTGGAGCAGGTCACTCACGGGGTAAAGTTACCCAAAAAACCCCATAATGTTCAGCAAGCAGCCTTGCTAAATACACACGGGTTGCAGCATGCCAGCACTAACTGAGGGATATGTTACTGCCTGACCCAGTGCTGGCAAAGCCACCAAATGTCCCTTTTATCATTTTGACAAAAGCCAGGGCAACTAATGATGACTGACAATGCTTCTGCCCACGCTCTCGGAAACACTCACAGTTCTGACAACACTGTGAGCTGTTTAGGAAAAAGAAAAAAAAAGAAAAATGCTAATAAAAAGGAAAAAAAAAATGTTATGGGGCTGCAAGTCCTTTCTACCACAAAAAAATAATATACATACATATGGGCAGCCAGACTTCCTCCTCTGTCACAAACACAGCCTAGGTTTAGTCTCTGAGTGTCTGCAGGTTGAGGAAGGAGCTGAACATTCATCACAGGCATAATCTGGTGACACCACAGCCTCAGAAGCCAACGAAGCATATCAAAACATGGCATTTTATCATCCCCAGTCATGTCTTCACGGGTCTTCCAAATAATAATGGAAAATAAACATTGCTGAAGTGTCAGGCAGAGGACTGTTATTCAGCACAACAGCTGTGTATGTTATCAGGGAATTCCCTTCCTAACAAACTGTGTTAAGGTACTGCCTGTCCCTACTATATTGTCATCCTGAAATGTCTTTCTTTATTGATAAGATGGGATTTTAGTTCAGGAAAAATCCTTCCCTGAAGCAAAGAAGAATCAAATCGTTTGTGGCAGAGGCAGAACAGGAGGCAAATGTTTGAACCTTGGTGGCTTTCTTGGAAAAGGAATAGGGGGTTAAACCATTTCAGACACACCAGACCACAGTGTCAGCCTGTGCTCAGGTGTCCCCCACTGCCACAGCTGAAGGACAGCTCAGTGTGTGTCCTAGTCCAAGCATTCCTTACCTGAGGTTCTCTCCACCCTCTGAGCACTCGTAGTCCAGCATGGATGGCTGGCTGCTGACGAACCTCTTCAAGTGAGACAGTTCAAGGGCTTTCCATATTTCCTCATCTGAATACTTATTAAATGGGTCCAGGTTCATCCTCAGTGTTCCAGAAAATAGAACAGGATCCTGGATATAATAAACCAGTTCTCATTAGACAAGTGCTTTAGCTGTTTTAATACTATGTTTTAGATACTGTGAGCTGATGCTTTGAGGTCTCCATTTCATTGCAGGGAGGCCACATCCTAACCCAGTTCACTCTGACAATATATACACTTCAAACTCAAGTTCCAGCTGTAAAGATGGTTTATCCTAAATCCTGTTTTATCACCCAGCATTAGCCTATAAGGTGGGGGAGATAGGACCACCTAAAGTATAAATAGTTTGTTTTTCTGAAACAATTTTCTAAGTGTAACAAAGCATTTTCCTCTGTGGATAAACCATTATTTATGGTTTGTTAAATTGTTAGAGATTCTTCCTTTCCTGTGACACAGAGAAACAGTACCTGAGGAATAATTGTTAGCCTCGACCGAAGGTCATGGAGACCAATTTCGGAAATTTTCACGCCATCAATTTTAATTTCCCCTTTTGCAGCTTCCAGGATCCTAAAGAGACAGAGCGTCATGGAGGACTTCCCTGCTCCGGTTCTGCCAACAATTCCAATCTACAACAAATTGCAAATTTAACAACACAGCATATGGTTAGGAAGAAAACAAAACCCAGCAAAAAAAAAACCAAACCACTCCCCAAGATTCCTTGAAGAGGTGTGACACAGTATCTGAATCTAAGGAGGAATGGAACCTTCCTTCACTAGTAATCCTTGGGAGTACACTGTACAGTACTTATGGTCATTCCTGTAATTGGAATGATATTCCATATAAATATGCACAGACCTAGAGCCATTCTGTGTAACTTTGGGTGATTAGTTGGAGCCCCTGTGGTAGGAGTCCAGTCACTCAAGGACAAGAAATAAAGACTTTTGGGTAAGTATATGTATCTCCATGCCAGAAGGATGCTGCCATCCTGTCTGCCTAGTATAAGCATAATTCTCTTTTCTTTTAATAACAGCCTGTTCAGGGAAGGACTTTCCCATGCTAATTGCTCTGTCACCAGCAGGCAAACCCCAGAACTTTCCAATGAAGCGTGAAGAAATGAATCTCTCAGAAGAAAGACCATTTCCTGATTAAGGAAGCAAAGAATGTCATTTCCTTCCACGCCAAAACTTTCACAGGGAAAGTCAGAGAGCAGAAAAAGCTGGAATTCCTTCTCCCATCTGCACTGCTTCAGAAAAAAGTGTTCTTGTCACTGAATTTTCGTCACTTGCACTGGTGCTTCCTACACAGTGCATGGGAGCCTGTTGCCAAATGAACTTGGAAAGTCCAGAAAGTCCCATGCAATCGGTGCTGCTGCTTCCAGCCTGCAGGATGCTGGCACAAGGACAGCAGAGTTGTCACTCCTGCTCCTGGAGGAGGTCTCCGCCACTGGGGTCACTGTGCTTGTACACCCTCTCCTCTACTCCGTGGTTGTCACTGGAGGCTCAGAGCAAGGTTCTAGCAAAGACATCCAGCTGGTAACTCACCTTTTCCCCACCGTGGACTTGGAGGTTTATACCCTTCAGAACCAGATCCAGGCCCTTCCTGTACCTCACTGAGTAATTCACAAACTCCAGCTCTCCCTTGGATGGCCAGTCTTCTGGGGGACTCTTGCCTTCAATGATCCAGGGAGCCTAAGGAAAGCACAAGTCAGAAATGCCTCATACAGGTTTAAGGAAAAAAAATTCAAACTCAGGTACAAACATTTTAACTGGTAATCAAATATCCATTATCAAATAAATTTATAATAATGGAGGAAAAACATGGGTTCCAAGTTATCCACCCATTTGTCTTTGATGTGAAGTTTACAGGAAAAAAAGTCTGAGCACACAGGGCTGGATCCTCAATGGATATAATTTTTTTCCTATTAAGTTTAATAGAACACTGCTGTTTTCCTGCCAGCTTGAGCTCTGGTTTATAACATGCATCATGCATCTTGTCTAGCTTCCTTTTAGCTTCCAGATTAAATGCTTGATCTCCAGAACCACACACTGGAGTTCTCCTCAGATCCTCCATTTCCTAGTTCTTAGTATGTACCCAGGGCTAACAAACCCCAGTGTGTCCAGAGAGCACCAGCTTTCCTGGCATAGCTCCATCTGCCACCTTCAAAAGTCTTTGGCAACAAAGGTAGATGATTGGATGCTTTTCCTGGATTAGCAGCACGGTGTTCCTAGAGATGTTCTTCTCTCATGGGAGGTGAGGACTGATTAAGCTGATTAAACAGAAATACTATTGAAAACACGTGCAAGGCCTGATAATTGTACTGGAGCTGTGCTCACTGGCAGGATCACAGCACCAGTCATGCAGGTAAGACTGTGCATCAAACACTTCAAACCCAAAGGGACCAAGATTCTGATGTGAAACTCATCCCCTGTGCTAGCCACTCACAGCAGCAGAAAATGAGATGCTGAGCACAGGCTGCATGATGGCAATAATAATTTGGAGCTGTGATAGCATAAATTACAGTTCAGAGCGTGACATTTGTTCAGGTTAAATGATAACTCTCAGAGCAGGAACTGTCTCTCAGGAGTCTGAAGAAAGACCATGTAAATGTGTGCATTAAAATTTCACCATGGTTGTTGCTGAGCATACTTGACCCTTGGCAGCTGACCTCTGTTTCTGTTTCTGAATACTCTTTTATTCTTTCCACAGCCACAATGTTAGTTTCGAGTTCAGAAGTCATTCGGACCATCCAATTCAGAGACAAGGTCACCTTGGAGAAGACAAGGAATAAAATATCACCTCCAGAGGAACAACAGACATAATAATAATAATAATAATAATAACAACAACAACCACTACAACAATAATAATAATAACAACAACAGCAAACATTGCTACTAAGACGTGGATTCACATTAATATCACAAATGAAATAATTGCCTTTGCATTGATGTTAATACAGTTACTGGCACAAGAAGTCTACAGATTATCAGGTACTCGTGTGAAGAAGCACATGCCTCCCACAGTGATTTAACATATGGCCCTCTCAAAAAAAGCTAGTTATTACCCAAATCATGGGTCTCACTGGGAAACTGCTAGCAGCAATCCTGCACACTCATGGTATCTAAAATTCTTCTGGCAAAAGTGAGGCCATTAAATCTGCTGAACTGTCCACAGCTTGGGTCAGTACAGTTTACCTTTTCTAATTATGAATCCTACTAATCTGCCTCTGATTACCTGGAAACACCGATGTGCTGGTAGCAGGAATGATGCGGGACAGGTTAAGCCCATGGTGCTCAAATAATCTGACATTTACTGAGTTTCCTGTGTGGGAATACTGGGGTGCAGCACAGCCTTGATGCTCTCAAAGTGCCCTGAAATCCTACTGCATGTGAGCTTGATGGTGATCTGCCAGCATTCACTGTAACTCTCTAGTTTCCAGCTGCAGCTCTAGTTACAGCTCATTTTTATTATTTCCTTATTAACTTCAGCTTTAACAAGCACTTAAATCATTGCTAATATATCCATGTCATCTACAAAAAGACAAACCCACCAATGAGCAGGAAGTTGTAACACATACCTGCAGCGCGTAGGACACTGACAGTCCTACCAGGCCAGCATTCAGGCTGTTTCTACCAATCACAGCAAAAAGGGCAGCAAAAAGGACAATGCAGTTCCCCACGAACTCAACTCGAATGCCCAGCCACCTGGGGAAAAGGCAGATGTCAGTACAGCAGCAAAGAGTGGCTTGGACCAGTTTTGCAAACAGGATTATCTGAGTGGAAACAAGAAATGATGTGCCTGTTACCTGTTTGATACGATCCCAGGGTAGTAACTCTTCTGATTTTCGTCCACTTTCAGGTCACTGATGTCTACAAAGGCCTTCACTCTCCTGTAGGCTCTGATGACACTGGCCCCTGACACTGTCTCTGAGAAGTGGGAGTAGATGGGAGATCTGCTCACGGACTCCAGGCGCTTCAGCTGGCGGGAGGTCGCGACGTAGAATCGCTGCCGTTTTTCAGAGAAAATTGAAGGTACGTGAAATACTCTCTCTTTTAATTAACAGTGACGAATTTCTTAGGTTAAGGATTTAAAGGAGATTGTTACTAATGCGCTTCAACCCTCTGAAATGTCTTCTATAATTAAGAAGAATTTCATGAAAGTTATCTTTGTTTCTTTCCACAAGAGAACACTGGGTAACTGCAATTTCTCTAGGCAGTAAGTTGAATTTATTTATGTCCCTTTAAATTTAGCTAATATAACCTAACAAAATGGATCCATCTGTAGAAGCCTTATTTTCCAAGAAAACAAAATGTGCATTTGCACCTCCATTATCATGTCTCTATGAATAGTCTATAAAATATGCTTCGTTTTTGCTCAGAAATCAATACAATTGTTGCTTTCTATTTTCAACATTCTACCTTCTCACCACCTTAAAAACTTGTCAGCATGTCAACTATATTCACACTTTAATATACTGATATGCATTGCAGCTCTGTCTCTAGCAGTAGGCTTACTTTTTAATACTTACAAGCTAGAAAAGGTTATGCCTATTTATTTCATGACCACATCTCACAGGACATTTCTTTTCCTGAGAGAAGTAAAATAATGTTGTGTTTACATAAACACGTAGCTACTCCAGATATTTCAATTCCCCCTCCCCCTGAAAAAATTAATGTTGTTTTTACTAACAAGAAAAGGAACGGCATAAGGTTACAATGGTAGTCAGATATTTTTCCGGTTACCTGAACAAAGAAGTACAGAATTGCAAGTGGAACTATGACCACGGCGAAGAGCGGAGTGCTGGCTATAATGACGATCATGGTCGACACGGAGGTGAAGAATGTCCCGAGGAACATCAGGATGGTTGGCGGGATGACCTCGTCGATGACGTAGATGTCCTTGGAGAAGCGGTTGATGATGCGGCCGGTCGGGGTGGTGTCGTAGAAGGACTGTGGGGTGTGAAATTTGTTCTCCAGCAGCGCAGCATGGAGCGTCCGGGCGGCGTTGATGCCTCCCATGGCCAGCGTGAAGGAGCAGATCAGCACTATGAGCCCTGGTGGGTGAGGAGGAGACGTGTTAATCCCTGAACATGATGTTCCCAATTCACAGCTCCTTGATTCTTGGCTGTTACTGTTGAGCTTGAAGCTTTTTTTGCTTTACTGTATTCCCTGTCCACCCTTCTCTTAGCATGCACTACGGCATTACTGCCTAAGGCACAGGAACATAGCCTGTAGGATTTCACCATCCTGTCTATGTAAAACAGGCACACAACCATCCTCCCTCTGCTTTCCACAAGCCTCCAAACAGTCCTAATTACTACAACTACACCCCAGGCCTTCAGTCTCTTCTGCAATTTTCATGTATTCTCTCCAACTTACCTCCCTAAAGCTTCCATGTCACCTGTTCAACCCCCTCTGAGGGCTTCATAACAAAATTAAGCACTTGGCTGAGCTCAGACTTTGCAGCTCCAGGTTATATTACCTCCCTTGCTTAGGATAAGATCTTAAAGACAATATAGTTCCAACCTCCCTGCCACAGGCAGGGACACCTTCCGCTAGACAGGTTGCTCCAAGTCCTATTCAACCTGGCCTTGGACACTTCCAGGGATGGGGCAGCCACAGCTTCTCTGGGCAACCTGTGCCAGGGCCTCACCACCCTCACAGTAAATGATTTCTTCCTAATATCTGATCTACATCTATTCTCCTTATGGGCCACTGGCAACTGGTACCATGGCTTTTCCACCTAATTCCTCTTCCCTAACCATTGAGACATGATGATTTTATCTGCTCTCACCTTGCAAGAGGCCCAAGGCAGCGTAGACCCCGATTCTCATGGCCGTGTTGTGCTGAGTCCCATTTACCACCGGCTCGTTGGTCCAGTCACTAAGCCACACGTTGGCCCCAATGGCAGCAGCATTTTGACAGCAATACAGGAAACATATTGCTAAAGACAGGACAGGGTTGACAGCCTTCATGTATTGCCAGAACACTGATAGCTTCACCTGCAAAATCACACACCAAAGCTGGTTTGTACAGCTCACACAAGCAGGGGTTTAGAGAGAATTAAGAGGAGAAAAAAAGAAAAATTCTTTGTCAGGGGAACTGCTGAGTTCAAAACTGCCCAAGCTTTAACACACCACGGAGAACAGCTCATCTGCCTGAGCTCCATGTCAGGGTGAAGACCTTCAGAACAAGCCAGAAACTTCTCTGAAATACTCTTCTCCTCCTTGTCGAAGAACTGTATTTCATTATTTTCGTGGGGTTTTAGTTCTTAGGACTATGCCAGAGGGGGGAAAAAAGGGAAAGAAAAGAAGCAGATCAAATAGCAGCAAAGGCTGGGTAACAAGGACAGGAGCCAAGTTTTTCAGGCAAAAGAAGCAACTTGGCAGGCTATCATGCTCAGGACTACTTTAAATGGCCTATTTCAGGAAAAGTGCTGAATATGCCTCCACTCTGTGTCTTTACAGCAACTTAAATGAGGTACCAAATGCTGGTGCACCCCAACAGGGACATAAAGAGATGATGCTTGTGGCAAGGAGTAAGGGTGCTGTCTCAAAGGTAGTGCAAGAAGGCAGAGAAACCAAAAGACACAGATTCAGGAAAAACCTCAGTCTCTAAAAAAGGCATAAGAAAGAATAATTAAAAAAACCCAAATGTTGTTGATTAGGGACTTTGAAAGCCAAAATAATCCACAGAAAAAGTTAATTACAAGTCTGTGCCATGAACCAGTAGATCAGACTAAACAGGACACACTGAGCCTTCTCAAGTGGAGGGAAGGGGCTTTCTTTATGCAAACCTCCCTGCTCATCTTCTTCCTGCTGCTCCTTTATGTCCCTTCCTTTTACTTTTGTATTCCCACCTTCTCTTTTTCCCTGTTCCCATTTCACTCCCTGGCCCTGCTCAGGAGGAATACAGCCCCTTTGTACCTACAAGCACAGAATGCTCTCGGAAGGGGGTGGCAGGTATTTAGGCAGAGCAGACCCTCTGGCACCCAGCAGGCAGCTGGCTCGTGTAACCCACTGCTGCAGCTGGACCCAGCAGCAGCCAAGCAGTTTAAAAACCAGCAGTGCTGAAAGCTCTGCAAGGCAAAAGGCAGGGCTGATGGAGTGCAGGGCTCCGTGGTATCAAGTGACTGTGATGGGAGCTGGAAGGGATTTTTTTTTTTCTTTTTCTTTTTTTTTTTTTTCCCCACTAAGTATATAGCTCTTGCTGGGTGCCAAAACCTCTGCCAAAATCCTAAATTTGAACAGTCAGTGGCCACCAGATTAAGGCCTAAAGGCTGGAGTTGTGATTTATACAACACGTTTAACAGAACTGGATCAAATGTTAAAATAAAAATGATTCTTTTTCAAACAGAAATGTAGCAAAAGGGAGGGGGGCAAATCAAACCATACCGTGCCTGTTTCGATGGTTTCAGCCTGAGTAAGTTTCTCGTTAGCATTTTTTCTTGGCAGAGGAGGCTCTGCTGGCTTCTTCTCACAGACTCTTCGTTTCGTTGACATTTTGTTGGGACATTCTCCTCCCTCAGAAGACACTACACTAAGTTGCCTGGTTAAAACAAAAGAGTCATTAGGAGAAAAAGGGCATATTGAGGCAGTGCTGAGGCAGTGGATTGGACTTATTCCCAGCCCTTTCACTGAGTTCCCATGCCAGCCTCGCTCACAGCTGCGGGTGCTTGTACCACCCCTCTGGATGTCCAGTGATGTCAGAAATACAGCATCTAAGAACGGCTGTGGCAGGGCCTGGGCTCTTTGGGAAAGGCCTTTAGAGGCTTCATGGCAAGGCAGACATTTCAAGCTAAACCCTGAGGTTCTCTGTTTTCATGTCAAAAGAGGCTGGACAGCATCTGTGGCTAGTGGTTATAAAAAATGATAAAGAATACTAAGATTCCCAAGGGAAATGTGAAATGCAAAGGGTTCATTTATGGTATAACTGGCAGCAGTTTAGTGTTGAGTAGGTAAATACATACAGCAGTGTTACCTGAGAACCAGAGAGCTGCCTTAAGAAATTGGTTCAGTTCAGATTCAAAAGACGAATGCAGGAATAGATGTTTGATCTTCTTTGCATGTTCTTTCACATTTACTTTCAAAAGGACACTAAACCAATTTATTTGTAAGAGGAAACTAAGCAAACTGAAGCCCAGATGGAGAAGCAGTATGTATATAACATCTTTCAGATGTGTTTCACCCCAGACAGAGATTAGAAACACATGAACCTCATGTTTACCTAAGGAACTGTTTGCGGACCTCGTTGGTCACCGGTTCGTTATCTGCCAGGTCGGTGTGGATGCTGAGGGTGTCTTCAGCCAGCAGGACTTCTTCCTCCTCCAGCACTGCAAGACAGGATCACACCTCAGATTTTCCACCCCATAAAGCAGAAAGCACAGAAAAAGGTGGCTGTACAAAGCAAGAGTCATGAAAAACAATACCACAGCAGGAAAATCACAGTGCATAAAATCCCCCCTGGTTTTACTTCTGTGCATCACTTCTCTGAACGAAACTGCGAAGATCTTGTGAGGCAGGTTGGCTGCCAAACACATTTACATCACATTCCTTTAACACATCAGAATGTCAGGCAATAGTGTCAGAGTTGGTTTCAGCTAAATAAGGCGAGTTCTAGGCATGATCTGGGGCTGGGGGAGTCACGTCAGGAGCTCCTGCAAGCCTCTGCTGCTGCTGGAAGATGTCGTGCATGTTCCCCTCTGCCTGGCTGGAGAGCAGCAGTGCTGCAATCAAAGAGCGTGGGAACACTGTCACACAGGGGAAACATTTACCCAAATGCTTTAATCTTGTACCATTTTGTCAGAAGCAAATCAAGCTGAAAAGTAAGCCAAGATTAAAATGTCGTCTGAACTTTGCTACATGAAAAAAAGCCCAACCACACACAAAGAGAAAACACATCAGACTCTGGGTAGCCCCTTTGATAGCAAGGCCAGTTTTTTCTTGGCTACTTTGTTTTCCTGATGAGCTTGGCCTTGCTAATTGTAAAATAAATTGCTGAGTTTAAAATAATTTCTATCATCAGAGTTGATTTTCTTCTAGGACTAGCCACATGAAATTTTGAAAGGAATTTTTGAAAACATTTCTCAATAACACAGACCTGGCCACAGACAATAATTTTCACGGTAGTGCAGAAAGGCAAATGCCAGGTTGTCATGAAGAACCAGGGGGCACTTTACAGAGAAAATATCTGTAATCCTTTTGGCCGAAAAAGACATGTTTTAAGAAAAAGCAATACTGTACTTGTTGGTTCGTCCTCTTCAATGTCTTCCTCCAGTGCATAATTTCGCAGGAATTCTGCAAAGGCCTTGTTTTGTTTCAGAAGGTCTTGGTAAGATCCCATTTCAGAGATTTTGCCATCTACCAGGACGACTATATGGTCTACCTGAGGCAGGAAGCCGATGCCATGGGTCACCAGAATTCGGGTCTGGATAGGGAAAAAGAGAAAAACCACAAATCTTTCAGTTGTCACTGTGGGGAGCACCACTACTTAGCAAGCCAAATACTACCAAATTTTTGGGACAGGGAGTGAGTTGTTGTATCAAGGTGAAACGCCCGGGGAAATAACACTGTCATCATTAGCCAAATGAGCTTGGGAATATGCACATGAACTCGCTATGTTCCTACTGCTGATACAACCATAGAGGGAATTAAACTAAGAGAATTATCATTCCCTCCTTCCGTTAGGCTAATTTTCTTTGCAGCCCTTCCCTTTTGAGCTCTGAGATAATCCAAGAAGATCACAACAGGAGCAGAAGGTGCAGGAAAGGGATTGCAGTTCGTTTGCATGTTGCCAAAGGGCTCTGTAACATCAGTATCTGGTACAGCTTCCTCCCTGCACACCTCCGAGTAACAACAAGCAACACTGCCAACCTGTGCAAGTTTCTGCAAATGCCTTGTTTTTGGAGATCTCACAGCAGGCATTTTAAAAGACAGAGCTTGGTTTCTGCCTCTGCATGTGCTGGCCAGATCACATCATTTCTGGGCATGCATAAGCTCACCACAGTGTGACAAAAGGTGTCCCCGTTGCCAGCTACAGACAGAAATTCAGCAACAAGCTGGCACGCAAGGCTTGGTGGTGAAACAGCTTTCCTGGTACCCACCAGCTTTCCCGAGCTTGTGTGCAGTTTTAAGAGGATCTAAATGCCAGCTTACTTTTCCTTTGAGCACCCCCTCTGGCCCGATGACTTTGTCAAAGATGTGCTTTGCGACGTGCGAGTCCACGGCAGACAGGGGATCATCTAACAGGTAAATGTCAGAGCCGCTGTACACGGCACGGGCGAGGCTCACCCGCTGCCTCTGCCCACCTGACAGGTTGATGCCCTGAGGGGAGAGAGGAGAGAACAAAACATATCACACAACAGCAGCTCTGACTTTTCATGGCTCTCGCCCAGCCTCAACACTCGGATGCTAAATTGAAACGCGAGGCGCTGAAAAGAATAACCCGCCCAGAGACAGGAACACAACGCCTCTAGATCTGTTTGTTCGCTGCCAAACTTCCACTCACCCAGCAATCTGGAGACAGAGTGAGGCTCTTTTTAATAAGCTCCTGAAGGGAGCTGTTAAAACACAGAACTACATAAAAAGGAAAACCGTCAACCGGGATGTAAAATGTAAATTTCAAAGCAGGGCCGTGGCACCTGGAACATCTTCCACATCTTTCATCCTGCAAATAAATCCACATCTCCACCCCATTTCATGAAATCTAGCTCAAACTCAGTGGCCTGTGAAAAAAGCATATCTCTGTTGTTAATCACAGATGTAGAAGTTCCTCATTAAAATGTGTTAAGGGATGATCATATCATTTTTTCACTTGAAGCGCAACCATATGCTCCCTCCCTTTTAATCCCTACAGGAAAAGGAAGGTCTTTACTTATTCTGGGCAGATGCACCTTTACAATTGCACAACAAATGGGGGGTGCTCTGATCTTCCAGGGCTGGATATACAATTCTGTATCACAATTCAAGCACACGCCTGAAATTAGGAACAAGTTTAAGTCCAACTGCCTTCCACAGAACTGCCCTACGTGTTTTGGTGTTGATTGTAGCAGGGATGCCATTGTAAAGATCAAACCAAACCAAGGGATGCCATTGTAATGATCAAACCAAACCAAGTGCTGACTTTACAGCATTCTCTCTTCAGCTGGACCAGGAATCCCCAGGCAGGTCTGACTTGAAAAAGAAATAATTACCTTCTCTCCTATCTCGGTCTGATCTCCTCCTGGCAGCACTTCCAGGTCAGTTTTTAAAGCACAGGCCTCCAGGGTATTTTGGTATTTTTCCTCATTAGGAGCTTGGCCAAACAAAATGTTATCTTTCAGCGTGGCGTTCTGGATCCAGGCTTGTTGAGGCACATAAGCAACAGAACCCTAGAACAAGGAGGGAGAAAGGAAACCTCTGACTTTAACAAGCAGCAAATCATGCTTACAGCTCTGATTAAGACCTGCAGCACACACACAGCTCCTGGTTCACACACATTCACATTAGACATATATGTGTGCTAATTGCTAAGGTATAGTCGATCGAAGAAGGAAAGGAAAGCTCATATAAACCCCAACTGAACAGGTGTGGGTAAAACCCAAACACACAGACAAGCTGCCAGAGGAGCAACCAGAATTCCCTCTGCAGCCCGAGGTTCATTCTAAGCAAGGGCAGGCATAAGCAGCACATTTCTATACCATCATTAAATGGCACTGTAAACAATACCAACCTTCACAGCCACTTCTCCTTCCAGTTTTTCCATTTCACCCAGGAGAGCAGACACCAGAGAAGACTTCCCACAGCCAACATGGCCAACAATGGCAACCAAAGCACCACTGGGGACCAACATATTTATACTGTGGAGGAAACAGGCTGGAAATTAATTAAACATTAGTTTACTAAAGGCATCAAGGGTCTTTAAAGCAGGGCTGAAATACACAGTGACAAATCAGCCTGACCTCAGCCTGACTGGATATAGTAAGCATAGCTTGGTCACTGGTCTTCTCCTCCCTTTCTCGTGTACTGTAACCAGAACTGTAGGAGCAAATGGAAACCCAGCATTAATCTATCTTGTTTGTTCCTAAAGCAGTAGGATTTGTAACAAGCCTTCTAAGGCCCTCTGCTGTGTCCTATCAGTCCATCAGCAAACTGGGTTAATAAGCATTTTGAAAGAAGATATCTTGGTTTTTAATTTTAAAACTGAGATCAATTGTAAAGAAGTAGCGAGTGAATACACCCCATCTAAAAATGTTCAAGCCACTTTGGAAGTGTAGTAAATAGGGTTCAAACTGACACAAGAAAAACAAGACTTCCCAATTAAATTCCTTTACTGTTTTCCCCACTATGTTCCTAAAGGTACTGCTTCAGGTCCTGGTTCTGAAGGTGAACTAATAAGGAAATGACTGATGGACAGAGCCTCTTTGCCATCAAAGTGCCTTTCACTAACGAAATCAATATAAATTGCTGTTTGCACAGATCATGATGCATAACATAAGGAAACATATGCTTCCAGGCAAATTTTGTTTGTATTCATTCAAATAGGCAAATGAGCAAAACAGGCACCACCACCACCCCCCCCCCCCACACACACACACACAGTCTGGAGGTGGCCCATTCACCACCACAGGGATGAGTCTGCCACAAGAGATGCACATATGTGATGTGTGCTTTTTACTAGACGTCGTTCAAAATAGACCTCCCAGGAGCCAGAGACCAGGTAGAAGCTGCATTGCAATTGCACACACACAGAAGAAAAAAAAAAATAAAATAAAAAAAAATCTTACTCTTTCAAAGTTGGCTTAAGCTCCTTTCCCCAGCTGAACGTGGCATTTGTTACACTGATGGCATTGCCTGTGTGACAAAAACACAACAACAGAGGAGGCAGGAAATGTGTTACACAGAACAGCACGACTGAGAGACAGGCAGACAGAGGGATCTTTATTTACGGGTGTTTCACACACACTGCACTTCCCTTTTCTGCTGGCATGGGAAGCACAGTCTCATGCCTGTGGGTCACAAGACAGGCTTGTTCAGAGTGAAAATAACCAACTGCAGCTTAAGCTATAGACTGTGAGTTAACAGAGCTAGGGAGCTGAGAAGCTGCCCTGCCCCACCCTGCCGTGGGGAGGCTGGTCCCAACATGTGCTCCTCAGCATCCCCCTGCAGCTGAGCGCAACTTTACTTCAGAAACCACTTTCAAGTTAGTAGGAGGTCACTGCACGCTGTTGACTTTGATGCACCAGATTAAACTCAACTCTGTGCAGCTTTTTGCTTGCCACACTAACAAGTTATAGATCCGCAGGCTTTCTATACCTCCTGGTGGGGTGGTGTAGAACAGTAATTGCATGACAGACACGCAGCCACTCCTCCTCCTCTGTCTATGGCATCACATGCAACATAACATTTCAAGCTATAGTATCACCAAAGTGTGTTACATGATAAAACACTTTTTTTTTTTTTTTTTTTTTTTTTTTGAGACCATCTGGCTCTCTCAATTATTTTGGGATACTGTTTCCAACAGAAGAAATCAAAACTGTGTACAAAGCTCCTGAGCATTTGTGCAGCGTGAAAGGTTTGAACAAGCCTTGCTGTTCCCAGTCAATGGATGCCCTTCATATTCAGTGCTGTGAGCATCCAATACACTGCAGATGCAAACTCGGGCCTAACAAGCTCAAAGCTCAAAAATATTGCCAGAAACTTTTCTTATTTCCACATAGCCTGAACACCAAACACGTACTTTTCAAAGCAGCAGCTTCCTCTTGTTTTTTTTAATGAAAGATTACTATTGTTATTTTCTTTTTGTTTTTTTTTTTTTTTTCATAACTCCACCAGTCCAAAACAGATATAAGATGCTGTTGTATTAGCTTCATTAAAAAAAAATAAAAAATACCAATGTCTTTACCTGGTGAAATCACCTTTGTTTCCACACAATTTGGATCAAGTTCATCATGACTCAGGAACTGCTGAATTCTCTTCAGGGAGACACTTGCCTAAGAAAAGAGCGTGGTGTTATTTTATTATTCTTTTAATGAGGACTTAATGCTCTTACTACAGAAAAAGAAAGCATGCACAATGGCTTAAGCCTTTCCCCCACGGGCTTCCTGAACAGTGACTCATTCTTTCCCTGCAATCACTCTTACGCCGAAATCCAAGCTTTTAACTGTGAAATTTCTCAGACCAAGCTGAGTTTATCTGAGCGAAGCAAAATTCACACAGACAGGCTTATTCAGATGATGTCAGGCTTTCCAAGAAAGGGCAGCATTAGAGAAAGGGTATTAAAAAGAAACCCAGCCAACAGGCAGATGCAAGGGATCTCTGCATTCCAGAAATCAAGGGCACGTGGGGTTCCTTTTGTTGGAGTGGTTCAGGACAACCCACGCACCAGACCCTCCTTACCTGCGCAATATTGCTAATGACTTGTGGAAGCATGTTGAGGGGAAACTTCAGGATATTGAACAAGGAGAGGGAGACAAAAGCCTTTTCTGCATCCAGGATATTCCTCTCATCCACTGAGACATACACGGCAAACGTCGTCAGCGCTACCTGAAAGCCAGAAAGGGATTTTCCTGTGAGACGTGGGTTACATTCTGACATTTTAAAAAGCACTCAGGCCTGATGGGCATCTTGGAAATAAAAGTATCAACCACAAAAATTCCTTGTTTCTGACCTTTTCAAGACACTTTAAGAGTGACAAGTCATTTGGACAAGTTGGTACAAAAAAGGGCATGCGGTGTAAAATAACTTCCAGATTACTAATGGCTGTGTTCAGTCGAACTTAGAGGTTCATGAGGTGAACTACAGAACTCGGGCAAACAAAAAGGAAAAGCTGTTATCAGGCTGTGGTTTGGCTGCTTTTCACACTCCACCCAACCAAAATTTCCCATTGTAAACTGCAGGCTAAGCAAACAACCTCCACTAATCAATGGAAAAGGGAATAAAATCCAAGTTATTTGTCAGTTTGCTGTATGACAGGGACCTTCCACTGTGGAAGGACCATCCCATGCATCAAATAATGGTGAGCAGGAACTGGAATGTGTATTGAAGGAAGTGCATTAACTTTAAGGAACCATGAAAGGGGTAGGGTCCCAAGGCTGTTCAGGGCATTTCTGCAGGGTCAGGTCTTTGATCTCGAGAATAGTTGGCTACGAATATTTTTGATCAAGGACTTATCTAAGGTTTTATTCACCAAAACCTTTGCTGCAAAAGCGCAATGAAGTGGAAAATAGAGGGAAAGACAAAATTGAAGGGAAAGCATTTCAGAATTGGCAATGTATCACTTGGGCTTTAGCTTTTACATTAAATCAATCCCTTTTTTATGTTGTAGCATAATTTGACAACTCCCTCTCCCACTAAAACAAGGAGAGCCCTGTAACATGAAGGTAGAAACGAGAGCTAAAGACAGACATTGTCCTGACTGACTCAATTAAAAGTTCCTTTGCTATTTTTGCTATTCACAGATATCTCTGAGGTTTCAGATTCTAGTTTCAATTTGTTTTGGGAAGTACTTTGAAGTGGTTGGAAATTCTCCCGAGACAGCTATTCCCAGCTTCCACTGGCAGGCTCTATCACAAAATACTTTAATACCGATTAACAAAAAGGCTCTCGAGAACAGCGGACTCTGATTCAAAGCATGCGGATAATTTTTTCGAAAAAGTATTTACATTTTATTCCTACATACATTTATCAGGCAGAAAAGCCTCACACTTATCCTTCAAGGATGCACTTGCCCAGCTCAGAGAGCCATGCAAATTCAATTTACCAGGAACGGGGCGCTGATCCAGGCGAAGGTGGACAAAGAATTGAGATAAGCAGATTTTTTCAAAACCCGCAGCTCGTTTTTTCGGATCTCCAGGACCTTTTCTGAAAAGGATGGCTCCCAAGCGTAGAGCTTCAGCACCTTGATGCCACCCAGGATCTCGTTCATCAATTTAATGCGGGAGTCTTTATGGCGCATTTGTTCCACCTGGGGCATTGGTAAACACGGGAGACAAGAGTGTCACAGCAAGGACCAGAAAGAGAGCTTTCAACACATGTCTCACAGCTGTGCTGGTCCTTGGGCTGCTTCTACAGAAGATGCAAAAGGTAATCACAGAAAGCCAGACTGTTATCAGTAAGCTTCTTGTGAGAGTCAATACCGCCAAGGAAAGCAGAAATCAAAGAAGCTGCCTGGAAAGCAGGGTACAAAAGCTTTCCACTCATCTTCACTGTGAGGGGCAACGTTTTTAAACCATCTTAAGGTTCGGGTACTTCACTAAAATACTACTCTACTACTTCCTTTGATTTCTTCAGATTTCTTTTTTTCCTGATATGCACAGTTGTATTTTTTTATGGCATCCACTGAAAACTGTGGCTGCTTCTAGTTTTTTTTCTTCCTATATATTAGAACACAGTGCTTCAGTCAGTTCTTAAAAAAAAATAAAATTCCTGCTCAACTGTATAGACAAAATTCATACACACAGGCATAGAAAAACATGCAGATCTGAGCATCTCAGTGTGTGTAAGGGAGAAAAGGAATGTTAATCTCTTGATGTCAGTATCAAAAGATTCAACGGTAAGTCTGTATGTTTCTTTAAGCATGTAATAATACCCCTCTGTTACTAAGGCTGTGCTTACATATCATAATTTATATTCATTTTCCAACTCTTACCTTTTTCACATCAATAGTTTGATTTTTTGGTTATTTTGGTCTTTTTTAAAAGTCTTTCAGACAGTCACTGACAGGCTGCACAGCACAAGCCATTTATTACATTTTTTCTAGCACAAAGCCAGAGGGCACTGTTATATTGGTATTTTTTCAGACTTCCTTGACTAGAGACAACTAAGACTACAAAGAAAGGCATAAAAGATCCTTTTACCTTAAGCTAATAAATGAAATTTGGCCCAGCTCAGTAGCAGTGAATGTCAACACTGGCTATTAGCATAAAACCCAAGCTGCCAGGTTTCACTCCCATCTCTGAAAACATTAATTTGCAGCTTAAAGAACAGCATTTGTTTCAGTGCCTTTCTCCAGATACTCCTAGAGGCAGATACCAGGTGAAGGGATATAGAGACAAGGAAATCTCTTGCTAATCCCAAAAGCTGCTCCAGGAGTATGAAGATCCACTGGCTCAATGCCACACCCTTCCCCTAAATAGCATTCAATTTACTATGGAAAAACCATCTAAGAGGATACAGTTATTAAATATATCAGTACAATCTTACCCATAATTGGTGCAAATGGCATCTTATTAACAACCTCTGATACCTTCATTTCTCATAGCACAGATGCCAATTCAGACAACATTACCTTTTCTGCTGGTACCTTACCTGGAATGCTCTGGTTTTTATTGCTATTGCAGAGTTAAATGGGATAAGCAAGACCATCACAGCAACTCCAGCCAGCACAGAAGGCCCTAAAGCCTTGGATTTAAAGAGAAAAGGTAAGTTGTTGTTGTTGTTATTGTAACCAAGTGCTGCTGTTCCCTATGGTCAGCATTAAAACAACAGCAGGTTATAGAAACAGAAATTACAGAGACAAGTTGAACTTCTCCTGAGGAAGTGTTCTGATTCCACAGAACAACTGGGAAGAGGTGACAGCAAAATTCCCTTTGAATTATTATTATGCTGGTATTGGTAATAACAGAGTGCTCTGTGATTTACCTGCTAAGTGGCTCCCAGTAGGGTGGGGGGATAGTTTTGAGCCAATGCAAATAGAAAGCAAATGTAAAAAGGGAAGAAATAAGCCACAGAGAAGGAATTTTTTTCCCTTGACTTCTCTCTGACCAAGGGAACTGTAATTACTGAATTAACCCAGTACCCCCAGTGTGAGTACATGCATACAAAGTGCTGCCTGCTAGAGCTCAGCTTCCAGTGGAGCAGTAACTCATAAAGCTGCTGCAACTTCATGGCTTTTGAGCCTAAATCAATATAGTTAAGTTGTTGCTGCTGTTTTATGCAGTAAAAGAGATTAATTGCACAGAAACATTTTAAGGCTGAAAGCCAGTGCTCAAAGAGAACCTGGAATAAATCTATAACAACGTCAAGGGAAAAATTATGGTTATTCCAGGTGAAATTTGTTTCACTTTGACTTGCACAAAACTTTATACAGCAGGATATAATCTTTACACATGGTTTACACTTCCTGTGTCCAGGGTTTTTGTTTGGTTTGGTCTCTAGACCACTTCCCTCAAGCTCTCATTTGTATCAACTACTGGGAACACTGATGAGTCCAAGACAGATCCCATCAGAACACTGTAGGGACAAAGAGGACATAAAGGCCATTTACTGCTTCAAATGCCCTATCTGCCTACCAGCTGAACAAAATGATTAAGACACTAACTGAGGGCGTGCAGCTTCCACATAATTTAGATGAATTGTGAAAAAAGTGTGGCAATGTCTGTACCTGCCAGAGGAAATACAAAGCCAGGAATATCTGGAGTGGTGCAGACCACAACATGTTCAGGAAGGTCATCAGGTCCATGAAACGTTGGGCATCCACGGACATCAAGTTGACAATTTCTCCAACAGTAGATGAGCGCTTTGCCGAGTTTGTGATGGCTAAGGACTGGGAAGGAAGAGAGGTTCAGTGGGTTCACAGTCTTGATGGACATGGAGAAACATGGAGAAGAAATCCTCAGCTATAAGCAAAACAAGACACTCTCCTACTCTACATCAATTCAAGACTTCATTAAATGGTGTGCTTCTGAGCACCTCTATTTCAAGTAGTATGTAGAGTTCCAAAGAAAACCGAGCAGGACCAAATATACTCATAGCACAAACCTGCTATTCTCCTGGATCCCTCTTCCAAATCATAGAATGGCTTGTGTTGGAAGGGACCTTAAAGATCATCTAGCTCCAACCCCCTGCCATGGGCAGGGAAACCTTCCACTAGCCCAGTTTGCTCCAAGCCCAGTCCAACCTGGCCCTGGACACTTCCAGGGATGGGGCAGCCACAGTTTCTCTGGGCAACAACCTGTGCCAGGGCCTTGCCACCCTCTCAGGGAAGAACTTCCTCCTAACATTTAATCTAAATCTCTCCTCTTTCAGCATTTAAAGTGAACCAGTGGTATTTCTGTGGTATTTCTGGTGACCTACCAGTACACCCACATAAAGGTGCTGATCGCTAGAAAATTCTATAAAGTTCAACAGAGGTACTCCTAAAAACTTACCAAAACACCAGTGTTTTACATTCCAGGAGGCTGTTCTTCAACATGCCTGATCTTCCTTAACTGTGGGAGAACTCAGGCCACTTGCTTGGCTATACACTCGTGTTTCAGCACATGAAATGCTTCCAGTCTTACCTTTCGGTATATCACTCCAGTGATCCCAGTCCTCAGCCTCATCCCAGTAACAATGCAGTACTGGAAATGCTGGTGAAGTACGAGTGTCTGCAGCACAGCACAGACAAACATGAAAGCTGCAATCAGAAACCCCCACCAGGCTGGGGCGTCTTTGTTCTTGATGAAGCCAATTAATACACTGTTTTTCAGTAGGTTGGGGAAGGAAAAAGAAAAAGAAACAGAATTAAAAAACCATGCAGCAAGTTTAATGGGACATAACACAGCTTCTCCCAACTACAGCATCCTGCCACATCCTCTCTCTAACCACAAAAAGCAAACAGCTCTGCAGGACACAAGCTGAGTTATGACTTCAGTCAAACAACATTGCAAAGATCCAGCAGCAAAACCTTAAACTCTGCCAGTGAGAAAGTCCATTTGCAAATGAGCCTGAAAATGAAATATGAGGAGAAACTCTTGGTTCCCCCTGAGATCCAGAGTTTAAACACTCAGCTCACTGTCTGAGCTCTGTCAGGCAGCCCCCCAGGGCAGGAGGTGAATGATAGGACAGAGTGGGGCAGTGCAGCAGAGCAGGCAAAACCAGCTTCCTACCCAAATCCTCTTCAACCAGCCTGAGTGCTTCTGCCTGGGGTGTTTTCCCACAAAAAAAAAAGCTAGATTAAAAGACATCCTTCTGGATGGATGCATAAAGAGTTCTTCACTCCTACTTTTTTTTTTTTTTTTCCCTGTAAAATGGTAGTCCCATTAAACTGGTTGTAGCATCTTTTAATGACAAGCCATTTCTTACTCCTCACAGCTGCTCTTGCTGCTGACCTGCACACTGACATACAGCAAACAAGCAGGGCAAGATATGGCAATGCCAAAAATCACACTTGTGATTTCAGCCTACTAACCAGACTATTGAATTGTCAAGATATGGGAGGAACAGAGATTTACCTCCACGGTTCAAATAACCAGCAGGGAAAACACAGACCAGGAAACTACAAATAAGGCCCCAAAGCCTTGTGGTAGAATAATGGGATTGCTACATCTTCTTCCAGTCCAGAGAGATTGTCCTTCTGCACTACTCCAGTCAGTGGACAGCTTCAGGAAAATATCTTCCTTGAAGCCCCAGCATGGGGTTCATCAATTTTTTTAAGACATGAAACTATCTTACATGCAACCTGCCATCCAGCCATGGCTTTTTCATTCTCTTGCCAATAGAAGGACATTTTCCCAGACTGCAGGAATTTAGACTTGAGAAGAAATTCCCCATAATATGTCTTGAGATATCACTGACAACATATCCCGAAATTTATGCAAATTTGAGAAATTCCCAGAATAGTTTATACTTAATGTGTTCTCAGAAGGAAGCCAGCTGCCTCCTCTTCACTAAGGTCTCTGGAAGAAGACAAACTGTGAGCTATTAAATGTCACCATACTGGGTCAGACCCTCTTTTTAGCAAATTTCTGGGTATGTCACAAACCACCCACAGAACAACATGATCTCAGAACACTGGTTATTTTAAGAGACACTCAGACAGGAGCTTTCTCTTCTCCCTTTCCCTGCATCCACCTGTGGCCTCCATCCAAGCTCCACTCCTCTCTCATGCATTAACAGGACTATGTGCTTTTCCATTAATAATTGTTTGATAGAAACACTGGTATTTGCACTGTTACTTTCTGCTAAGTTAATGATTGTCTGGGGAAATTCTCACTTTAAGAACGATGAGAAAAAATGTGGGGATCATGCCAATTCCTTTATGGATCAAGCTGGGCAACCAGTCCTGCTGGAGATGGGAGGTAGTGTTCCTTATACATGGAGAATTTGAGGACACATCACTTCTGTCATGACCTCTCAGTTGTTCTTTTCAATAGAATCATAATTTTCTTTCACATGGAATTCACTGTAGCTGTGCCTCACACATTCTTACTGCTGTGCACAACTAAGAACTCATCTAAATGGTCCAAAACCTTTCCCAGATGAAAACAGCACAGCCAAAGCACCACATACTTGAGCATCACACTTCATCTGTACATCAGGTCACGCCCCAGCTGCAACCACCATCAGCTCGTGGGTATCAGATGTACAGAGACCACTGGATCCAGCCAGCAGTGCTTGGCTTTGATTTCAGAAATTATCCCTTAGAAATGGGGAGAAATTGCTTTGCACTGCTGCACGGAGCAACAGCAGGTAATCTGTAATTCAAAGCTGTCCATTGGTGATGGGCAATTTATAAATCTTGCATTTCAGTGAGGCTTGTCCAATTCACAGCTGAGTCCACAGTAAAGAACTCCTGTCTTAGGGCATTGGGAAGGTGAGGGAACACACACTCCAGCACTGTGAGGGAAAGTAGCTATGCATTTCAAAAACAACTACCCCGTGCCAAAGCCAAGCCTCCACAGGGACTGCACATAGAAACTACTCACAGAGCAAACCAACCTTAACAGCTGGGGGTTGACGAAAGAAAGCAGGTCTTGTATCAGCTTGAAGAAGGAGCCAATTAAGAAGTACGGCCCGAAGGTCCTCAACAAAGCTTTGAGAAAGGAAGGTTTCCTATTGTGCTTTTTGCCTCTGATCAGAACTTCTGCTTCCTCTGGGCCATCCCCAACGTGATTCAGCACATGGTTCGATTTCTTCATGTACGTCACATCATCTTCTTTCCTGGGGAAACGAAACAAGCGACTGGAGACACCCGACAGTGAGAATGTCACTGCCCTCTGTGCACAGCACTGCAGGAACACCCCAAAGTCTGCTCCCTTCTTTGCTCTGCTACTGACCAACAGCGAGACTTCCAAGGGGATCGAGGTGGATCAGCCTCTCTCGTGTAATCAAGGCTTGTTTTCTTTTCTTTCTCTTCAGGACTTACGAGGTGCACTCCCCAGGCCAGAAAATCAATCATCATGGGATGAGAATGTGGCCCACAGGAGGAGGAGATGAAGTCTCAACTCCCTTAGGCAGAGGACAGAATTGACCTTGGATCCCCAGTTTCTTGTACAGAAATCCTCTAAATGTTGCTTTGTACACACCACACAAGGCAACCCCCACACTCCTCCTGTATTTGCTATATTTGTTATTCAATTAGTGGTTGTATAAACCCATAGCCTTCTCTGATCACATAGAGAAGCATTCTGAATCCCCCTGGGGTGACAGGCACTGAACCAGGCATAGCCCTCTCTAAATACAGAGTTTTGCATTCCTGGAAACTTGAAATCAAGTACAAACCTCCAAAGCTGAGACATCTCCAAGATCTGGACCACAGCTGTCTGAGGTTCTTCCAGGAGAGAAACTTTGGGTTTAGGTGCCTAAATTTTACTCGATTGACAATTTAAGCAGTTAAACTCTGTTTGGCTGCACCCATTTCATTAAATATTGCACCAAATAATTGTAGAGATTTTTTTCCCAAACCAAATGATTCTAGGATTCTATTATTCCTTTCTTAGTTTTCGCCTCTCTTTCTCCAGTTGTCAAATAAGCTAACAAAAGTGACCTCTTCTGCATACTCTGACTGACTCATGACAAAAATAGACCCAAGAGGCCCATTCTGCTCTCCAGGGCTCAAGGAGGGTTTTTTAGAAGCACCTCTGGGGTTTGGCTGGTTGACTTCTGTTGCCCATCAATAAAGAAGGGGTGCTCTGGGAAATTATTTCCTCCATGAATTGCTCTCAAAGACCAGCCTGGCAACTTTTCTACCAGCAAATATCGAATTGCTGTTGTTTCCTGGGGACCAGAGAACAATTTCCTGAATGTCAGACAGGAAAGTTAAGTCCAGGTGGAGCAGAAGAGAAGGAAATTAGTCTGGGGCACATGGGCTTTACAAGAAGAAACAGATGGAAGAAAGACCCCAGAAACAGTGAAGACTTACCAGAAGGCATTTGAAAAATAACTTGTAAGTACTACCAAGTGAGGCTGGATTTATGATTTTTCATAAAGACTGCAGATTTTTTGGAGCTGGCTGGCTGCAGAGTCAAATAATTCCAACAGCCCGTGAGCATTCAATATGATCAGCGTGGCTAACAGTCCACAGGTATAAAAACTTGTTCACATCCTTTCAGACAAAGGCATTTGCAAATCCCAATTTCTCTGCAATAAAGTTTGAGGGAAGCAGGAGAACCTAAACCAGACAATTTATTTTTCCCCCTCCCAGACAAGAACAAACAGTGTTGTCTTTGTCTTTCCAGATCAAACCTGGAGAGTTTATGAGCAAAGCCTTGTTTTTCTGGCAACCAGCCTGTTAAACTCATTGAAGGATTTGAAGAAACAAGACTACTTGCCCCTGGCTTTGTGCTATTAAAGATGTTTATTACACCGAGCTAACAGAAAGGCAATGGTTCTTCTGCAGCTAAAAGTCTCAAAGGGAGAAAATGCACTTTCGGTGTTTACTACACGTAGTTCAGTGAGGTTGGGCTGTCAGAGTGTGTGGGACTGCTCACACCCAGTTTTTCATCAAAGCAAAGAGCATGTGCCTGGTTTCCATTATTTATAGCAGGGCAGATAACAGGTACTGATTGTCTCATGGGAAAACATGCAGCTTTCTCAGTGGTGCTGACAAGGCCCTGCATCTCCAATATCTCTTCATAAGGAGAGTCTCTAAAACCAGAAGCTGATGAAAAATGAGTGAAAGTGCATTCCAGCTCTCTCTTCTCCATCCAGCACAGCTCTGACTTTTTCAGAAGAAACTGCACTTACCAGCAAAGTGAGCGAGCAGAGACTTCAGCCATGCAAGCAAAGGGAGCAAAAGCAAAGGAAGAATACCCTCTGCGTGCTTTATTATCTATAATAACAACTTAAATCCATGCTGGGCTCTCCTGCAACTCATTAGAAGCAAATGAATTTTTAGCAATTATTTACCAGTAATTCGCAAGACAGCTGTGAAGCAAAATGTAAAATGAGGTTATGGAACAACAGAAATGTGATAATCATTACCATAAAACAAGTTTAAAGCTTTAGCTATGCCAGAGTTGCAACTGATTAGGTTTTTGAAAATAAATTACTACTATGTACACTGCAAATACTTTTCGTGACACTTTCAACATGTGTACAACTTGACATGACATTTTTAATGTCATAAAAGTTTGCTCAGAGAGGATTTAATGAGAGTTAAAAGGCAAAAAAAAAGTATTTACAATGGCTCCCAAGCAAGTATCACTAACGTTATTTGACATGAAGTAATAGAGAATACTCACTTATAACAGAAGAATAAGCAGAGCTTTTAGAGTTCTGTGAAACCCAGCAATCTGGAGTGCAGTGATTTGTTTTGTTTTTGCTCTTTTCCCCATCTTAGAATCGTTAATATAATTGCCACAAAATTTTACCTGAGCTAAAAACAAGCCATAATTTACGGTTAAATCCATTGCCAACTGGCCCCAGTTTGTATGGATGATTTCCAAAATGCAATGAATCCCATGACAAAACTCCAAGCAGAGTTTCTGGTTTCCTAGCAAAAGTTTTCCTGGACCCCAGGCACTCCTGCACAACGGTTGTGCTCTTACTATAAACCAGCCTGAGGGAGCAAGATTTATGTCTGTGCCAAAAAAGACCAGAACCCAGACAATGCACATTATTCCACACCATAAAAATAGAGACATTAAGAAAATGAAAAAAAAAAAAAAAAAAGAAGAAAAAAGAACCACAACACATCCACACAGAGCACTCATGGACAACTGCTGGTGTTAGTGCTGGAAACCTTTCAAAGTCTAGCTGCAAAGTGGAGCACTCCACCATCATGTTAAGCTTTGCCAAGAAGCTCACAACTCTCTCCCAATATTATCACATAACAGGGTCTTTCCAATTTGGCAAGGATATGCACAGAAGAGAACAGAGGAAAGCCTCGACATGGAGATGAAACCTCCACAATGAAAGGAAAGGGAAGTGCAGGCCTCCTCCTTATTGACATTTTTCATTTGAAACCCACTATTATCACATCTATTTGTTTGGAAACATTTTGGACACTAACCAGTGGGAGAAGGAAATACAGTTGCACAATAGATAATTTCTTAAGATTAGGTTAGGACAGGACATGCAAATAAGAAGGATATCCTCTCCACCAGGGATGTAACTGTAGGCAAGTTCTGACCCTCATCCCATTTCCATCAGAGACCATGACAATTTTGCTGTTGATTTTCTAAGCAACAGGAGTAGAGCCTCAGCAATAAAATGGGGTACATCTTTCCTCCTGCCTTTCACATGTTTCAAGTTTCCTATCTTTACTGCTGGGAAGTGAAGAGTTGCTCACTGCTAAGAGCCTCAAGGCTAAAAATACTGTCAGGTCAGAAAACTCACGATGGAGACAGTGACGAATTTTGGTTTATGGGTATAAAAGTTGTGCTCCAGCATGCCTAGGAGGGATGCAACTGTGCAGTTTCATATCTACCAGCTCAGTGATGAGAGCTGTTCATTTTCCTACAACCCAACCAACTCAATCCCTTCCCCTCACACATCTTCAGTCTTTCTCCACATGGGAAGTGGCACAGCCTGCCCATGGAAATTTTAAGCAGCTCGTTAAGAAGTGTGTTGGTGGCACACAGGCCCTCCAGGGCTCCTGTTTGCCTCTGCCTGGACGTATTAAAATAAGCAAATTTTACTGCTGATGTGAATGAAGAACAGAAAAGGTTGAAGAGGTGGATGCATTTTTACTTGGCTCATTTTCATGGATGAGGATGTTGAAACGACTCAGATAATCTCTGTTTGCAGACCTCTTCCTATACTTACTGTTTGCACTCGGCTTTTTCTCTGTCCCACTCTTTACTCAGTTGCTGCACGACATTTTTTGAAGTATCATCTTCATTCAGCGACCACAAATCTTTTTCTTCCAGAGGCCTTTTGTACCCATGAATTGCCATGCTGCACATATGGAGAAAAACAGCCCAATTCAGTTTGGGTAATAGTACTTAAAGCATTGCCAGAACTCTAGGACTATTAAGCCAACAAAAGCAAGAAGATACTCCACAGAATGGGTGATAATTACACCTCCATCTCCCTTTGTTCCTTTTATTGATGTTTGCAATTAAGGAAAGGGCATGATGCATTTTTGATTACATTTATTTTATTGAAAACATCACTTTAGAAAAAAAGGCACAATAAAAATCAACTACCAGAAGCATTTATGGAACTGCGGTGTTAAATGAAACCAGTGAAGCTTAAGAAGTGAAAATAATTAGGTCTATCTGGAACAAGTGTTAGAGGTGAACAAAATGCAAAAGTGGAGCTCACTGAAGTTAAAGCAAAAATCAGATTTCTCTGAAAACTACAGGTCTTCAACTGTTAAGGGGAATTTTGTCAAGGGATACAAACATCTAGATGCCAAAAATCTCTACAGGGAAGCTGAACGTTCAATACTCTGGAAATTCAGAAAGATCTGCCCCCCCCCACTAAAAGACCCTTGCAGGGCTGTTACCAGGTCAAAAAAGTTACATGGATGGAAGAATGAGGATCTCAACACTTTCAACCACCATGGAAAAACTGGGCCTTAACATGACCTTTGACATCCATTCCACTTCTTTATCATGGAGTAGTAGCCCAATCTCAAATCTGCACCTTTCATACGCATACCTTTTGTCAGCAGTCTCAGCTGGTGGTAATCATTTGTATACATAACCCAGTTTACTTTCCCTCTTGCACAGAAAATGTCCTTATAAGAAAGCATTCACCCATGAACCTCAACAGGAAAAAAAAATGCACCCTCAGACGGGTGAAAGGCTGCCACAGTTAATCTTGTGGAACACAGAGTCACATCTTGGCTTGGGTGGTATTCCAGCACGTGGGGAACACAGGCAGCCTGTGCACCCTTTTGGTCGTGCCGCAGCTGCTGCCACTCCCCTTCAGAGAAGTAGTTTTGGCTGTGTATTTCTAAAAAGGAGAATGCTAGAAGTGCAGAAACCACTGTGGATGAAAGAACATCCAACATCAACTACTCACAGAGGGGAAGGCTCTGTGCTGCTAACTCTGTGCAACACAGATTTCAAGTAGAGTGTGGGCTTGTCAGCTGTCCAACAGCTTGAAAAGAGAAGCTCACCTTGTAAACCACCAAAATGTCAGCCTTGACAGGAAGCCTGAATTTAACTCTGGACACGGATTCTATAATGAAGTTATGGGGGAAAAACAAAGCAAAATAAATGAAGCAAGACATTCACCATCACTTTTTATTAAGACAACAGCCCATTTTGATCAGTTTTGGTATATTATATGGTACATTACATGTACATACCTATGTCCTAACTAGACATAAAATTGATTTCTTTCATTTCCCAAGTCAGACAGAACTCCTTTTATCTCTAAAAATTGCTCCATATACTGCCTTTAAATCACACTTATATAAAGTGAAATGTCGTTCTACAGTTTCTGAAATGTTCATTTTAAGACATGAACTCAACTTCTCTCTCAGCGTGGTTCAAACATAAATCCAATTTTAGAGACCACTTTATGAACTGGAGAAGAAATTTAACCTGTGACACCACTAATATCTTCTGTTAATAATGTTTTTCCATATCTATTTTCAACACATAGAGAACTCACTTATTAAGACAAACCTCATAAACCTTTGCTAACTCTAGATGAATTTTAAGCAAGTAGACCACCACCTCAGTAAAAACCACTCTTGAATTAATTAATATTACACTTCAATGTTCGTAAGTGTAATTTAAACTGCTGTGAAGCAGCAAGCAGGAGAGCTGCTTTTCACTACACAGCTTCCAGTCATTTCTGATGGCACATTTAATGGAAAAAAAGCTCCTAACCCCAATATTACTCTCCATACCCAGTGTTTTGCGAGAGGGTCAGTAACTACTGCCATCTCAGTGACAATCCAAAGCTATTTCCAATGACAAGTACTCTCAGTGGAACTCTCAAAACATTACATAATCTATAAAATTTAAATAAAGTGAAAATACTTACAGTATCTGTATTGACAGGGGAAAAAAACGGAGGCTTCTCTTTAAAACACGAAAGGATCAACTCCACGATTATCAAAGCAAAGTAGATGTAAAACGTGGTAAACCTGAACCTTTCATTTAGGTGGCCCTAGAGGGAAAAGAAACACTAAGTGATTGTTTTTATTGTACTTCTCAGCCCACCCAAAGCACACACACACAGAGACTCTCTCCCTTGACTTTTTCACAGCTTCTTTTGGCAATTCCTTTCTTCCTCTAAAGTTGAATACTGCAAAGTAGTTGCTAGCAGGAATTATCTCACAAAAGTATGCACATACTCTGTCAAGTGCCTAAGAACATGCTTATCTCCAAGCTTTTCATTAAATTATGTCAAGTTCAAAGTGCTTATACATCCTCACTGCACGCAGACACCCTCTGGAATCAGGTCTACATAACATCCTTTTAAATTACCTGTGGGGGTTCTTGCAAGATCATGTCTTAAGCATAGGAATTGTCAACCCAGATCAGAGAACATCCTTTCACTTTAATATCCTGTCACTGACAAGCAGTCAGTGTTAAAGACTTTCAGAAGAAGCTGCACAAAAACCACTGCATTGCATAATAACAGTCCCATTTGCTCTGGAGATATTTCCTTTCCTTATCATGAGTCTGCAGTTTATTTAAAACTCCTTGCTGTGAGGGTATGTCCTTTACACAGCTCTTTCATACCCTAATGCCATTATGAACATTCCCATTGTTCACTTAAAATGTTTGAACCTTAAGTGCAAGAGAAAGTGTATTTGGTTCTCAGCAGTTGCAAGAGGAGACATGTCACCCAGACCTGTCACAAGGCTCTGCACCCACAATTTCAAGTTGATTAAGGATTTAGACATTGATAGTCCAATATTTTTACTTATTAAAATTGCCTCTAAGTGGTGTTAGAAATGGCCTCACCAGACTGCAGCTATTATCTGAAGATGTTCTGCCCAGAGTGTCATTAAAGCTTTAATTCAATCTCTGCTGGAATATTTACAAGAGCCTGGTAAAGCAGAATCCTTGCTAGCGGGGTAATGCTGCTAACAGCTACAAAAAAAGCAAGTATAAAACCAAGAAATCACCAGACAGAATCAACACTGATTTCACTGAGGAGAAGCAATCACCTTAATGTTTTCCAAGTACTCTTTTCCTCTCCCAGCCTTTGATGATCTAACCACCGCAGCAATCTGCTTTGCCCTACTTAGTGAAATTCGTTTCTGTGAAAAACTTAACAAGTCTCCTACTGTGGGAGAACCTGCTATGTTTTCAAACAGGAATCATAACAGCCCAGGTTTCTTTCCTCTCCCTCCAACTTTCTGTTCTCTATTTAGAGCCACAGTGGAGTCAAAATGCTGTCCTCAGCACATCAGGCACTGACAGAAGAAAGCCCATGGAGCTCTGTAATGTGGCCAAGCTGCCTAAGCAAAAAAGGAACTTTACATATTAAAACGTGTCATCTCGGATTATTACCCATCCCTATTTAAGCATGGCAGGGGATGGGAAGCAGATAAAAAAAGAGTCTGTTCTAACATATACACAGGGTTGGTACTGCCCTCACATGTCTATCAGGTTTCCAGTATAGCCCTGGGCTAAGCAAAATCTCCTTTCTGACATTGCATGAGAAATCCAGTTCACTTCTAGTTACACAGGTCTGAGCCAAGGCAACAGAACCAAACTTCTCTTTCTCTCTGGTGAAAGCTGGGCTCAGATCTGACTCCAAACTCTGTGATTCATCCACTTCACAGGGATGTTAATGCCACATTTCCTGCTCCCCAAGTGCTGACAAGGATGGTGTTACCTGTGCTGTTGTAGCCATGATCTTCGACCGGAAAGGCCCCACGGCACAGAGCACAGACAAGAACCAGAAGATAATGAGCACTCCAGAGGACTGAACTCCTCTCAGCCTTTCGTACTGAATAAGCAACGTAGCCAACAGCTGTGAAAGTAAATACAGGAACACGTGAACCCAGTCCTGTCCCACTGCTCCCTCTCTTCACACTCTCAGCTGGCAGATCTTACAACCATCACTGATAGCAGGACCCCTCTGACCTGAGGCTCCATCGTGGCTCCACAGAGGTCAGTGACAAAACCTCCTTTATCTAAGAAAAGCAGCAAATAACTGTGAAATTTGTTTTACTGTTTTGAGAGCCTCATCTCCAGAATTCAACTTTTCAACCAGACTTTGCACCTAGGGCTAGGAACATTTAAATGTTATGTACAAACATTTTAAACAAAGTTTAGAGCTGCCCTTTCTCTAGTCCAGATGGACAATCGTGACCTGTCCAGAAAATAAGATTCTTTAAAAAAAAATCTAACCAAGGACATTAAAAACCCACTAGGCAAATTTTACTGCTTTATTTTTTTCATTAACGGCCGCAAGCCTGTTTGTCATCCTAGGCAAAACAAACCTGGTTTGTTTAACGGGTGAACAACCACCAGAAAATAGACAAAGTTTTGAGAAGTCCAATAGAATACTGAACAATGCACAAGACATGCTCTATTGTATCTCCCTGTTTAGGCAAAGTCATATCCAAATTCTCTCCAGACCTGAATCCCAAGCCTGGACAAATAGGTAAAAGCTAGGAGGGAGGCAGAACAATCTCTCCATTATAAATATTTTAATTTACCCAGCTGAATCTACTTGAGAGAGATATTTCTGACTGTGGCCTTTTCAGTAGCAAAATTTGCCTCCGTAATACAAGCGCTAATAATTCCATCAATAAAAGGTCAGGAGAAGGCAAGGAATGCAGGGGGGCTCTTCATCCTTCATCTGCCCCTAAGAAAAAGTTTTTCATATTGGTCACAAAAAACAGAAACAGCTACAAACCACAGTGATGCCAACGACCAGTGGGGTCACAAAATAGACTGGTGGAGGGGTTCTGTTTTGCAGGAGCTCGTGGAAGGAGTAGAAGAGATCAGCCCAGCTCACGGACCACAGCAGGACACCAAACAGCTGAAAGCAGTCAAACAGAAACAGCGTTTGGTAAACCCCTCTCCAGGGGCAGTTGGAGAGCTGACAAAACCATCCTGATTCACAGATTCCCAGCAAGACAAAGCTGTGTAAACGGAGTAACAGCCTAAAGGAACTGTCCCTGCTGCACTCACACCAAGGATCATATCTCAGCTGTTTTATGAGGGATTTGCAATCACAACCAGTAGAAAGACTAATGCATTTGCCTGGTTTTTTCCCCCTACTATTCTGTTTGGAATAGAAACACAGGCAACATCCAGATTAAAGGCAGACATGCCCTGAAGCAGAACCTGGTATTTTTCTGCAGGAGTAAGTCCATTTTTCTCATGGTCTATGGAAAAGTGACTTGTTTGCTTTCCTTAGACCCAGCCACCAGGCACCTCTTAGGTACAAGGTGGAGATGAAATCATACAGCTATTGGGTTAAGAGAGTGCTTGAAAAAAACCCTTCTTGTGCTTACTTTCACAATGAGATGAAATTCCCACTAGACCCTACCTTAAGGTCTTTGTTTTGCAGCTTTCAGTGGTTTAAACCTTAAGTAAGGGTGAAGCAGCACAGTTTTGGCTCACACAGGGTTGAACTCTCTTCTGCAGAGCAACCAACTCCTCTCTCTACCAGAAAGATGGACTTGCAGGAGGAATTTCCTTCCTCAGAACTCTATGCATAATTCTTTTCTTCAGTTCCTCCTTAAATCAGGGGGACTTTCGTTCAAACCCTGCTGCAGCACTTCCTTGGATTCTGAACTAATGCCAGTGAGCCCTACACTGCACGTGGAGCACTGCAAGGGGATCTTACCGTCTTGAACCTGCTCAGCACCGACAGCACGATGTACCCCCTTTTGTTGTGTTTGAGGTACAGAAGATAAAAGGGTAATGCACTCCACAGGTAAATAATGGGGATCCATGCTAGGATGGTATTCTGGAAACACGGTGTCAGGTCTGGGTTGTCAGTGTGTATCGTCAGATTTGAGTCCTGGAAAAGAGATGAGACACGTTTATTAACAGAGGCAGAAGCGCTGCCAACTCTAACATCTGCCTGAATGAAGTTGTATCCAGAATCTGATGGAGTTCACACATGGCCTGAGCAAGAGCTTTCCCAAAATACCTATCCCAACCACTTGTGGTTAATCTGCTATAGTGAAAGGGCTAAGTAGAGCTATAAAAACTGGGCAGAATCCAAAAAAATAAATAAGATTTCTGCCCTCCTGTATCTCACAGCTGGACATATATTTTGTAGCAGACAAACCCCTTGTGTTTCTGTCTTTGCTGAGGCTCATTTACAGATGCTGATACCACAACATTTCTCAGGCATTCCCAGAGTGCATTGCCTGGAGTGCAACTGCTAAACAAAGCTCTCAAGGCAAAATCCTCCACTTGAGAACTCATCCAGCAAGAATGTCCAGCACTGGAGAAAATGATCAGATTTAGATCAACTGTGTGCTGACCTGGGAAAACCCCCTCTATTTATGACTAAAACTTTGTCCTTCTTTACACAAGTGCTTCCAACTATAATTACTTCCTCATTCTAAACAAAGGCAAAAGGAATGCACTCCACATGCAGGTAGGAATATCAGTTTTCTTGGAAACACTGCAAGCAATTCTTTCCATCTGTGACCTTGGACAGCACAATTCACATATGTACTCGTACCTAAGGATTTGAATGCACCACCTGCAAACACAGAGTTCCACACGTTCAAACTGAAATTGAACTTTCAGCACGGTGAAGGGGAACTTGGTTTAAATCAAAACCTACTGGAAATTCACAACCTGCATTTTGCCATCTGATGTGTCACCTTAAATGTGGTAGATAAATACTTACTTGCGGGAAATGTAAAATTACTTTGTTGTACTACCATTAACAAGCAGATGATAAAAACTAAGATATCTCTGGTTCAACTATGCCTTATCTCTGCACCAGAATAATTTAGTTGTGCTTAATTATTTGTGGGTGTGAGCCCTGAGTAGGAGTATGTTACATTTATCCTGAGCCACGTCTCTTCCCTTAAAAGTGACTGACTAGTCTGAATACGAATTCTTCAAAAGCATTTCCAGTCCTTCTTTTGTTTACCAGCACAATAACAGGGACCAAATGCTGAAAGCAGTGGTTGATTTTAGGAGCACTGAAGAGCCACAGTCTGCTGACAAGCTTTCAGTTTTGGTGATGATCCATGAGCAGGGATATCACTGCACCGGTCCACAAACACAGGAATGAGCTCGTAAGTGTAATGAAGCTACAAAGCCTTGGCAGGTTCAGGATGGTTTGGCTGAACTGTGCCAAGTTTGCCACTCACTACTTCAGCTTTGGCAGTGGTGAAGGCTGGCACAAATCCATCGGATTCACATCTGAACTGAGCCCTTTGCCGCACTTGGTGCCTCTCCAGACAAGAAATGGCTTTTTTTTTTGGATGCCCACAGGCACCCAGCGTGGGCCAGGGGAATAAAAACAGTCCCAATTACCTAAACAGGTTTATCCAGACCTAGTGGAAACTTCAGCCACAAATCAACAACACAGAGGCAATTACACAGCAATTCAAACACAAGATCAAAACCAAACCAAACTCAAGCCTCACATTCAAACTATTTCAGTGTTTTCCTCCAGTGAGCAGGTCTCTGGCACCAGAAAGGATGATAACATTCAAAGAGCACCCATTTCTGGCTCATCATCAAAACATTTCAGCATCTCTAACGCGATAAGCTCCCCTAGTAGCTACTCTGACTGGGGCAGGAGATGCCCTCTAGAAGTTTGGAGCTCTTTAGTTCCCAAGTAGGACCTTATCTACTCTCATTTATTCAACAACATACTGATTTCCTCTTTAAATTACACGTGGTTTAGCAATGTCTTGAGCTTGTTTGTAACTGTGCTCCTCTAGCTTGCTGGAAAAAGTCCTGGAAAAGGAAAGCAGAGGAAGAATAGCAATAAATGAGAACAGAATAAAACAAAGACTCTGTTTAAGGGGAAAGTTATTGAAGGGGGAGAAAAAAACCCCAATTTTAATTTAAACCTTTCCTACAAGACCAAAATGTCCAGAAATGGCTTTCTGTCTGACAGCAACGTAGAAACTGCCCCAGATGTCCATTAACTTCTGACTG